>NW_022631016.1:19399913-19999913 GCF_010015895.1 Lontra canadensis | reverse complement strand
GAATACATCTGCCTTTCTATAATTAGTAAAGTATTTTATTTTTTTATTTTTTTGCAATGGGCATATATTATTCAGTAATAATATTCAATAATCATAAAGCGTTTTAATCACATAATATTTTAGCTATATAGAGTCATCTGGCAAAGGGAGTTATGTTAAAATTAAATAGCAGAACCCATCAATGTGCTGAAGAAATATATGATGTGGATCAAAGACTAAGGAATGAAATGGCTAGAAGGACATATAAAAAACATCAATGCCTAGTTGAACACAAACAAGGAAATAGTATGGTTAAATAGCGGAAGTCACATAAGGGGTGTCAATCTGACAGGGTTTCTCAACCTGGACGACAGTGTCACTCAAGTCCAGATAATTCTTTTTTGTTGGGGGGTTGCCCTGTTGCACTGTAGGATATTTAGCTACATTCTTCCATGACAGTACCCCTCACCACCCACATGTTATGACAACCAAAATTTTTTCTGGACATTGTCAAGTGTCCCCTCGGGGGCTTGGCAAAATCATTCTCTTCCCAGCTGAGAACCACAGTAGTAGAAGAAATGAATGTTTCAGTGTTTTCTGCAGTTGAGAATAATTGTAAAGTGATATTTGAGCAACAACTTTGAGACTAAGAATTCTCAGAACTTATAGATACCCTGATCTGAGATAACATTCCAGCTTGCATTTCCATGACACATTAAATGAGATCTAATGCAGAAGCCAGAACAAAAATAATTTCCAATTTTGTCCCTTACATTCTTATAATGAAGAGGCTTTCTTATACTTATATAATAGTTATTATTTGGAGATTTTTTGCATAAGTTTACTTTTAAATGCACAAATAATGTATCTGGAAGTATAAATAGATTATTATAAAGACATGAGTGAAAGAACATTTTTTAGTATTTCTGTAAGTAAATATGAGAATGAAGATGGTTACAGTTATTGCCTATATAGACAAAATAATTTAAAGGCAATCAGCCTAATGGCTGTACATGCTACATGATGCATTTGCACATTAGGAAGGATGATCAATTCCATACCATCTAAGTCTATAGAAAAGCAGATTAAACTGCTAATTTGATATATAATTTTTCATGATTTTTATGTTGTAATTTATTTTCTCATCTTTTTCACCTAATGTATAAGATTCATAGATTACATGAATGCATGAGAATCATATGTTTGTAAATTAAGCCAATAAGTTCTTTTAATCTTTCTATCCACACCATTTAGTAAAATCCTAACACATTATGACTGTTCAATAGTTGTTTAATTAATTTGTTTTGTTGGAGAAAGAAACTTTGCATGTCTTAAAATTTTATTGTGTTACCTAACTCTTCCTTATTAAGGTGTGCCCTGACTCAAAATTCTGTGAAAAAGTTTTCCTGAACTTTCTAATAAAACAATTTAAAGGCTTTCTCTTCTACCTATTCTTCTTTTATTCATGAGCTATACTCTGGACATTTAGCATTGTATTGGTTCTGTATTGATCTTATCATACTTTTAGTCATTTTTGTCTAGACTTTCCTTTTTATGAGACTACATTTTAACTTTTCCAACATTCCTATTATTCACCTTTATCATCCCCTATATTATACCAAAACCCCAAACATATTCAACCAGTATTTTCAATAAAGTGTTCAGATTATACATATATCTACAATATTGAATAAATATGTAAACTGAGGATTAAAGTTTATTTGATGAATCATCAGAAGGCAATCTTTTCCTAATTTCTTTAAAGTTGTATTAATATTTATAAAAGTCTATAATATTCCTGTAACTAATTGGAATATTCCCCTTGACTCTTCACTTCTAATTGGAGTTATACTCATCCCATATGACTTTTTATTTTTATTTACTTATTTTTTTAATTCAATGGATTGTGAGGCAAACTGACAAAGAGTCACTTTTGGAGAAATCTTAAGAAGTACCATGTAATTCAGCTCACCCTTCTTGTTCTGACCCTCAATCATTAGAGCAACATTTCTGAAGTTGTGACATTTCTTATCTTTTATATCATGAAAAGATAAGATAATATTGTGCCAGAGGCACAATTAATTAAGCGGAAAGCCTCTTGTGAAATGAGCAAGAATTATTTGGTGATGAAAGCACTAGAGTTTTAAGATTGTTTTTATACTACCATAAGCTAGCTAAACCCCCATAGCATCTTTTACTGTTATTTCAATATTCCAGAATTTTCCCTTCCTTATATATCACGGTTATATATAATAAATTAGAAAACAATTGACAAAAACAACTCTAAGCCATAATCAATTACTTTATTGCTAATCAAATAATTCATAATGTTTATTATACATATTTTAAAGAATTGTTTCTGTCTCTGTCAAGACAAATCCTATGAAGAATGTGGATATTTTATTTTTCCAATAACTAGTGTAGATTAAATTCTCAAGGTTTAAACCACATATTTGCCCTTGTGACAAATTCAGTAATTTGAGAGCCAGTGTTAGGAAGAAAAACTGATTTCCAAGAACACAGCTATGCTAACTTATTTTTAGTAGAAATGAACTCATTAACTTGACCTGGACAAAATAATCACTTAAGTGACTTGATCAGATTTCCAATAACATGGTTTCCTCTCTACAGCTCATGTCAAATAAAATCCTCCTTTTACTTTTAATATGATCAGATGATAGTGACCACAAATAATGAATAGTAATGTTAGTGATATAGGTATTTACAGAAGGATTAAATCTAGCAACTATTTTTTTTTTTATTTTAATGGCTAACTTTGCTTTTCTTATCCTTACAAGCTCAGACTTTCTTATTATTTTATACGATCTATGTATAGGTCTTTGAATTTCTAAATATTGATCACACACCTATAGTCTTCATAGGTTTGGGAAGGACATATATAGCCTATTTAATCATGTTTTACTAAAGTGGAGAAGCTGATATTTGCCCTTGAAGTATTAAACTTGCTCTTCAGTGGTCTCAGATGAATTGACCCCTGGTCATTATGAAATGATTTTCATCATAGTTTGTAATATTCTGCTCCTAAATATACTTTCTCTGATATTATTAAAGCCACTCCATCTTTTGCTGTTAGTATTACCAAGGTAAATTTTTCTTCCATCTTTTAACTTTTGAATCTTTATGTGGTGTAGGCAATGTACAGTTGATATTACATTCTTATTCAATCTGACAATCTCTTCCTTTTAATAGCATGTATATACCATTTATATTTAATGACTACTGAAAGAATTGGTTTTAAATCTACTACCTTGCTCTTTGGTTTCTATTTGTCCAATATGTTTTTGTACTTTTTTTTCTTTTCTGTCTTGGAAGAAATAGATATTTTGTATGATCTCATCTTATTTTTTTCTTAGTGGATTATTAATGATTATTATTTTATATTATTTTGTGGGCATTTATAGAATTATCACTATTTTATCTCAGTCCAATTTTAAGTGATATATACAACTGTGCATATATAAGAAACTTAAAATAGTACACAATTATTTCTCCTTTCTTTTTGTCACATATTTAACCAATATATATGCAACATTATCACTTTTTATTTAAGTAGTTCATTGTTTCTTAAAAAGATTAAATTTTAAAACCTTTATATTGGGGGTGGCTTAGTGGGTTAAGCATCTGCTTTCGGCTCAGGTCATGATCCCAAGGGTCCTGGGATGGAACCCCACATGGGGCTCCCTGCTTAGTGGGGAGGCTGCTTCTCCCTCTGCCTGCCACACTCCCTGCTTGTGTGTGCTCTCTCTCTCTGTCAAATAGATAAATAAAATCTAAAAAAAAAAAAAAATTATATTTATCTATGTCTTAAGATTTTCCAGTGCTCTCCATTCTTTTATACAGATCCAGACTTCCATCAAGTATGACAAGCATAATACTCCATATGAATGTAGAAATTCCTTTATTTATTGTAGCTGAAGTCTAGTGGTGATGAAAGCTTTTGGCCTTTGTATGTCTGAAGAAGTATTTATTTCACATTTTTTTTGAAAGTATTTTTCCTAGGTAATGCATTCAAAATTTTTTTTTCCTTCAATATTTTAAGCATTTGTTCAGTAGAATATGCTTAAGCACATAAGTCTTATATCTTATACTGCTTTCAGTGAAAAATCTGCTGTTACCCCTTTTTGTTCCTTAGTATCCAATGTCTCTTTCTCAGTAGCTGCTGTAAATACTTTCCTTTTGTTACTGTTTTTATGCAATTTGATTATGTAATCATTTAATGCTTCTTGTACTTTGGTTTCAAAGAGCTTCTTAGCTATACGAGTTTATGGCTTTCATCAAATTTATAAACACTTCAGAATTATTTCTTCATCTAAATCTAGGTGAATTTTCCAGAGCAGTAGGAATAAATACAAAGATTTTTCTATAATCTAGGTGAATTTTCCAGAGCAGTAGGAATAAATACAAAGATTTTTCTATATTCCTTTGGGTCAGTTTCTCATTCTCCACTGAGTCATCTACATTAGCACTGAAAACTTATTTTGGGGCAGTAAGCAACTGAATACTAGTCAATTTCTTATCCATGGTTTCCCACAGAAGTATTATCTGTGTCAGGGAAAGTTTGTCCAGAGGGACAAAATTGCATTATAGGAATCAGTATTGAATGTAGGAAGTTCTGGAATCATCTATCTCCTGGAACAATAGACCTGTAGTGGAAGGATGGAATATGGAAGGGGTTGAATAGGAAGATGACCCTTTCTTCCTTAATATGCATTACACTCTCTGCCTCTTTATCTCTCAAGTGAACTACCCAAATTTCTAATGAAGAACCTGGTTTCCACCTATAGTGACCACAAGTTTTCTTCGTTTCACATTTAGTGAGTGTAGATTTTTCTCTGAAACTACTGAATGAAATACTGAAAGGGAGAAAGAACCTCTGCCCATTCATGATCAATCTTGGATAAATTATGAAAAGTTGGGCCTAAGGCAGCACACCAGACTAGCAAGGAAGTCCACTGACCTGAAGATCAGTTCCTTAAACATCTTCTCAGTACTCAATCTGTTAACAACCTCTGTAATCCCTCCTTATTAATAGGCAGTACTATTTGCTAATCATACTATTTTATTAACATGTTTACTGTCAATTTCCATGAATTCTCTTCAAATAGCAATGACTGCTTTCCAAGGACCCTTTCCTTCCTGTTTTGGAAATTTATGTTTCTTTCAGCCTCTTGACTTCTTATCTTCAGCACCATAACCATCAAAAACTGTGAGAGGCGTGAAATTTTACTCCACTTCCAAGTTTACAATTTAACCTGTTATACTATAATGATGGTGGTGGAAAACACAAGACTCCTGGATTAAGAACAAAAAAATCTTTATTTTAACAGAAATAGCAGTGGCCCATGTAACAGCATTTTTACTGGTTTCCCAGGCCCCAATACTTTAAGGGTAACATAGAAAAGGAAAGACTGCACACACAGGGGAGTACATTATAGAAGGTTAGGAAACTAAATCTTTTAGAAAGGGCAGTAAATATATAATTGAGTTTTGAACAATGTGGGGATTAGGGGGCCAACTCCCTGAGCAGTCAAAAATCCACATATAACTTAAATCCTCGAAAACTTAACTAATAGCCTAGTACTGACTGGAAGCTTTACTGATAGCATAAACAGTTAATTAACACTATTTTAAGTTATATGTATTATATACTATATTCTTACAATAAAGTAAGCTAGAGAAAAGAAAATGTTACTAAGAAAATCCTATTAAAAAAGCAATTATCTGTAGACTATACTGTATTTATTAAAAATCCATTCATAAGTGGACGTGCACAGTCCAAACTCATATTGTTCAAGGATCAACTGTATAAGCTACCCTTGATTTTAGTTGTATTCTTGGAAAATTCAAATTGTGCAAAAATACTTGACTTTTACATATTAATTATTTTTATTTTCGAGTCTTAGTAAGCAACATTTCACACACATGATTAATGATGCTTTTTAAGATAGTCAGCCATGATCATTGCAATGTGTCTAACAATACTGCACTCTCCAAATGATAGTAATCGAAAACAAGCTCAGAAAGTTCTAAAATAGTCTTTAGGTAGAGGGAGTTGTCCCACCTCATGCTGTTGTTTCAAAAGAACACACAATCCTTGTAATTCATAGAGATTCTGGCCAAACATGCATAGAAAACAGAGTAATTGGAAAATTTTTAATGAGAGTGATCATTCTGGTAAGTCATGTTTTTATATCCCACCCTGTCTGTGTTATCCATATTGGTGAAGACCTTTATGCATCAGTATTTTCTAAAGTGAATATCCACAGCCTTTACTATATATGGTAATTGTCCATATATTGTATTGAATAATTATCTGGCCACCCAAGTGTTCAAAGCCTATAAGATTTTTCCAAGCCACTGAGGACTCTTCTGCATTGGTCATGTCTCTAGGATGGAATTTAAAATAGCTTCATTGATCCAATGTGCTCTTCTATCTTCTCACACAAGAATTTACTCTGCTTTGAAATACACTGTTTGGAAAAAACTAAATAAGAAGGAAAAGGAGGAGCAAGAGAAAAAGAAGAAGAAAGAGAAGAAAGGGAGAAGGAAGAGAGGTTATCATCAATGAAGGATAAGGGGAAATAACACACATATAAATTTATATATATATGTATATATGCATATATGTATATATGAATAATTGTACATATCTTGTTACCATTTTCACAGTTATTTCTGAAAAACACTGATAATGAAAGATTACCCTTCCCCATAAAGGTTTATGGACAAATGAGTTTAGGAAATACAGAATACTAAGTTTTTTTTAGGTTTAATATCAGGCTTATAAATATAGATTTGAATACTATCATATTCAATCTATACTCATACTTCTTCCTTTCTCCCTTTCAATCAAATGGCTATCTCACTTTATGCATGCTTATTTGCTGCATGTATCATGATACTGTATGAGGTCAGGGACCATATTTCATTTATCTTACTCATACTCCAGCCCATGGAATTACGTTTTATATTCAGCAATCATTAAATATATGTTAGATTTAAAGTGGATTCTGAAAATGCCAAATTCAGCATCTTCTATTTTGCTAAAAAATGTGGAATACCTATACCAAGTATTTCTTCTCATCATCTGTCCCATGTCACTAATAGAAGCACTCCAGACAATGGTTAGGATGAAAACTTACAGTACCTCTGTGGCCAACATATGTGGTGAATGGAGTTCTTAATTTATGCAGCTTGCTCTTTTTAAAATATATTTTAAAAATATTTTAACTAGATTAAGTTACTTAACAGAGAGGTCATTAATGACAGTATGCTTTTATTTAAATAGAGTAGTTGAAGGACAAAGTGTGTTTTTTAAATCCATAGAGAGAAAACCATGTGTGGTATGTTAAATTCCCACAGCAAATATTAGAAAACATGCATTTTAAAGAGGCTGCAAATGTCCCAACATAATACAGAGATACCCTCAATATGACTGTACTGTCTTAAACCTTGTGCACTAGTGTTCATAGCAACAGTATTCTTAACAGTCAAAAAGTACAAACAACTCAAAAGTCCATTAGCTGATGAATGGATAAGCAAAATATCTATCTATAAAATGGAACATTATTCAGACATAAGAAGGAATGAACTACTGAGTCATATTACAACAAAGATGAATTCTGAAAGGATTATGCTAAGTGAAAGAAGCCAGTCACAAAGCACCACACATGTATAATCCCATTTACTCTGTCCAGATAGGCAAATCTATACAGACAGAAAGTGGATTAGTGCCTTAGAGCTGGTATGGATGTGAAAGAAAGTTGGAGGCAATAGGGAGTGAGTCCTAGTGTGTTGGGGGTTTTCTTTTAAGAGTGATCCCTGGGTGGCTCAGTTGGTTAAGCTGCTGCCTTTGGCTCAGGTCATGATGCTGGGGTCCTGGGATCGAGTCCCACATTGGGCTCCTTGCTCGGCTGGGCGCCTGCTTCTTCCTCTCTCTCTGCCTGCCTTTCTGCCTGCTTGTGTGTACTCTCTCTCACTCTGACAAATAAATAAAATCTTTAAAAAAAAAAAAAAAAGAGTGATCCAAGTACTAAAAATACTGAATATACTAAATACCATTGATTATACACTTTAAATGGGTATATTTATCTTAATAATGCTATTATTTAAAAGAAGGTGTGAGCCACTACCACCTAAGTTCAAACCTGTATTTGTTAAAGTGTCAACTGTACTTATTATTTGCTCCAGTGGGAAACATTATCTCTATCTCCAAAATCCGTTCACCACTGAATTTTCCCTGAAAAGATAGTTCAGAACAAAGGACAATCAGGCCTTCACCTCAAAGGACATACAATAATGTGAGAAACCATGAAGAATCACCTTCCAACATTAGTATGTCTTAAAATTCACTAATCTTTTCTTCTTCAATGTTTATCTGTTTTAATCTCAGGGAGTGTACAACATTAAGTATTTTTATATCTTCCATATATTTACTAAATATCTCCCATCTTTAGCTTTCTAAATATATAAAATAAAGTTCTAATGCCTCTTTGAATGTCTCTACTAATTTTGTCATCTGTGTTATTGCTGATCAGTTTGAGTTCATTGATTTTTCTCCTCATTATGGATTTTATTTCCCTGCTTCTTTGCATGCCTGTTAGTTGTAACTGGATGCAGACACTGAATTTTAACTTTATTTTGTATTGATAGTTTTACATTTCTATAAATATTCTTGTGATTTTTTTTTTTCCTAGGACTTGGATAGACTTATTGGGAACAACTGGTTCTTTCCAATTCTTGATTTTAAGATTTATTAGTCAGACCCAGAACGTCATTTGTCTAGAACTGTATTTCTGCACTACTTTGGCAAGGCCCTTTTTAGTATGCTGACTGATATTACCTGAATTATGAAGTTTTCTATTCTAGCTGTTGGCACTATTCCCAGTCCCCTGTGTATTCTGTTTTCTGTAATTATTGTAGTTGGTTCTTTTCTCTGCCTTAGAGAGTTTCTTCAAATACACATAATGATCGCATTCCCCTGAATACCTGAGGACTATTAAAATAACCCTCTGCAGACCCCTGATGTCTGTGCATCTCTCTCTTCTGTGGTGCTCGGTCTTGTTTACTTTAGCTGCCTTGGCTTGCATGGACTTCAAGCCCTATCCCATCACCTGATGGAGACGCTCCATTTTTCAGCATCCTAGAAAATTTTTCTAGTCCATAAGCTGGGACATTTCTAAAGCTCATTCGTTTCTGGTTTTACAGGGATAGCTAGCTGTGCTTCATTTCCTGAAGTTTGATATGTTAAGTATTGTTGTTTCATATATTTTTTTCCCCATTCTTTTAGGTGTTTCTGGTGGGAGGGTAAATCTTTATGGAACTCACTCTGTTTTCACCAGCAAGTGAAATTCTAATTTGCCTTTTGAAAATTTAAACATGCTTTTCAAAAGTATCATTCAATGTTTCCATCTACATCTAACCATTTTATCCATCAAGGTTAGAATTAATTCTTCCCACCTCTAGGCACATGTCACATTTTGCATATAATTGGACAATTTTATAATAATATTCACTAATTTATACTACTCTATATTTTATTTGTCTTGTGTCTGATTTTAGTTTTAAATATCTTCTGATATGAGGACGGGTTTTTATTTATTTTACTGTCCATTTATGTAGTAAATTATACAAAAATGTTGTCAGATTGAATTACGTGTAATCATTCATCATCAGTAGTTAGGAAGTATAGAAACCAAACTTCATGGTTTATATGACAATATTTAAGTAATAAAGGAATATAAAGAATAACTCTGATAACAAAAAAAGTAGAGATCTATGGCCTGAACCATTTGAGTTTATGCTAGATTTTTATCTGTATCTTATTTCTTAACTTTCTAAACTTTGGTTTCCATGCTCCTTATTTGTAAGAGAAAGACTAAAATACTTTATATTTTATAGGCACTTTGGATTGACTAATTAATGTAGTGCATACAAATAAATTATTCTAGTCTTGTTACAGAGTAAATTTTTAATATATTCGTGTTAATTATTAGGAATTTTGGGTATGAGTGGCAGAAAAAAAAATAAGTAAAAATCGTTTAATTCAGGACTGTGCTTTTCTCCTATCATATCAAATCCAGAGGTCTATCATATCAAATCCAGAGGTCAGGCAGCTCCACAGTTAGTTATTTCAGCAACTCAATAATGCCATCTAGGGCCAGTCTCTTTCTATATTTTCACTGTCCCTCACATTTAAGTTTGTCCATTCATGTTCACACATGGGTGTCACAGTTTCATTAATCATGCTCTTACCCAACCACACTGAGTGGCAGGAGAAAGAGTAACTTTTCCTGTGCATTTGTTCTTTGCAATGAAAAAATACCCCTCGAAGAATCTCAGCAGTTTTTAATCCATGAAGCACTACTCAGAACTACTTTGCATGGCTATTCCTAAACCAAATGGACGACAAAAAATTGCAATTTTCTTGAAAGGTACTAGACTCAGCTCTTCCTTGGTTTGCTTGGTTTAATGGAGGGTAACTAAAATCAAGTTTGAAGATGGCAGACAGGCAGGCAAGTTGGTAGTCACTTTTTTTTTTTTAAAGTTAAAAGCTAAGTATATAGCAAGTAATAGAATCTTTCATTTAGAAACACACACAAAAAAGTGGCAGAAGTATATTTTTCCCAAAATTTTTCTAAGTTCCAATGCTTTTTATATTTTTCAACCTAGCTTACTTATGATTAAAATGCCGTGAAAATTATGTAAGGTAAATATGTCTTGTTATAATGATACATCTTTATTAAAATTTAATGAAAGAGTTCTGAATAGCACAATCAGAGTTGTCTCTGGATAGGATAAATGTGTTTTGAAATGCATATACTTTAGTAAATTAAAAATTATCTTTATGGAAAATACCTATTTTTCTGCCTTGGCATGGTATTGTGTTAGTATACTCAGGCTGCCATGACAATATACCAGAGACTATGTAACTTAAACAACAGAAATTATTTTCTTAAAGTTCTGGAGGCTGAAAGTCTAAGATCAAAGTTTCAGAAGACTGGGTTTCTCTTAAGTCTTATCTCCTTGGCTTGCAGATGGCCACTTTCTTGCTGTGTCTTCGGATGTCCCTTTCTTTGTACATGTATCTCTCTGGTATTTCTTCTTCTTCCTATAAAGACATCAGTCAGATTGGACTTGGGCCCCCCCTTTATTACCTTATTTAATCTTAACTACCTCTTTAAAGGCCCTATTTCCAAATATAGTCACACTGGAAGTTAAGGCCTCAACATATTGAGGGGAACATGATTCAGTCAATCACAGGTTGATTTATATTTCTCTAGGTTGACTGAAGTTGCTACCCATCTCTAAGTTATTTTTGTCCCTTGTTTCCACATTCCAAATTGTATTTTATTAATCTACAACATGCTGTAAACTCAAAGGTGGGTGGGAGACCATATACATATATTTCCCTAATCTAAACCAAAAAATTATTTTTTTTCAAAAATATTTAGAAAACACAAATACAGCTTTAAAAATTTTTCTCACCTATCAAAAGTCCCTAATACAGCTAAATTGCAATACTCTCCACACTTTCATTAAAGGTGTTAAAATGGTGAGAAAGAGCTTTTCAGATACCAGTGTTTTAGTCTTGATATCTCCCATGAGTACTAATCAGTCTGGATTTTTTCCCGACATTGTTATTTAATTTAAGGTATTCTGGACAAAGTGCTTGAAACAACTTTCTCGCAAAATCAATTCAGTAAGAATGAAATCCACGAAACACACTTCAAAATGAAAATTATAAACCAGTGCTTTCCTCCTGACTGCTTTCAGCAATAAAATATTAAATGGAACATTAAGAACAACAATTAAAGAGCTTAGCTTTTAAGCTGTCTGGTGGTGTGTAAGATTCAGTTCTTTATTGGCTATTAGAAAAATTACCAAAGATTACTTTAGTTATTCTAAGTGAATATAGAACCGCCTGCTCAGCAGTAGTGACAGGAAGTACTTAATGAGGACTAAACGTTCTCACATTTCCATTTTGGAAAAATTGTTTTGTAATTTTTCGGAGTTGAGTTTATTTAGTTTGAAAAAATTTTAAAAACGTCAATATTATATATATAAAATAAATTTTTACAACCATATTGTCCTTAACCCTGGAAATGTCTGAAAAGTAATTTCTAATGTGTCTGCTCCAGGGCAGTCAATCACATTACAATGTCTACTTAATAAGTCCCTAATGAATATTAATAGGAAAAAATCCATACATAAGTATACTATAAGAAAAACACTGCGTTTTTAAGACAAACATAACCTATAAGAAATAGCAATGTGTTATAAAACAAACTATATATGTCTTCTCTTTGTTTTTAAACATCTTAATTTAATTTTTTTTTTCAGTGTTCCAAGATTACATTGTTTTAGCACCACAACCACTGTTCCATGCAGTATGTGCCCTCCTAAGTACCCACCACCAGGCTGCCCCAACCCCCCACCTCCGTCTGCTCCATAACCCTCCATTTCTTCTCTTCTCTTTTTAATAAACCGTACATCTGAAGCGGAAGTGGGATGATTGAAGGGGGAGGCCTTTTAGCAACTGGTTGCTTTTGGCTGCTCCGGTGCACAAGATAACAGAATACAGAGTGAGGAGAAAAAACAAACAAACAAAAAAAACAACTCTTACTGCAAACTGTTGACTGAATGTGCTACAATAAAAACACGGTTTTACTTCACTCTGAAGTTCTTTCTTTCATTCAGTAGTCTTAACTCTTCAGAAAATAACATGCCACTCTGTGGTAACACTGCCTCTCCTTTTCAGTCTCATAGTAAAAGAGCTCTGGGATCAAGGTGATAAGACTCTTTATCAAGTGTTTAGTAGTCCGGGAAATGAGGGGCGGAATAATCGTGGCCCTCCAGCAGTGCTGTGGTAAGAGAACCTCTACTACATCAGCTCCACTGCATGTACTTCACCGAGGTCTTGTTTCAATGAGGTCAGACAACAGTAATTTGTTATGTGGGTCATGGCAGAATCCTTCTTCTAAACACTACAAAGAATGACTCCTTTGTCAATATAAATACATCCTCATGCATTTAGTCTCCCTGTTGGCTCTATTATACACTCGAGAGCTATTGTGCCAAATTCTACCACTCAGCACTATCATACCTTTTCATCTTGCCTTTCCCACCCCCGCACTTTATAGTAGAAGTGAATAAAACACACACAAATACGAGATAAAGGTTGTTTTCTTTTTTAAAAAATACTTTACTTTGCAGACATTATTGAGAATGAACATCAGATTTAGCATGTTAGCAGATGCATTTCAAAGAACAGGATATAATACAACAGAAATATTACATGAAGAATTCAAGTCTTTTATATTTTCCCCACAATATTTGTTTCTGTAAATCTTTATTATTCCATCCTCGTCGAAATAAATATGTATATATAAAATATGAAAACTGGAAGAGGTAATTGTCTCACAAAATTGTAAACTGAAATAATATAAAATAGTGATTTTAGAATTACCTGAATCAATATAGACACACCTTTCAATTGTTACCAGTAACATTATTCTAAACTTCCAAGCTTTAAAATCCTCTGAATTTCTGAAATATTAGATTTAAGTACTACAAAGCAATTAAAATGAGTGCACATTAAAAACTATAATATAATTTACACTATGATGATAATTTTTGTTATATATGTACTTAGTCTCCATTTTTATCTGTTCATTCATAAAGAGAAAGAGTTGGAAATTTCTAGAGTCTCTTCAAATATTAATTTATTTTATATTACTTGTTTTTCTCCACTTTGTCCCCACGCCTCTGAAAAAATGTGAACATACACAGACCAAGAGACAACTCAGAATGGATAATGGACTGATTAGAAATGTTGGGTTTCAAACAGGTGGATATTGTTCTATTTTGACTGCTCTGAGAAAAGGAGGGCTGGGGTCAAAAAGGCCAGGTTTTGAAGTGCTTATGTGGTATGGCTTTGAGATGAAGAATGTTAACTCAGACAAACTTTAAAAATGCTTGCCTCAAAATCTGTATAAATAAATTTTTAAAAAGGCAACCTTATTCTCAATGGGTCATAAAGCCTAGAGGCAAAAAACCTTACACGAGTTGTTAAACAAAGGTCATTTGCTGTTTTAGGATTCAAAGATATTGTACTCCTCTTGTTGTTTGAAACCTATACTAAATTTTAAAAAAGATGTAGTTATAGCAGGTATGTTTTATAAGTTTGAACTTGAAAAATGAACTCTAATTTTTAAATATTCATTGGTGATAAACTTTGAAAACAAATACATACCACCAAGAAGCACTTCTCTGATGTTGTATAAGATAATTTGAAGAACAAAGTGTTAATCATAGTGCTTACATTCTGACACAGACCATTATCAAATGTCTGATATTTGAAAATGATTTTAATAAGAGTAAAATTATAACTTTTTAAAAGATTTTATTTATTTATTTGACAGAGAGAGAGAGAGAGACAGTGAGAGAGGGAACACAAGCAGGGGGAATGGGAGAGGGAGAAGCAGGCTTCTGGCCGAGCAGGTTGCCCAATGAGGCTCCATCCCAGGACCCTGGGATCATTATCTGAGCTGAAGGCAGATGGTTAATGACTGAGCCACCCAGGTGGCCAGCAAAATTAATATTACTGAAGCTTATTATATAAGTACTTTGATAAGTTATTTGCAAAAATGCCTTATTTAATAGTCACACTTGCTCTCTTATATAAATGTCATTGTTACAATGAAATGCCAGAGAGTTAAGACCCAAGGATAGACCCTCAAACAGTGTGGGATTGGAGATGGTGAGTAAATTCCCTCCCCACCCTTTCTGAAACAAATCTGATGTGTATTCAAAACACTATATCAGGAAGTCCCTAGGAGGTAAGATCTGTGTTATTAGCCAGCTAGAATTACATGACTAATATTAATAATTTTCTGTTATTTCTTTTCCACTTCTCCTACTTCATGGTAGTCTTGGAAACAACCTTTTAAATAAACTTCTTGTAACATAATCTTTGACTGAGAGTCTCCTTTCAGTAAATTCTGACTAGGACATTACTATTAGAAGTGATCCCAGAAAGCACAATCCTGGTTTAAGAGTCAGAAATTTCATCAGGTAGCAGTAAGGATTCTACCAGTGGTAGTAAGTGGCTATAATAACCTCTGGCATGCTACAGTGTTATAATTACTAAGATTCACCCACCGGGATGGATTGTTACGCATAGTATTGGGGTCTTTACGTAGGGATCATTATGTAGGCATGATCAAATCTTAACTCCATTTGCAGCCCCACTATGGGGCTTGGAGAACTTCAAGGCTGGTGAACACAGGGAGGTTCAGAAAGAATGCAACACCTGGAGAGGGCATGGAAGTTCTGTGTCCCATCTCACAGAACTTTCCCTATGCATCTCTTCCACCTGGATGTTCACATGTATCTTTTATCATATATTTTTATTAAAAAAACAGTAAACAGTAAGTAAACTCTTCCCGAATTTTATGAGATGCTCTAGCAAATTAATCAAGCCCAAGGAGGGGTTGTGGGAACCTCTGGTTGGTCAGAAGCACAAATCACAGCCTGGGCTTGTGACTGACATCTGAAGTGGGGAGACTGGCAGTCTTGTGGGACTGAACCCTTAATGATAGGATTTGTGGGATTTGATGCAATCTCCAGATTGATGATGTCAGAAATGAGTTAAATTATAGGTGTCACAGAGAGTTGCCTGTTATAGGAAAAACAAAACAAACACATATCTGGTGTTGGAAGTGTTGTTGAGGATGGTTGTAGTATGCTTGTAGTGTGGGAGTAAAGGAGGAACACAGGAGGAAGACTGATGTTTTCCTACACAGAGGAGAATTTCTGTATCTTACAAGAGCTATAGGAACATCACCTGAGCTAAGAATGATATGAGGTGATCTAGACCACCATCATGCCCTGCTCTAGTAGAGCAGGGGTATATGGAAAACCATAATTAATTCAGTCTGTTTCAAGCTTATCCAAGTGGACTCAATGAATGTACAGACACAACATGAGGTCACTACCTTGGTTCTTGAGTTCCTAATTATGAAGATTCTTAGAATCCAGAAGAATCTTCACATTGCTTTCCTGATATTTTTATAAAAGAATGACAAAAAGGCAGAGTAGAAGCCCTTTAAACTGCTTGTCTCTACCAAGATCATTGGTATTGCATAAATCAATAAGTTATTCCATTTTTATCCCTAAATAGTCCATTGTACTGATGTAATACAGTTTGCATATCCATTCATCTATGGAAAGAAATCTTGGTTGCTTTCAGTCCTTTGTGATTTTAAATCAATAAAGTTTCCCTAAGCATGAACATACAGGTTTTTGTACAAAAGTAAGTTTTCACTAAACTATCTAGGAGCATGAATGCTACACTGTCTTGTAAATCTATGTTTAACTTTATAATAAACTGTCAAATGATCCTTTCAAAGTGACTGTACAATTTTTAATTTCAACCAGTCATGAAGAATACTTGCCAGGATATTATATTATCAAGTTTTGTGGGGTTTTGTTTGTTTGTTTGTTTTGGATTTTGGAACCATTCTACAGTGCACAAATATATCTTACTGTTGTTTGAATTTATATCTCCCTAGTGACAAATGATGTTTGAGAAACTTTATATATGCATATTTGCGATCTATCCTCTTTGATGACGTATCTATTGATATCATTTATCCACTTTTGTACTGGGTAGTTTATTTTCTTATTATTGGTTTTTAAGTGTTCTTTTTATATCCTGGAAAAATGCCTTTAATCAAATACATGATTTGTAATTATTTTCTCCCCAACCATGGTTCAAATCTTATTTGTTTCATGAGAATGTTAACAAAGTACAATTTATTATTTTTTAATATACTGTACTTTTGCATTTTATATAAAACTCATCATCAAATTTAAAGTCAAAGCAATGTCTCCTATTTTTATTTCTGTAAATTTTATAGTTTTACATTTTTTATTTAGGTCTCTAAACTATTCTGAGTTCACTTTTTGTGTAACTTGTAAGAACAATAAGTGCTTCACACAACCTATCAGAGACTCACTGGAAGAAATCACATTTACCTTAACTCTAAGATTAATTCAAAAAGATCGTTTAATTTTAGTAATTGTATAACCAGGATACAATTAATATTAATCTAACTCCTATGGAAACAAAGTACCATGAATGGGAATAGGAATAAAACATGATGTTTACTGGGATTTTTTTTTTTTGAAGATTTTATGTATGTATGTATCTATGTTAGAGAGAGAGAGAGAGAGGGAAAGGAGGGAGGAGCAGAGGGACAAACAGACTCTGCACTGAATAGGGAGCCCCGCAGGGGGCTCTAACTCAGGACTCTATCATGACCCGAGCCAAAACCAAGAGTGGGAAGCTTAACCGACTGACCCACCCAGGTGTCCTGGAATTATTATTTTTTTAAGTACTTTAAAACTGTAGCCAGGGAAGCAGATTCACTAAGGAACAAAGATCTAAAACAGAAGAAAAAACTTAGATTAAAACCTAGAAAACCTAAATTAAAGTAAGAGCTATAGGAACACCTGGGTAGCTCAATCAGTTAATGGTCTGTCTTTGGCTCAGGTCACGATCTCAGGGTCCTGGGATCCTGTCACCTAACTGGGCTCCTTCTTTAGCAAGTAGCGTGCTTCTCTCTCTGCTTATGTGCTCTCTCTCTCTCTCTCTGACAAATAAATAAATAATCTTTAAAAAATAAAATAAGATCTACAAATGAAATAATAACCTAATTTAAAAAATGATTTTAACAGCAAATTAAATTCAGCTAGAGAGAAAAAATTTGAAAAGTAAATATTGTCACATTGCAGTATGAAAGAACATAAAAACATAAAATACAAAAAGCTGATTAATAGTTATAGAGAGTTGGGGGGCCTGGGTGGCTCAGTTGGTTAAGTGTCTGCCTTCAGCTCAAGTCATGATTCCAGGGTCCTGGGATCAAGCCCTGAATCAGGCTTCCTGCTCTGCGCTGCTTCTTCTTCTCCATCTACCCTCCACCCTGATTGTGCTCTCATGCGCATGCTCTCTCTCTCTCTCTCAAATGAATAAAAATATCTTAAAAAAGAAAAAAAAGAGTTATAGAGGGTAGCACAAGGATCTAACAAATATTTAATTGGAACTCCATAAGTCAAGAGGCAGGTTGGAGCCAGAATTTTATAAAGACAATGTCTGAGGATTTTTTTAAAATTGATGGAAGACACAAGCTCTTAATTCTAAGAAGCCAGCAAATCCAAAGTGGAATAAATAAAAATAAATTCATTCTTAGACACATCATAATAAAACTCCAGAATACAACAGCTAGTGGAATAGAAATAGGTGGGTGTGGGGAAAGAAGGTTTATTACTTTCTGTAGGAGGAAGAATTAAATTGACTATTAACTTTCCACAGCAACCATGGTAACAAGAATTTAGATCAAAAAATTATTTCTAATGATCTGAGAGAAAATAACTGCCTATCTATAATTCAATTTTTTATAGATACTTTTAAAAAATAGACAAAATCTAAAAAATCTAAGAGAAGGTAAAATTAATCAACCAGAAATGAGTCAGAGAACCTGAGAATGAAAAAGCTGTTGTAAAATAATTCTAGTATGCATAAGTTTTGTTTCAATAACAATATCTAATAATAATAATAACAATAAAATCTTTGGAAATTGTGGTTGTACAACAGAGGTTAAAATCTGCATTCCTCTGTCACTTATTAATCACAGGTAATTTCCCTCATTATTTCACAGTTTTAACTTATTTTTTATAGTCTTCCTTTCTTTTCTTATTTTTTCCTCTTCTTTTTTTCTTTTTCTTTGCATTTATTTAATTTTTATTTTTTTTAGGGTCAGTCCAGAGAAGTAAAACTCTTTTGCTTTCACTGTCCAAACATCAATCAATATACTGGGAAAGCCAGTGGAAGCCCTTGTCATAGCCTTGCCTCTTGAGCACTCTGCAAGTAACACTTCCATGGGGCAGGGAGTCAGCTCCTTCCCAGTCACAATACCCTTACTATGGTCTATCCAAAAAGCCTAAATATCTCACGGAGCTTTTCTTCACTGATTGCACCTGTTCTGTTGCTTTTGTTATCCAAGATAAGGATTGGCACATTGGTATTGTTTCATTAGTCATTAAAGCATTTAGCTCAAGTGTGGTTTCCATGAGGTGAGGATGATCTGCACAATCCACCAGAAAGACAATCCCACTGATTGCTGGGAGATAATTTTTCCAAACCTGACTTGCTTGCTCATGCCTGCCAAGATCAAAAGTTATAAAAGTCTTCCCAGCAATTGTCACCTGTTCTGATATTGGATCTAATGTTGAAATATATTGGCCAAATCCAGTCACTGTTGAGCATGTGTAGAAGAGTGGTTTTGCCTGCGTCGTCCAAACCCAAGAATACAAGTTTTCCGTATTTCTTATAGAGTCCTAGGAACTGGAGGACACTGTTGATCCACTCAAAGAAGAAATAAATTATTAATGCTTACTGTGGCCAAGGGGTTCCTCTGGCAGCAGGAGGCTTCAACCCTCCCTCACAGCATATAGCCCAGCAGCACCACCATCCCCCCCCCGCCCCGCCAACAACCTGGGACCACCAGTTACTCATCTTTTCTTATTTTTCTAACCATCATCCTTTCCTTTGACAACCATGTAAACAGATAATCCATCCAAGATCACATTCATTCAGTTTCAAAGATCTTTTCCTCTGTTTGGTGTCAGTCACTCTATCCCATGGTTTTACCCTTAATTTTGATTTGTTAACTGTACCTTCTCAGAGATCTTGGTTATTACACAGTAACTGAAACACAGCTGTCCTCTATGATATTGTTTTCTATGGAAATGATGTTTTACACAGGGAGACATAATTTTCTAAGTGTTGACTAACTTTCAATTCCCTTCATCTGTTCAAGGAATTAGAGTGTATAAACTACTTGAATGTTTGCTGAACACAATCATCATTTTTATCTATTAAAAATATAAATGAGAATCACTAAAATAGTCTTATACAGTTAATTTGAATATTACATACATTTAAGAAAAATCTGACATAGGACTAAGGTTCTCCATGTGTTTAAATTTGGAAAGACTTAACTTTACTCCATCAGACGATTTCTCCATTTGCGTATCCTATGTAGGATTTTCCTTTCTTTGCTAAAGATTTGTTTATCCAGGTCTCTCTTTGTTGTTTAAAAAAAAAATTAAAAAAACAAAAAAAAACACCTGATAAAAAGGCAGAGATATGCACATTTGTTGTCATTGACACTTTGCTGTGTATCTCATTCTAATTTCCTGCCACCAACTCCCAAACTGATTGATATCTTGGCAATTCTCTGAGACAATCTGCTCAAAGTACCATCTACAGTTTTAAAGATAAAGTCATTATTTTTACATACAAGTAACAACAACAAATGACCTTTACACTTTTACTAAAACAGTGTCTGATTACTGATAAGTTCTCAGTCAGGACTACAGCAAACACTCCTGATTCATGTTACATAATTAGTAAAATTAATTCAAAGGTTTGAAGATGTTCCTCTTGTCCTTTCTCCTCTCCCCATTCCAGAGATAACTTCAGTCTCATTGCTAGACTGGCTGCTTTGTTTATGCCATCAAATAAGAAAAAAGAATAGGCAGGCGCGCCTGGGTGGCTCAGTCATTAAGCGTCTGCCTTCCACTCAGCTCATGATCCCAGGACGCTGGGATCAAGACCAGCGTGAGCCCCACATCTGGCTCCCTGCACAGTGGGAAGCGTGCTTCTTCCTCTCCCACTCCCCCTTCTTGCGTTTCCTCTCTCACATTCTCTCTCTCTCTCTGTCAAATAAATCTCTCTCTCTCTCTCTCTCTCCTTGTCAAATAAATAAATAAAATCTTAAAAAAAAAAAAAAGGAAAAAAGAACAGGAAAATGATCATTATTTTTCAATATACCACCCGAATCAGAAAAACAGTAGCCAAGAATGTTCTAAAACATATTTCAGGACTTGTTCCAGTCATCTCACTCTGCCCAAGCAATAATCCTTGCCTCTTATTTCTGAGTGCCAGAGAGCAGTTGCCCTTTTAGATCTGGAGGGGACTTGGGTAGCATAAGATAAATTAGATTCTTGGTTTGGTTTATTGGCTTCTTTTTTCTCTTGTCAGTATTCCACTTATGCTGCTTCCTGTTGTGCACCCTTCTTCCCTTCTCACCAAAGGGCTGACCCCAGAAGACAAAAAAGAGCAGGCTCTGTTGTAAGCTAATTAGAGAGGGTAGATTCCTGGGAAACTGACTACCAGCATCACAGTAACTCCTGAAGATCTTTATATTTAACAAACATTTACCAAATACTTTAGTATGTGCAGGGCTCTGTACTAAGCTTAATTTTTTTTTTCTTTTTGAGAATATGTCCAAAAGCTTGAGGTGCTTAAATTAAATGTCATTGAATCTTATTGAATCTTATTTAAAAACCCTAGAAAGTTATGTATTGATTGGGCCAGTAAAAGACTGATATTTGATTTTTAATATGGGAGCTGACTTCTTTGTTTTCTTACTTAAGGAAGACATATAAATGCACACACATGTACACGAAACATACATACGGCACATGCACACACACACTCCTATATATGTTCACTATATTCAGTTCTTTTTTTTTTTTAAGATTTTATTTATTTATTTGACAGAGAGAAAGACAGCAAGAGAGGGAACACAAACGGGGGCGGGGATAGGAAAGGGAGAAGCAATTTTCCCACTGGTAGAGAGCCCTATGTGGGGCTCAATCTCAGGATCCTGGGATCATGACCTGAGCCAAAGGCAGACGCTTAACGACTGAGCCACACAGGTGTCCCACTATACTCAGTTCTTAATGTCTTGAGCATCCATCCCAATTTATGAAGTAAACTTAACTTGAATCATCAATTTGAAAATGTATTAGTATGCAGTAATGACATGTAAATTTCAGGGTTTTTTTCTCTTTATATATAAAAAAGAATAAAATTCATTTATGTTTTAGGGAGTTGTTTATTTGGTTTTCATTGGTTTAAATAACCTAATGAAAAATACATAACCTTGGAATTGAAAAAAAGGAAGTAAATTTTTATTAGGAAACCAACTTTATCGGGCTCTAAAACTAAACTATCACATTTAATACTAGATTTTAACTTTATAATAACCTACTTTTTACAAAATAAATTTTGAAAGATAACACAGTAATTTGAGATTCTGGCATGGTCTCTCTGATACTACACACACACACACACACACACACACATACACACACAGCCAATGTGCCTACAAAGTACAAAGGTATTATAACTAAATTATATAAATTGAAGTGTTATAACCTGATTTTGACACGTGATTATGGCCCAGTGTTATTAAAATCATTATTCCATTCTCTTTTATGTATTTAATTATTTGGGAAAATGGGTTATTATGAGCTGAAATGCATCCCCTCCCCAAAAGGTGTATATTGAAATCATAACCTCTAGTACCTCATAAGGTGACTGTACTTGGAGATCAATTAACTTAATTTTACATAAAATTAACTTAATTTTAATTAAGTTAAAATGTTGGCACTTTACCAAGTTGACAAGTGAAATTTTGGGCAGCAATTGATTTCTATTTCCCAAGAAGTCCACTGAGGAGGTACCTATTTTAAAGCAATATTATAGATCTTGTGCTTTCATTTATTGAATTTGAATGTTATTAACTGTTAATATGTTGTTATGTGTAGATATAAAATAAATAAACCATATTAATCATCTATGGGATCTATGGGAAATCAGTGAGTAGCTAGGTTCCCTGGAAGAGTTTTAAATAGTTCTTATCAATTTTCTAGACCACAACCTAATTTTTTAAACTATTTTTAAAGTTTTTGTTCAAATAACCTAACCATCTTTAATTTACTGCAAACACATCAATGTTTTATGTCACAATGTATGAGTTTTTGATCTGATTGCATATATACAATACCTATACTTTCAAGTCTTCTGAGGGAAAAATGAGATTGCTAAATTCAACGCCTATAAGCGGCTATAATGTATTCATCTAAAGAAGACCAATCACTGCAGATTGTAGAAAACTGGAAAAACTGGAAATCGATCAACATATATAAAGCTATTTAGAGACACTTTTGTTTGACATAGCTGGTCAAAATGAACATATCATGATATGATCAAAGATGTCCGAAGTCTAAATAAGGCCCAATGGTGATACATTTGATGCCTCCCATAAATTTTCATGATTCTCTATATTTTCAATATCCACAGCACAAAAATATGAGTTTGAAAATCACTTTCTGATTTCACTTTCAATATGTTCCTGACAGATCTTATTTTCAATATGATTAATATAAATAATTCAATTGGCAATGCCTGTATATCGGTAAATTATGAAATTAAATTGAGAATATATGCTACTCTTAGGGTAAAATACAAAACATCAGGGAATATAATATTTACATAGTGAATTAAACTAGTCTCTACTAAATGGGCTTTACAAGATTTTTGGTTAGGTAACTGTGGCTAACTCCTCATACTATGCATGTTTTTCCTTTAATCTGTAAACTAGATGTAGAACGTAAACCATTATCTCATTGACTATGTATAATTTGTCTTACCTCATTATTCTACATTTCATATGATAATACAACCCAGCAGTAGCAAACATTTGACCTTGTCCCAGTCTATAGTATTGTGCAGTCTGACTAAAAGTAGTAATAGGCATTCTCTTTCTCTGATTCACTAATCTGATGATGCATTTTTAAATTTCATTCATTACATTAATATAATGGAGGAATGAAGTTGGTTCTTTGCCTGCAAACAAAATGACATTTAACATTACGAAAAAATGTAAATAATAGGATTCTGAAATATAACTTGGAAGGTCTTCAAAAAGCTTGACCTTTCTAAGCTTTATGTATAAACAAACACCATGAGATTTTATTCTAAAGTAATCTTATATAAGAAAAACTCAGTGTACATAATAATGATAAAATAATAAATACCACATTTCGTTAACCAAAGGCTGAGTAGTAACAGTTTAACTGGACTATTCTTCTTCTTCTTCTTCTTCTTCTTTTTTCTTTTTTTCCTAATCTCACTTCAAAGGTCAAAGCTAACCCAGTTTAAAGGTTCAATCTTTTGGGGACATAGAGAAAGACAAAGTTATAATGGTAGAGACACAAAACTGCAGGAATCATACTTACAAAAGTGATGTAGTGAATGGGATAATTCATTCACCAAAATTTATGCCATTCTCAAACTCGTATATATGGAAAATAATAAAATAATGTTTAGTGGACAAATGATTACTATTTGAGAAGAATTTTCAGATATCCACAAAAAGTAAGGTAGTGAAATGTTTTGATCAAATTTAGCTTGTAGTGGCATTTAATTCTGTTGTTCTTTCCTGTTATATGTGACTTTTTTACTGAGTTCATTTGTGGACCTAAATACCAAAAGAGTAAAAAAAAGAAGAAATATTCTACAGTAAGCATAATGCACCACACATAATGTATGTGACAAAAATCCATATAAAGCTTCTTTCTTCTAGAGTCAGTTGAACACATTATTCTATTTTTCCCACAATAATTTATTCTTCATTTGGATCATTGCAAATTGATATTTCTAACACAAATGTTAATTATAGGGTTAATGAGATGCACAATAAAATATCAAATGAGTCTTTATATCTCATAGGACTTTAAATATTATATTTAGTCCACATTTCAAATCTGCAATGTACTTAAGCATGCCTTTCTTTTTTTTTTTTTTTTTTTTTTGTTTGCTTGTTTTTTCTTAAGCAGGAGATGAAAATGAGGCATTGAGACATTTGGAAGCCTAGGTAATGCCATACAGCTGATGCAGGTGCAAGCTCAGATTCATTCACTTGAAATTTATGTACTATCAGCACCAAACTGTCATTTGATATTCATGTCTCATTCTTCTAAATTCCTTATTACCTCTCTGGTCTGTCTATTTTGGTTTCCTTGTAGACTCTCCTTGTTTTATTTAGTTTCTTTCAATGGTGATACAACCACAAATCTTTCCTATGCACCCCCGTCCTTACCAGCAATCCTATAGTTAGTCCTGAGAGATTTTCATCTATTTTAAATGACTCCAGGTGTCATTTTAATGTGGAGGTAGTTCCAACTTATATTTTAACCTAGATCCTCTCCTTCATGTGTCTACATAGCAGTGATTATTATAGTGTTGCTGATACAGAAAGATAAATATACAGAAATACATACACACACATATATAGGTAATGTGTTTATGTATATTTATTTTATATTTAGATGTGTGTGTACCTATATACCTGTGTATGTCCATGAAGTACACGCAAATACATATTTGCTCTCTGGCCTACGGTTACTATTTTCTGAAACGACTTGTTAAAGAATGTCGTATCGGTTATTTATAACAATTAGTAGTCATATCATAGAAACAACAAAATGCTCACAATCTTTGAAAACTATCTGAGGGTGCAAGTTTTTTTAATTAATCTTTCTTGCTTGATTGCATTTAACTTCCACACCTTCCATTTTCAGACATCATGAGACCGTTCACAGTAACTCTATTTACAAACTATATAAAATCATAATAGAAGAAAATGAGTCATGGAAATAAGTACATGTTATTCAGGATGGTAATAGCTATCAAATATTATGCAAAATGCAGCATGACTTTTCAATCATCTGATTCTATACAAAAACACCTTTTTTGATGAAGTCATCTGTGAACAGCAATTTGCTGAAACAAGGCATAAAAATGTCCTGAGAATTCACACACTTACCAAAATTCCTAATAGTACTTAGAATTAGGCTATGGGATAGTATCCCAAAGGATGCTTAGAGGAAGCTTCATTGCTTTAGTCATTTAAAACTAGGTTGGACAAATCTTGGGGGAATATAACTGAAGAAATAATGCTCTACATTTCTTGAAGATAGTCACATTGATTTAATGGCCTTTTTTTTTTCATTTTGAAATTCTATAATAATATGAAACTTTCAACTCACTTTTATGTTCAGTTTCTCTAGGGTTCATTCTGTAAATTATGTCTGTGGACGTTTGTGAAGCTTTGTTGATAATTCTGAGAATGCTGTCTATGTGGAGTATCAGTTTATTTCACGGATTACTGACAATGCCTATATTCCCAAAGTTTTCATCATGTTAACACAACATCACAAATTTGTGACATAAAGTTGTGAAAGAAGGAGTCAACTGGATATCAATTTGTAATGTTTAGAATTTTTTTAAACCTCAGCTTTTGCAATGGACAAAGGATGCTATGTAAAAGTATGCTTATGCTAAGTAAAGGAAAATATTTAAGAAGTACCTGAATTTATTTTTTTTAATTTTTTTTAAAGATTTTATTTATGTATTTGACAGAGAGAGAGATCACAAGTAGGCAGAGAGGCAGGCAGAGAGAGAGGGGGAAGCAGGTTCCCTGCTGAGCAGAGAGCCAGATGTGGGGCTCTATCCCAGGACCCTGAGATCATGACCTGAGCTGAAGGCAGAGGCTTAACCCACTGAGCCACCCAGGCGTCCCCAGATTTTATCTTTTTAAGCCTCAGTTTCCATATACAAATCTGTTAATTCTTGAATTGTTTCTTGTGTATTCATTAAAATAATTTATGAAATATAGTTAATATTATATCATCAACAATCAGTGTTTGATTGAGCTCCCCGCTGAGCAGAGAGCCCAGGACCCTGAGACCATGACCTGAGCTGAAGGCAGAGGCCCAATCCACTGAGATACCCAGGTGCCCCAGAAGTACCTGAATTTATTAGCTTTTTAATTGATTGATAGCTAGAGGAAGGAGAAGCAGTAACAATTTGAAATATATTAAATCTGTAATTAGGTTGGAATCACTTTATTAGTATTATTATTGATATTATTAAGAACCAGGTGAGGGGATTTACTTAACCACTTAACTTGAAACAAGAAACAGGGTAAGTTCTTTAGGAAAAGCAAATATATAGTTAATCCCAATAACTATAGAATCATGGTGTTAATATTTTCGATGAAAGTTTTCTAGTCTTTTTTCTAAGTGAAATATCATATAAATATAAAAATTATGTGAATGTTTAATATTCTTAAGATAGTAAATAAAGTGGAATACATTTTCATTATTTTTTTCAGTTAAAAATAGTATTTTCTCAAGTTAGGAAAATACCAAGGATGGAAACGATGAGATTTTAACATCAGCTAGATCTGGCCCAAAACACTTCCTTTGATTCTAATTAGCTAAGAGAATGTACTTGCTGGCAGAATTCTGAATTTGGAATATCATGAGTTTTATTCAGAGACACAGTACATTTTTTGCTATATACTTTCACTGCCTTTCTCATTCTCCTTCTTCTTGGCAGGTAAAGTGTAACAAGCTATCTTTATTCCCTTGAGAAAGGCTCTTCTCTTGACTTTTTCTCAGATTTATTAGGTTAGATATATGTTATCATTCTTTCTCTTGTCTTATCCATTTTATTTTATGGCACATAAATTGAATCCTATTAAAATCTAGGCCCTTCTGGATTATCACAGAATTAATTTTACCTTATCATAGTTTTAAGGTTTTTTTCCTTCAAAGGAAATCAAACAATTTGTATAACTTGCCACTTTCTAAAGCTTATATAATATATACTCTAATTTTTAAGAAAATATTTAATTTTAGCACCTGTATTTAACATCTAATAATCACATTTGATTTTCATTCCTTATGTTAAATTCTCTTAAAAACTACTGAACCTATCTTGAGATAGAGAACATTTGATCTTTATACGTGCATATGAAGAAAAGTCTTTAAATTTTAGGAATACTTTAATTATCACTAGAAATTTGGAGACAGAACACTACATATTAATTTAGTTAACAACACAAGCAATACATTATCAGTTTCAGATTGAAGATGGAGTAGAGCATGCTTGGACTGAAAATCTCTAAGTAACATAGGATTGATTATTAGAAATTTCAAAGTAATATTTCTGTAATGTTTCCAGATTATTTTACGTGCTAAAATGGGATGACATCCACTTTATTAACTTTATAGTATGTGGCTTCTAAAGGATTATTCAGACCAGTAGAGGGAATCTTTTTATTTGATTTATAGTATTCTATTCTGATCATTTCCCCAATCCTGGTTAATGGATTTGCAAATTAGGATTCTTTGTGTCTCAAGAATCCATGCTTGGATGGGGCGCCTGGGTGGCCTCAGATGCTTAAGCAACTGCCTTCGGCTTAGGTCATGATCCTGGAGTACTGGATCGAGTCCCATATTGGGCTCCCTGCTTGGCAGGGAGTCTGCTTCTCCCTCTGAGCTCCCTGTCTCATTCTCCCTCTCAAATAAATAAATAAGATCTTAAAAAAAAAAAAATCCATGCTTGGAGAATGCAAAACCCAGGCATTACCTAAATGGCCCCTCTACCTATGATCTAACCTGGAAACCTGTAAACTTTTGGCTGTACATAGACATTCTACTGTCAGTTTTACCTGATTTCTTCCACCTCTTAGTGCCTACTATATTCCGTCCACTTTGGATGGTCTCCTAATACTGTGATCAAACTTCATTACTATATGAGCCAAGGGCTGGCAGCCCTAAGATGGGACACTCTGGCATGAACATTGTTTTGAGTTAAAAGCAATAAAGGGATTCAGGGCAAGTTCTTTACTTCCCCCTAAGCTGCCTGCTGTACCAGGAAGGGAGCTATTAACAGAGGTTCTTCTTTACCTAAGAAACTAATTAACATAATAGGTCAACCTTTGTTTTCCAAACACCTCCTTTAACCTTCTTGCTAATGGTCTTTCTCCATTTATTTTTAAGATTTTATTTATTTACTTATTTATTTATTTAGATAGCACAAGCTGGGAGCAGGAAAGGGAGACAGAGGATATCAATCAGTCTGTGCATGGAGTCTGAGGTGGGGCTCCATCTTACAACCCTGAGATCATTGACTTGAGCCAAAATCAAGTCAGAGGCTTAACTGACTGACACCCATATGCTCCTATCTTTCTCCACTTTGTATCCTCAGACTTCTACCTCTTTCCTTAGCTCATATAAAAGTATCATGTTACCTCACTTTATTTGGAATTTCAAGTCTATATGGATTCCCCAACTTTCTCCTGCTAATCAGACTCACGCCATTTCAATTCTTAGTCCAGCTGGAAGGACCTTAAATGGAAGAGAAAACTCTTCCTTCCTGAAACTACCCTAGAGCCTTAAATATCTACCTGTGAAGATACATCCAAAAAGCATGTAAGGTTCCTAGGAAGGTCTGGCCCAACTAGAGAAGGCAATTAGTGTATAGAAGGTTAACCAAATACATGATGCAGGAAAAGGAGACAAAAGTCCTCTCTAATACAACACAGACTATTCTGTTCTATGTCATGTCATCCCTCTCAATGTACTGGACTAGTTCTTCAAGTATCTACATTTAACAAAGTGAAATGTTCATTATTAATTAATTCTATTCAGTCTGCATTATTGTTATTCTTATTTAAAGCAGATTAAAAAAACACTATGAATATTCAAACATTTGCAAACAGTATCTCAAATGTAAAAACATTGGAATTAATTAGAACGCAAGTCTTTAGCCACTGCATATTTCATTATAATTTCTAAAGGTGACTATACAGGCTATTTCTTTTATACAAACACACACACACACACACACACACACACACACATATTAGAGCTCCAGCTGCTAGACTAGAATGACAGAAAAGTAATTTTTCCCATAAAATATATTTTTTTAAAGATTTTATTTATTTTATTTATTTGACAGACAGAGATCACAAGTAGGCAGAGAGGCAGGCAGAGAGAGAGGAGGAAGCAGGCTCCCCACTGAGCAGAGAGCCCGATGTGGGGGGCTCGATTCCAGGACCCTGGGATCATGACCTGAGCCGAAGGCAGAGGCTTAACCCACTGAGTCACCCAGGCACACCCCCATAAAATATTTTTTACTATTGCCTATAAATCCAGGGAACATAGAGAGTATTGAAATAATCTATATGAAAAATCAGAGAAGATAACAATTAGAGATTGTAAATTATATTAGCATGGTTGACTGTCAAACATATCCACTATATTTTGATCATTATAAGCTGCAGAACAAAAGTCGTGTTCATTGAGTGCCTGGTGGGTTAGTTGGAGAGCTTGGTTTCTGCTTGGGTCATGATCTCATGGGTTGTGAGATGGAGCCCCACCTGAGCCTGGGCTCCGTGCTCAGCGGGGAGTCTGCTGGAAGATTAGCTCCCTCTGCCCCTCCCCAAACTTCTGAGCACGCATCCCCCTGTGCGTGTGCGCGCTCTCTCTCTCTCAAAATAAATAAATCAATCTTTAAAAGAAAGTTGCATTCATCAAGTCATGCTCTTTTTCTGATCTTTGTAAAAGTGAAATACAGAACACCCACTACATAGCAATATAATATTTAAAGGCACCTGATTATGATTTAAATTAGATTTCCAAATGCATAAGTTTTAGAAGCAAGGTAATTTGGTACAAGGCAAATTCACTATGATTATTAATATAAATATTAACTTATATTGGCCACTATTTGGAACTAGAGACATTTTAGATGTTCCCAAGTCACTACTCATAAAGTTTTCAATAATCTGTCCACAGGCAGAATGAATATATGAGAGTATCCTTTCTTCATATACTAATCAATCCTTGATATTCTCTTTTTAAAAAGAAAATTTTAAAAACACTTTACAGTAATACAAATGGAAAACTGTATTTTATGATTCAGTAGGTGACATAAGCATTACTGCATGTATTTACTGGCTTCGATATCTATTTTTCTTTGATCTGTTTGTTCTTACATTTTACACATCAAGATAATTTTTTAATCTAAATTTTTATTTGCACATTAAGAACTTTGCTTTTTTGTTAACATTATCAACATTACCCAGTTTACCTTTTTTTTTTTTTTTTTGGTCTAAATTTGTAGTATTATTATGACATACTGACCCTTATCTATTCATTTATTTATTCTTGAAGCACAAGTCCTATAAATGTTTTATTGAATGTCTGGAGTTGGTAGGTACATCAGGAAACATCTATATAATTCCCAACCACTATGTTCTAGCCCAATCTGCAGCCTTTAATATCTTCTGAATTCTCAAGTAGACCACAGATGGTTTCCAAATATATACAGGCATTTGAAAACCTCACTTGAAGTGATTACTAAGTACAATCTAATCAAAATTAACTTTTTCAATTGCATTCAACTTATTTTTCTACACGCAGCTCTACCCACAGTTCAGACAAGACCCATGTCCACTTGTTTGTTGAAGAAAAGTAAAGGGAAATAAGCCTTATCCTTCACCTTTCTTATTGCACAGACATCCCCCCTGCCCCCCCCCCTGGTTTCTTGCTAGATGTTGTTTCTAACTTTTCCAGGGCTGAATTTTTGAACTACAATAAAAGGAAACAAAGTTTCTTTTGACTGGTGCTGTTGGAATTTGCAATGATGTCTTCTCTGTGGATGATACCCACACATCTGCACTCTTTCACTGCCAGCACGAACTCTGTCATTGCACGCTAGTGGTGACCACTCACAGTTTACACTGACCAAGAGCACCTAAACATTTCACTCAATTTGACTAACCCTACCCACTCACCACCCCCACAACCTGATAATGTTAGAAGATGAGACTTTTGGGATGTAATTAAGATGAGATTCAGGGTCCTCTCATAAATAGGATTAATACTCATGAGTCAGGAGAAAGCTTGGTTCCTCTTTCTGCTCTCTGCCATATGAAGATGTGTACAAAAGAAACCAGTCTGCAGCTCAGAAGACAGTTCTCAACAGAACCTAAGTATGCTTGCACTGATTCTTGCACTTTCAGCTACCAGAACTGTAAGATATAAATTTCTGCTGCTTTCAAGTCATCCAGTTTATGGCATTTTGTTATATGAGCCTGAACTGACTAAAACACCCATCATTCCTTCAAAGACACTGGATTACTCTCATCCTTCATTGGCATTTTATACATACTGGCTGGAAGTGAATAATGGATTCAAAGTGGAAAAAAAAACGTTAAGTTCATCTAACTTCTCAGCAAGTCACATATAGATTACCATATTTGTGCAGTATGTGAGTTATATTCAGATATTGTTCTCTCTTCCTTTTTTTCATACTTCAACTCACTTTAATGTTAATCATAGTACATCAGAAACAAGATGGTATTAAAAAGGGCCAGAGAGAAAGAATCTCTTTTATAAAGAAACAATTAGATTGAAGATAGACATTTTCAAAACAATGGAATCCAGAAGACAGGAAAAGAGAGAACAGAGGAAATAATTCAACCCAGAACTGTGTGCCATCAAAACATTTTTTTCAAGGAAAAATGGTGCAAAAAGAACATTTATAGGCTAACAAAAACAAAGAGTATATGCCATCAAGAAATCTGTACTAAAGACATTTGTAAAGGATGTTCTTTTTTTTTTTTTAATTTTTATTTTAATTCCAATTAGTGAACACATAGTGTTATGTTAGTTTCAGGTGTGCAATATAGTAATATATAGTAATTCAACCTTTCCATACATTGTCTGGTGCTCATCACAGATACTGTTCTCTGTAATACTGTGTTTTCCAAGCCAAGTACATGAGTGACTTTAAACTTTGTAACTGTCTTACAGTAAAGGTTTAAACATTTTCATAAAGCATTTATATATTTTCACTAAGTTTATTCCTGGCTGCTATATTTTTATTGATAACTTTAAGAGTATTAACTGTATCTAATTTGCTAGTTATAACCTATATAAAAACTTTAATTACAGCTAGTTATCTCTTCTTTTGTCAGAATGCAACTGGAAACTTATTTTAAAATTTATTTGATTTTGACCTTGCGGCTTAACTGGGAGAAAGAGCATATTTCATGAGCTTTAAAAATAAAATGCATTTCTTATTATTAAAGAGAGATTTGATTTATATTTACTTGTTCAGTTTCAGTCATTTCATTTACCATGGGTTCAAAAAAATGGGTCAGATTGACTAAGAATTTATTTCTTTCAATATCTCCATATAGTTTCTTTATATATACATTTCCACTTTTAAGTGTATAAATTATGTGACACAAGAGCTCTTTTACTCTTTGGATCATGCTCTTAATTTAAACACTTCTGAAACACTTTCCTTAGATGCATCTCTGGCATGAATATGTATGGATGAGCTGTGTTATTTAGCTAATCTTAAAGTCATTTTTATTCTTTGCAAATTTAAATTTATCCCATTTATATTGGTTGGAACAGCAAATATATTTAGTTTAAAACTTTTAGCATATTTTTATGTGAATTTCTATTTTAATGCTCTGGGGTTTTCTACTTCAAGTTTTATAAATTACTTTTTCCTCTCTGTATAGTATTTGTACTTAGTATTTAATAACCTTCAAAGTTTGTACAACATATCCATATTTGTGTAACATACATCCATGTATATTTTTGATTCCCAAATTGGGATTGGAACTATTGGCTTTTGTTACAAATGATACAAAAATTGATAAACTTGTTCTCTTCCTTTTACATCTTGATTTAATTTTGTTTTTAATTTTCCTGATCATTAATTCTAGGATGATAATTGACGAACATTCATAGGAAATCTAAACAAATTTTTAAAAACATTTTCTTAATTTACTATTATTTTTTCAATGTAAATTCTTATTAGTACCACTGCAATTCATAGCCCTGTTTGAGATCTCCAGCATCTTGCCACCTTTTTTTATTTTTGCTTACATTTTTTTTATTATGACATTATTTTTTGTCATTTATGACATTTTCCTTTGATAAATGTTTCTCTCTTGGTTCTCTATGTTAAGGTGCCTGATGCTCAGCACCAGTGGCTTATCCTGGGTTATCCAGGGAGATCCCTATTAGCTAGATTTTATTATCAGGGAGATCTCTTTGTTCTTAAAGAAACCTTCACTGGCACTCTATTAGCTAGGTTCTTGAATACATGAGAGTGTCTTCTCTTTGCCTCTGTATTTAATAAAAATTGCTTGGATATAAATTTCTTCACTTACACTTTTTTTTGCCTTGAGAATTAAATTTGTTCCTTTTCTTTTGACATTGTGAGACTAGCCTGATTACTGATTCTTGCCTCTTAATCATCACCAACAGCAACACAAGGACCACATCACTCACCACACACAAATCCACACAAACACATTCTGTGCATGGAGTCAATTGTTTCATAAGACTGTTCTCTCACTTCAGATCTTAGTCACATCGCTAGGGTATTATTCAATATTAATATTTCTGTATTAAAACATACGTAATATGATTACCCTTTCATTTAGATTCTTAGTGTTTATTTATAACCTTTATGTCTCCTTCCTCTCTGTAAAGTTTTTCAAGGATAACTACTCTTAATTTGGGTCATACTGAATTTATAATTACTATAAGTTTCTAAATATGCTACTGCCATTTATTTATTTATTTACTTATTTTCACTACAATGATGAGAAGACACTCCTCTCAGTTATTTTATTCTTGACATATGCATTTATTTTACTCAAATATCAGTTATAGAATTCATTAAAGAAAATGCGTTCCCTTATTCTGTGAGAGTTGCTTCATTGTTTTTGATCATTCACTCTATCAGTGAACAGTGAAATACCATTTTAATTCTCACTTGTAAGTGACAAGATTTTATTTTCTCTGGAAGGTTTAGTATTTCTGTTTACAACTGGCTTCTGATATTTTTCAGTGATATCATTTGGTGGATTTCATTTCCTTTCACCTATCTTGATATTTTTTGTACCTTCAATCTAGCAGCATAGGTCCTTTAGCTGCAAACACTTTCATATCATTTCTTAGGAAAAATAATTTTCTACACTTGTGTTGTTGCTATCACATCCTGGGATACATACAATTTTCAGAACTTCTGGACCAATTTTAAAGTATATTATTTTTCTCTAACAGCAATCTTTTTGTTCTAGCTTTTGCTATATTTATTCAACTTTATACTGAAACCTAGCTATTAAATAATTTTCCTCCAAAATTATGTGATGTTAAGACCTAATTTTATTCTCTCCATTTTATATAATATTCTGATATAGTTTGATTAATAAAATTTCTTTCCAAATGCTTATCTTTAGTCCATCCAAACTTTTTTCAAGTGTTCTCAATGTTTTATTTTTCCTACATTCCTTAGAGTTTTATTTTTTAATTCATATGGATTATTAATCCCTTTTGGGGATTTGGAAATTTTCTTCAATAGTCTAAGGATCTTTCATTCAGAGGTTTGAGTGGAAACTTTAAAATTCCATGGAAAGCTCTTTAAATGTGGTGACCTAAGGTAGTATTTTTCTTTATGTTTCATTTCTCCATAGAAAAGAAAAAGAAAATTATCAAATGTACTGCTATCACATTTGATGCCTATTCCATTTCTTTACAGAAATAGAACATAGGGGTATGTGGTTGTGAGTGTATGTATGTATGTGTGTGTTTATGTGCGTGTTTTGGGGAACATGGAGACAGAGACAGAGAGAGAGACATGGTAGGACAGGAATAGTTATGGAAGGCAGGATTTTAATATGCTTCTTTTCATGGCAAAAATGAAAATAATGATAAAAGTTTGCAATTAATCCTACAATCTAATTTCAGAGCAAAATTAGCAACAGTGTCAAAAAATAAAGTGTTTTCTTCTCTGTACCATTTAATAAAGTTGTGTTTATGTAACTGGTAGAATTGATGTTTCTCCAAGTCTAGAAATGATTTCTACATGTAAAAGTTTTTTGTAGTTTTAAGTCCATACTACTTTGATATATTTTTTGCCTTCAATTCTGCTTCCAGAAAGCATCAATAACTTAATTCAGTTTTTAACTCATAAATTTTAAGTCAAATATATTATTTTTTTTTTTTTCTTTTTAAAGATTTTATTTATTTATTTGTCAGAGACAGAGGGAGAGAGAGCGAGCAAGCACAGGCAGACAGAGAGGCAGGCAAAGGCAGAGGGAGAAGCAGGCTCCCTGCCGAGCAAGGAGCCCGATGTGGGACTCGATCCCAGGATGCTGGGATCATGACCTGAGCCGAAGGCAGCCGCTTAACCAACTGAGCCACCCAGGCGTCCCCAAATATATTTTTTTAAATGTCTGTTTGAATGGGGGCATATAATGTTAATCTACTATTTCATATTGTCTCACCCAAGTTGTCTTCATTTAATTGTGTAATATTTGTAATATATTGGAAGAAGTAGTTAGTTTTAAGCAGATTAGTTCTCAATACAAAAATTATTGTCGAATCTTTCATACAATGTCAATGAAAACAAATTTCCCTATTGATGCATGAATTGCAGTTACTTAAACGCAAAACCAAGTTTCTGCTGTATGTTTGTCTAGAAAATTTGTGGTACTGTATCATTTTAAATGCTTTCACCTCAGGAGAGTAATCAAACTACTGAGGTCCAGAGCAGAAGACCTGCTTAATAAATATAAAAAAGGCACCTGTATTTTCAGAAACAAAAACATCATTCTAAATTAAGCCATATACATGACAATTACAAAACAGAAGGGTAGGAGGTGATAGGGCTAATTTATGTATTAGTGGTGATTTTTTTCCCTCAAATTAATTGTCTAGAGTTACAAAAATTTAAATCAAAATATGTGACATTAAAAAGAGTTGTACAGGGTGCCTGGGGGGCTCAGTCAGTTGAGCTTCTGCCTTCCGTTCTCATCATGATCCCAGGGTGCTGGGATAGAACCCCATATCTGGTTCCCTGCTCATTCAGGAAGTCTGCTTCTCCCTCTCCTCCCTGCTTGTGCTCTCTTGCTATGTCTGTCTCTCTCTCAAATAAATAAATAAATAAAGTATTAAATAAATAAATAAATAAATGGATGGATGGATGGATGGATGGATACATAGATAGTGGGCTGTAAAATGAACCCCGTATAAACCTCCTCCTCAGTCTTAGATTCTTGTGCTGGCCTTCCTTTTCCACCTTACATTACAGGTAAAAGAGAAGGACTCTCCTGCTAAGACTGAGAGAACTAAAAGGAAATAATTAGTGATATGAAATGATGTAATAACTGATATATTTCTAAGCCTTTGAATCTATTGTTTGCAACTATAGTTAAAATTTCCTAAACAATCTGTTCATTCCAATACACTGTACCTATAATCACCTTACTTTTACCTCTTTGTTTTAATCCTTCATTACTACTTTTTCATGCTTCTCTGGTTTTATAGCAATAGTCATAAGGACTGGTATAGCTTTCCTCTGGTATTTGAAAGTAGAGCATTCCTATGAAATCTTTCATAAGCTGAAATGTCATAAAGCAAAGAAGTAATTACTATTTTGTGAAAGTGAAAATCCTCTTTGGATTTCTTTTGGTTAGCAAAAACAGTTACCGTTGCAGGTTTTTCATAAAATTAAAGTGTGATAAATCAAACTTTCAGACAGTAGGAAAACCTTTATGTAATCCTCATAGCGTTCAACTAAGAATGTCTTAATCATCAAATCATTAAACTCCCCCCTAATCACCCAGTATTGATAGGCAGAATAATGGCCTCTCTAGACCATCCACATCATTATCTCCAGAAATTATGACTATGTTACCTTGAATGGCAAAAAGGATTTGTAGATACGATTAATTGAAGTATCTTAAAATTGAGCAATTATCTTATATTATCCAGGCAGACACAATCTAATCACATGAATCCTTAAAAGGTAAAGAACCTTTGCGGGCTGTGATGAGAGAGAAATATGACTACAAAAGAATGGTCACAGAGATAAAAGATTGCTAGAGGAAGACGACAGATGAATGAGAAGATGAACCAAGAAATACAAATAACTTCTAGAAGTTAGGAAAGGGAAGAAAATGGATTGTATTCTCCCCTACAGTCTCCAGAAAGGAATGCAGCCCTACTAATAAGCTGATTTTAGCCCAATGGGGTCCATGCCAGACTTCTAAAATAAAAATGCTATAAGAGATAAATGTACATTGTTTTAAGCTACTAAATTTCTGGTAAATTTGTTAAAATAGCAAAAGGAAAACTTGGTATCCAGAAAAGTTTTTATAAAGTAATCACTTAATTCTTAGTGAATGAAGCTTTGAAAATAGTCTTATGATTGATTTTTAGGTCTTTTCAAGGTTTTTCTCTTCCCCTGAATTTACTAATCGTATTTGTAGGCCTAACATGGAACATAGCAAGAAGAAATCACCAAGAGTTGAGTGAAATAATCAATGAAGGAATTTATGATATGCATTTGATTTTGTAACTATACTTCAAAAGTTAACATAAATTATTTATTAGAGTTGAAAAATTACTCCTCAGTAAACATCTCCTCAATTATTGCCTCTTTTGGTTTTGATGGCAATAAAATTGTCTATCCACATCATCCAATGATTTTGATGCATGTTTGAATCTGGTCATTTGGTGGTAACGGCCAGAGATTAGAAGTGGTGACTAGTAAACCCATAGTTAGAAAAAGACTCACCGCACTCAGCCTCCTGATCCGAGAATAAGTTATTTGGATTGTATGCAAAAATAGGAATGTAGACACAGGTAAAACAATGTCATTTGATTTGGTGGAAAGTAGAAAGAAACTGGTATCAGCAGAAAGAAGTTCTAATCCCAAATCTGGAAATGCGTCACATTTTAGGTCAGTGAACTTGCGGAAATCTAGATTTCCTGCATATCTGTTTCTTCACATACAGTATGAGGACTTTGCATTAGAAGGGCTTTGTAGCTCTAATTTTGTTTCTTTAGATCATACATTCTCCTTATTTTAAGAGTTAAATTTGAAAACAAAAAACATAAGCTGTATAGGGGTCAAGACTCAGGTGAGAAAGGAATTTAGTCATCAATAAGAGGCTAGCAGGCAATTTTCACGCACATTATCACATTGCTCATGAACTCTCTTTCCTCTCTGTTCCTGGGTTAAGCTGATAGGAATGCTCTTGGCTCATACATAATTTTGCTTCCTTAGTAAATAATCTGATTGTTTACAACCTGACTGTTCTCTCTTACATGTTGTATCACACACTTTTCCACTCTGACCTCTTCACATGGTGGGAGTTTGTCAAGAGACTCAAACACCAGATATATATACATTTCAGAAGAAATGTACTGAGTTCACAAAATAGTGGAATTTTAAAATTTATTTTTCATTGAGTCACTGATTTGTTTATAAATCCAGCATTATATTATATAATTTCATACCCCCCAAATATGTAATGTTCTATTCTTAACAATATAAACTTTTAGTCTATATTATAGAGCTGAATATTTATCTATATAGAGCTTCTTTGTATTATTTGCTAAATTAATTTGTTCAAGTTATAAGTAGTGTTACCATTGTGAATGCTGTTTTATTTTTAATAATAGTTGATTTTTGCTGGTATAGATTGTATGATGTTTTTCTATGTAGCAATGCTGCTAAACTTTCTAGTAAGTTTCTGTAAATTCTAAATTTTTTTCTATATAGATAATTACATTACTGATAATTGCAGGTTTATTTCTTCTTTTAAAATATTTCTGTTCTTATTTCATTTTACATTATTGTAGATTACACTAGCTCCTCTAGAGCAAATAGTAAAAACCAGCAATAGTAGTTAATAATATCTGGTCCGCTTATCTTTTGTTTTTCTCTTGTTCATACAACAATTTCTGTAGATTTTTTTATCGTCCTTAACAAATTGAGAAAATTTAATGAGTTTTTTAAATAAATGTATATATAAATATACACACATACATACATATATGTATGTTTTGAACTTATTTTTGAAATAGAAACAAAAGGGAACTTTATCTTTCCTGTATATACTGAAATAATCACCCAATATTTAATTTATTCATTGATAAATTACATCACATTGACAGATTATTTAATATTAAGCCTTTCTTCCTTTGAACAAATTTTTTTAATCCTGACTCAGATATATAAATTTATACATTTTAGAAATATTATTGACTAATTTCTTTTTCACTTCTATTTTACCAACAAAATTACCTTTTAACTTCATTTTCTTAAACTAATAAGCTGAGATAATTGTAGAATCATATTGTAAAAGGTAATAACAAAGAGATTGTTTTGTAGCCTTTACTCTTTCTCCTAGTGGTAACATCTTACAAACCTATACTACGATATCATAATCAGGATATTGCTATTGATAAAGTCAAGATACAGAACATTTTTATCACCAGATAGATGCTCCATATTGCTTTAGGATAACCACATCTGCTTGTCCCTAACCTCCAATCCCAGAAAGCAATAATCTGTTTTCCATTTACAAAATTTTGTCACTTCAAGAATCTTATAAAATGGAATAGTACAGTATGTAATTTTTTTTTTTGTCATTCAACAAAATTCTCTGGGTATTCAACAAGGTTTATTAATCTTTTATCAAAAGTTTATTCCTTTTTATTGCTAGTTAGTATTCCATTGTAAGACAATTTGTTTAATCACCTTTGAAGGATATCTGGGTTGTTTCCACTTTTAGGCTATTAAGAATAAAGCTGCTAAACATCTTTATTCAAGTTTTTGTGTATACCTAAATTCTCCCTGTTTTAGGATGAATGTTGAAGAATTCAAATTTGGTTCATCTGTTAGGTTCATGTTTGGTTTTTTGGCTGACCATCTTAATATTTCTACATATGATGTTTAAGTGATCCACATTTTGTGCATCCTTGTAACCACTTGGTGTTGTCTCTATTTCTTATTTTAGATATTCTGTTAGGTGGGTAAAAATTTGTATTTTCCTAATGTCTAATGATATTGAAGATCTTTTTATGTGTTCATTTATCATGTACATATCCTCTTTTACAAAATATCTCTTCACATATTTTGCTTAAAAATAATCAGAAATTCCTATTACTGAATAATAAAAGATCTTTACATCTTCTAGATACTAATGTTTTGTTAGTTATGTGGTTTGAAAATATTTTCTCTCTTACGGTAGCTTGCCATTTCAACTTTTAACAGAGTCTTTCATAGAGCAAAAGTTTTTTTTAAAATTTCATTGCAGTCCAAGTCATCAAATTTTCCTATTGTGGACTGTGTTCTTGTTATCAAATTTAATGATTCTTTATGTAGTCATAAATCCAAAAGATTTTCTCCTACTTTCCTTTTTCTTAATAAATATTTTATGGTTTTAAATTTGCCATTGAAGTACATGATACATTTTGAAGTACTTTTGTACAAGGTGTGAGACTTACAGTGTTTGTCTATTTGTGGGTTATTTATTCTGTACCATTTTTCCATAAATGTAGTACAATCAGTATCACACAATCCTGGGATGCCTGGGTGGCTCAGTTAAACATCTGCCTTGGGCTCAGCTCATGGAGCCCCACATCAAGCCCTACGTTGATCCCCGCATGGAGCCTGGCATTGGGCTACCTGTTCCACGGGAAGCCTGCTTCTCCTTCCCCCACTCTCTCTGCTTGTGCTCCCTCTATTGCTGTGTCTACTTCTGTCAAATAAATAAATAAAGTCTTAAAAAAAAATCCACACAATCTTGATAACTCTATATAATAATTCTTGAAATCAAGTAGACTACTGATTACTGTCTTTTTCATTTCTAAAGTTTCATTTATGTTATTATAAACACATTAACTGTTAATTATATTAAATATATTTCTATATACAAAATGCATATTCTATTATATTTTAATTAACATATATTAATTTTGGTATCACAAACTCATTGTTAGTATATATGAATACAATTATATATTTATAATATATCCTGTTAATTTGCTAAACTCAGTTATTATCTATAGTAATTAGAAATATTAGTTTTGTAGATTCCTTTGGATTTTCCACATAAATAATTATGAATCTACAGATAAGAACAGTTTAATTTTTACTTTCTGATACAGAAAACTTTTATGCCCCCCCCTTTTTCTTTTGGCCTTCTTGCTTTAGCTAAAACTTCCAGCATTACATTAAATAAGAGTGTTGATGGTGAACATCATTGGCTTGTTCCCATTTTCTATTGGTTTGTTTCAATTCTAATGGAATAAAGCATCTAGTCCCTTATTAAATATGATAGTAACCATACTTTTTGTAAGTGTTCTTTACAAAGTTGAGGAAGTTGTCCTTTATTCCCATCTTCTGAGTTATTTTCTTGAGGTGTTGAGTTTTATCAGTTTTTTAATATTATTTGATATGATCATGTGATTTTTCTTTAGTTAATATGGCAAAATACATTGACTTTTTAATATTAACCAATCTGTATCTCTGCAATAAACCTCACTTGGTCATCGTGTATAATGTTTTTATATATTATGGAGTTCTCCTAGAAACATTTTGATAGGAATTGTCCTATCTACATCCATGAAGATACTGTCCTCTATTTTTCTTCTTTTATTCTGTGTGGTTTTATATCAGAGTAATAGCAGCTTCATATAATAAGTAGGAAATCTTTCCTCCTTTTCTATTTTCTGGAAGAGATTAGGTAGACGTAATGTTAAGTTTTTTTTAAGTGTTTGCAGTTACCACTGGGCCCAACATTCAGAAAAGCCCCATACTAAGTTTAATGCTCTGGCTGTCACCTTCTCGAAATTAGCAATAAATCTGGGACAAGCGTCCAGGGATATTCATTGTGCATGGGAGCCCCACAAATTTTGTAGCCAGTCCTATTTGTGATGGATAAGCATGATTACTGATGAAGAAATAACTGACTGTTATATTAAAATAGGTAAGACTTCCAGAAAAAAAAATGGGTAACTCATTTCTTAATTGGCATTGATTTGTAATAAATGACACATTTGAAAAATATTCTTTGATGTTTATTAATTTCATATTTATTGCATATCCATAGAATTATAGAGCTGTTCTATGTGTCTTCTCTTATTGATTTTAACAAAAATATAACAACATTGATACTAGGTCTTTTAATTTGCATATTTAATTATTCAAGGGTTAGAAAATAACTATAGAGAAGAAATAGTAGATTGAGTCCACGTTAATGTATGAATTTTCTCATTATAATAAAATTTAATTATAAGTTTGAATTATTGATTTCTTGCTTGGGTAAACTAATTTCTCCATTACCAGTGGCAATGCAAACATATCATAATTAGAGGATAGAACTAGGTAATGGAGATGTGTCTCATCAAATAATTATACCTCTCAGTTTGATGGATCTTAAATGAGGATGGAGAAAATGATATCGGTTACAACAATATATTTTATCTGCTTAATTTCCTACTTATAAATTTATAGATAGTCTAGGTTATGTTATGTGAATGTTTTTCTTCTCAATTATTCAGGTGATTAAAAGAGAAATAAATATATTAAGATGATATTAACATTAATTTTAAAGTATAAATCTTGTAAGTTTACACTTTAAAATTAATATTAAGATGATATCAGCAAGATGGTGTAATAAGAAGTCCATATTCCTCATTCCCCACCATAGGAAACATATTGGCTGTCCACAGGAAAAAAAAAAAAAAAAGTACCTTTGTGAGAGCCTTGGAACCCAGGTAAGAAACTGCAAAACCCTGGAAGTGCCCATGATTAAGGAGGGTCAATTTGGAAGGCAGGCTTGCTGACTCTAGTGTTGTCCTAGTTGTGAACTTGAAACCAATCTCTTCTTGCTGTTGACTTTGCTATAGTCCCACTTGTTCATGGTCCTTTGACCAGCCCAATCCAGCAAGGGATGTGGTAACAAATCTACATACCGTGGGAACAAATCTACCTCTACACTTCGGAGCAGCACCATAACCCAGCTCCAGCCCTGCTGCACTCTGGTCGCAAGGCTGTCCCATCAGTCTGAGAATCTGGTGGAGGAAGGTCTTTATTTGCCGAAATAAAAGGTTCTTAAGGACTAGAAGTATCTGCTTCCTCAAATGCACAGATAACAACACAAGACTACACATATCATGAAGAATCAGGCCAACATGCCATCACCAAAGGAAACTACTATTACATCTTCACATTTGAATTTGTATAATTTCATCTCTTCTTTTTTGTAAGAAATTACAGTTGAAGCACATATACTCTCTACTGCAGTTTATACCACATCACGTAATTTATGAATAACTATATACTTATCAGAGTGATTAATAGGCAAGAGAATGTGTTTTAATTCTCTATGTTTTATCTTCTGAACTATTCATAAGTCACCATTTGGTGATGCAAAAAGATGCTTACAATAATGATGATAACAAAAAAAATATATTCTTTAAAAATATGTACTCAGTATATACATTATGTGTAATGTATATACTCAGTTTACAATATGCCCGTAAGTGTGGTAGGGATTTTGAGTGTGGAGTATCATTTGACTCTCAAATAAATCCATGTGTTATTATTATCTCAATTTTACACTTTGACTATCTAAAACCTATTAAATACATTTCTATAACATTAAGTCTATTAAGTAGAATAACTATAATAAATATAATATAATATATATTATATATATTTTATAATAAATATATAAATAATATAATATATATAATATAATAAATAGAATATTACTCAGCTTTTATGTAGTTAGAAACCAGGCTTATTTAATGTAACAGGTATGCTCTTAGCTACTTCATCTGTTTTCACTTAGCAGGATCTTTCCTCAAAAACTATTTCATAATTTTTAGAAAGATATATTTTCTCACTTACAAATATTACCTTTGTAAGTAACTCATAAAATAATACATACCTTTTTCTTAAAACATTCACTCTATCCAAATAAAAATCAGCCTCAATCTGAGATTTTGTTTTGAAGAACAAAATACTTTCTAGTTGCTAAACATAAAGGCTTTGGGGAAATATCAAAGTAGCAGAAGAGATGTATATTATATCATCCCAATATAAGTGTCTGGTGTCTGGTTGTGGTGTCTGTATGGTTTTTGTTTGTTTGTTTTTGCCAGGACAATCTCAGAAATAACATAAACAGATAATGGTTTATAATTTAGAGCATGTTTCCTTTTCTGAAAGTTGGATATTTTATAAGGAAACATTTTATAACCATGCCTTTTTTTTCCTTGATATCTTGATTCTTTTTAATAGAGAATACTCACTATCCCCTTAAGATTATGATACACTTATAGTTATTAATCAGAATCTAACATGGAAACAACGGAATTAGCTCAGGGATATAAGAGGAAATCTAGAAAAAAGTTATTGCATACATTATTTGGCTTCTATTCCATTTCCCTGTGACTTAAAGAGGAAGTAACATTCCCTACTCAACACTCACACACAAACAAATATAAAAGAATTTTAAAATTTGCCTGGCCATGCCTTAGTAAATATAGCTTATGCATATGAGAGCCATGTGGGAAATTAAGATTGATTTTGAGTTTGATTATTTGAAAGAATGAAGAGATGAATTTTAATTGATGTAACTATATAATTCATAGAAGTATTAATAGAAAGGCAGAAGAGTGAATCAATACTTCAAGAGATATTAAATTAATTATCAGAGGATGTACATACAAATAAAAGAACACTAAACATTGTCAAAATTTATAGAGTTTAGAAAACTTTCTAGGTTATCACATAAAAAGTTTAACTTTTTAAGAACAACCAGTACTGCAGTGGCAATTACTCTCTTTAGATAAAAAATACTTGAGGGTGAAGAAAAGCTGGTAAAAGAACTTTTGTCTGGCTCTACAGGTTCTACACCATGCTTATATTTTTAAAGGGGTATAATGGTCATTAATAAATCACAAAGTGTGTGGTAAATTATGGTCAATCTAGAGCAAATTACAACTCTATAAAAATGGTATTTTGAGAGCAAAAATCAAATTTGAACCTAAAATGAGTTCCAAGAAACTAACACAGAACCTGACACAGACTAAGCCTAATCGATCTCTGTGCACTACAAAATTAGAATAAATTCAAGATGCAAATATCTAGCATAGTACTTATCCCATGAAATGAATGATCTGTGATAATTTCTTCTGGTCATATCTCATTTTATATGGCAATTGAGATATAACTTGTTTTTAATATTAAGATACAACAGGGGTGCCTGGGTGGCTCAGTGGGTTAAAGCCTCTGCCTTCAGCTCAGGTCATGATCTTAGGGTTCTGGGTTTGAGCCTCGCATCAGGCTCTCTGCTCAGCAGGGAGTCTGCTTCCCCTCCTCTCTTGCCTCTAGAAAATAAAACCAGCCAAAAATAACAGGAACATTCAGAATTGTCCTCAGGTTTTTTTTTTTTAATTTATTTATTCATTTATTTAATAGACCGAGATCACAAGTAGGCAGAGAGGCAGGCAGAGAGAGAAGGGAAGCAAGCTCCCTGCCAAGCAGAGAGCCTGATTCTGGGCTTGAACCCAGGACCCTGGGATCATGACCTGAGCCAAAGGCAGAGGCTTTAACCCACTGAGCCACCCAGGTGCCCCTTGTCCTCAGGTTTTAAAATCACATTAAAACTAATTACTAGGAACTTGAAATCGCAAGTGAATACACTGTGATAGTATGGAGTCAAGAAAAAGGATAGTTGATATATTTTTCCTCTCATAATGTATTTTTTTTGAAGCATACAGAAAAAATAAAGTGATGACCTGTTATACAAAATACTTTCACATTCAAATTGTTGTATTGAAATAGCTTTTGTTTTTCCCTACAAGCATTGCCTGAGTCAAATAATTAAAAAAACCAACAACACAAAAACACTAAAATTTTAGAAGTAAGCGGCCATAAATATAAATATCTTGTCTAACAAATTTCAAGTAGAACACAAGTAATTTGCTTTTCTTAATGAAATTATATGTATTTAACTTAGTTTGATCAACATTTCTTGAAAGTCATGATGTGCATAAAAAAATAAAAAAAATCCACACTGCATCTGTTTTGAGAAGAATGGATTTTTGAGGAAAATCAAAATATATTAACTCTACTCTATGGCACATAATACTTAAGAAGGTAAAACTGCTTTCTTTAACTTGAAAAAAAGTTTTGTTGGTTTACTAAGTAGGAAAAACTCAGTGGGGAAGAATCATTAAATGGGTTATTTTTCCTACTTTCAGAAGCTCACTTGGTCAGTGATCTATACCTTATACCAATGATACACCTTATCTCTGCTAGCTAATAGAATAGTCACTTTATATTTTCAAGGATTAGAAAGTTCAACCCAAATTAAATTTAAGAATTGATCTTATTTTTATTCAAAGCTACTACATTCCTGCTCAAACACAAATCTCTCCCAAGGGCACTGACCTCCATTGAAATGGAAATTTTTGTTTTCTCACTTTCTTCATTTGTTCAAAACCTACAACAATCTTGGTGTGAATCACTTGTTATTTGGCAGAAAAAGAATAAGAAAAACAAACACACACACAAAAAACAAAGGCAAAACCTTACCAGTCTTACATAATTATCAAAAATTATCACTTATTAAAATATAACTAAACCAGAGCTCATATTTTTGTTGGTTTATGAGAAACAGTAAAATGAATTAATATCATTGCAAACAGTAATAGTTATTGTGTTTAAAGGGAAAAATATCATGTTTTCCACAATTTCAGGTAAACCAACATACAAAGAAATTCTTGTCATGAAAGAGGTGAGAAAAAATTCAATTGACAATAATTTAATAAAGTTCTGTTGCATGCACTTTTATCATTTTGTTTTGAAAAAGACATATTTCATTTAACAGTATTTGAGGTTATTTTTTCCCAGTCAAAATAACATAAAATAGAAATGTACTCTTATGTTTGAAGTTGGCCATATTATTCTACTGAGAAAAATTTTAAATGTAGTTTAGCAACTGGATTATATATGAATGAAGAGCCAAAATACATATGCTTTGAAATGTGTTGAGTGAAAGATATGATTACTGGTATACAAACTCTGGACTCATACCACTATTACATACGGTACATGATTTTTTTCCCCTATAATCATTTAAATAGTGCAAGGTTGATTTCTATTTACATTCCTTTTTTGAAAATATGTAAATGGAAGTGAACAAATATTTATTATTTTAAATTCAAAGTAAATTAAGTTATTACTTTTTGATAGAGAAGCATACCCAGTTTTAGATTCTTGTAGACATTATAATCACATAGTAAAATGTGTATCTCACCTTCATTCAACAAAAAATTATGTATTTCCATTATTTACATGAATGTATGGCACTACTTAAAAAAAAGCCAGAAAAATGAAACATACACAAAAAACACTAGATTTGAAGTAAAGAAGAAAACAACAAATTTAGAAACAGTGAACCCCTTTTCTTTTGAAAGAACATTCTTTATAAAACCAGACTTACCTTGTTTCTTCAGCTGAGTTCTGCTACTGTGCTGGTTTTCAGACACATTAGTGGTTTGAATATTACATATACATGAACCATCCTCAAATGACAATCTTGATAGTAAAAGTTACCATTTTTTGCTCTTTAATTTTGCTGGTTGTGACTGGGTCTCTAGACAATTTTTTTTCTAGAAATAACTAACCAATGGTTTGATTATTAGATAACATTTTTTGGGGATATTTGGGCAGTTTTCTCTTTATTGATGCCAGGAATCCTCCTTCTCCCTGACCTTAAACTGATGTTCACCTCTCGTAGGAAACCCACTTAGAAAAACCAGGTAGAGTACCTGATTATAGTAATCAATCAGTGGGAAAAGAAGGTAAGTATAAAATCCTCATGTTTGAGCCTCTTTTGTCTTTCACACCTTCAAACTTAATACTCCCCTTACTTTTTTTATGTCTCTTTTTCATTTCTCTTCTACCCCCAGTATTTATCAAATCATTTTTTGCAGTTATTATGCAATACCAATTATAAAAACTGCCATATTTACCTGTGTGAAAATCATATTTACATGCTATAAAATCAGTCTAATTCAATTCAACAAATACTGTGTGTTCTTATGCTTATTTGCTATATGCTTAATACTATATGCTTAATTGTTACATTCCCAGATAATCTGTCTATATATCCTCAGACTATATTAGGTTCCCTATTCCTAGCTACTTTAATTTGAGGAAAACTCGGAAAGGAATTCAATTAGATTTAACATTTACTATACACTTCTTAAACACAGATAACTATTTTACATGTCTTTTGTATGGCATCCCATTTAAACCTCATAGCAACCCTTTAGAGAGATTCGATATTTGTTGAAAATTGAAATGCATGGATATATTTATTTAATAGCTGCTATAGCTGTTGTGTGTAGTTTACTAAAAATAATAAATATTTTCACAAATCATAAACAGAAAGACCTGTCTCTTGTTAAAAATAAAACAAATAAATAAAACAGACATTACTCCAAAGACTTATAGATGAGCAACAGACACAGGAAATGATGGTCAACATCATTCATCCTCATGGAAATGGAAATCAAAACTACAATGAGATACGCCTCACAAGGGTCAGATGTTTAAAATAAAAAACACAAGAAAACAAGTTTTGGCGAGGATATGGGAAGAGAGGAACTCTCACACACTATTGGAAATGCAAGCCGGTAGAGCCACTGTGTAAAACAGTATGGAGGGTACTCGAATGTTAAAAATAGAAGTACTCTACAATTAGTAATCACATGACTAGGTATTTACCCTCAAAATAGAAAAACACAAATTCAAAGGGTTACATGCACCCTTATGTTTATTGCAACATTATTTACAATAACCAAATTGTGGAAGCTGCCCAAGTGTCCATCCATAGGTGGATGGATAAAGAAGATATTTCATACATAGATAGATAAATAGATACACACACATTATCAGCCATAAAAAAGAATGATATTTACAACAACATGGATGGAGCTAAGTGCAGTAAGTCAGTCAGAGAAAGACAAATACCATATGATTTCACTCCATACATGGAATTCAAGAAATAAAACAAATGAACAAAAAAAAAAAAAAAAAAAAGAAAAAGCAAGAGAAATAGAGACAGACTAAGAAACAGACTCTTAACTATAGTAAACAAACTGACGGTTACTAGAGGGAAGGTGGGTGGGGGATGGGTGAAATAGGTAATTAAAGAGTTACACTTAAAATGATGAGCACTGGGTAGTATATAGAATTGTGGAATTTCTATATTGTACACCTGAAGCTAATATAACACAGTATGTTAACTATACTGGAATTAAAATTAAAAAAAAATAAATGAAACAAAACAAAAAGTGATAAGAGTAGCAATTAGCTAGATATGAGTCGGAAACAGAACTAGAGGACTGTTGAGAAAGACAGAAACCACCACCCACCTCCAGAACACAACCAGCTGGGAAAAAACCCAGGAAACATGCAAACACTCTTCCATATAACCGCTGCCCTCAAGTAATCTATAGCTTCATTACAATTACATTTACACTGGGGTTGTTAAGCTTCCTTGCAGGGGTCAGGGCTGCCATGACAGCTCTGACAAGAACCATATAGGGCCAAAAGTTCTCCCTCCCCATCTGAGAAGGAATCCTTGAGATGACTAGAGGCCACACCAGTCAGACGGCCCTGGCTATGACTCTTGACTCATGCAAGTATAGAAAACAAAACCTGGATCCTGGCTGCAGTTGCAACCTCTGGGCCTGTCTGTTCTCCCACCTTAAGAGTGCACTTTCCCTTTGACCGCTACTACTAAATGCTTGCTTCCTAAAGAGTTTGGCTCTGAACGCTTTCTTGGTCAAACTCAAGAACCCAGGTTGAGGAACAGGACTTGCTGCTAAGAAAAGAGACAAAATATGGCCTTGATAGTAGTTAAAGCAGTACAAGTGGATTTTAATCAGGAACTCTTGCAGTAGGGGGAAAGATACCTCAGTATAAAATAGGGCTCCATTCTGAATACAAAAAAGAATAGGGATTTATAGCCAAGGGTGACCGAAGTGCTTAGTGGATGGAAAATTACCAAGAGACTAGGGCTATTCTTGTTATAAGCTGACCTAATAGGATTCTTGCTAAGAGCAGGCTAGGATGATCGGCTATTACCTGAGGGATGATGAGGGATGAGAGATTTGGCCAGATATTTAGGGTGATCAGATATCTAGGGTGGAGATTTTTCTCTAACCTTATTAGCAAGATTCTTGCTAAAATGGGACTTTGCAAGAACAGAGACAGAAGCCCAATATTCGACCCACTGGGAACAGAGGGCTCAGAGGAGGCAGGGTAAAGTTTGGTCAAGAAAATACTCTTTGTTAACCCTGAAAATCATTCATCCCTGGAAGGAAAATGTCTCATTATAATAATGTTCGAAATGGCTTCAGGAAATTTGTTTTATCACAATCTTAATGCTCCAGTCAATGAACAGCCCCAAAAGACTCCTTAATAATGGCAAAAATGTCTACACATTTATCTGACATTTACTTTCAGGTCAAAAGTCCATTTGGATCTTTCTAAGTGATGTACTAATGGAGAGACCGTAGTCAGATCAATTTAACAGAGGGCTGGGATTAGACTCATTTACAATATTTTTTTCATTATATTTGGAGGAAACGTACATGTAATGCACTTGCATTTTCAACCCTATGGTGAAATAAAGGGATTGAGAGAGTAAGCAGTGACTTTTTCATGAGGCAAAGGCTTCTTTTATTCTCCAGTGTAAACCTAATGAGAGAATCGCTTTCTGTGCAGTACGGTGAACTGAAGGTCATCATCAATTCTGTTTACTCCTGTTGCAAGTGACTCCACTGCTTGTAAATAATTCATGATACTATGTTATAAATAACATTTTATGTAAAAGAAAACCATGCCTGGATTTACTAAGTGTTTCTTTAATCTTTAGAAATATATCAACTCAAATAGCTTCCACCTTTGTATATAGCCTTAGTTTAGTCCCTTAAAAATGGCTTTCTGAATCTTCACTTTGAAAAACATGGGATGCCTTGTTGTTGAAGTATAGAGAACTTGTAGCATAAAGGTAAGTGGTAGGAATTCTGGCTTATTATTTTCAAGACACTGCAAAGAGAGGCAATAAAATGCATGGAATATTTATCTGAATAACAGGAATACTCAGGACCATGAGTCATGAAAAAATAGATTTTAGGCTAAATTTCATAAAATAAAAATTTAGGCAGAAGCAAACCCTCACAAATCCCCATACTCCCCAAAAATCTTGATATTTTTTTCCTTTGAAAAAATAGTAAGTGGACACCTGGGTGGCTCAAAAGTTAAGCAATTGCCTTTGGCTCAGGTCATGATCCTGGAGTCTCTGTATCGAGTCCAGCATTGGGCTCCCTGTTGGTGGGGGGGGAGTTTGCTTCTCCCTCTGACCCCATCTCATGCTCTCTCTCTCTCTCTCTCATTCTCTCTTTCTCAAATAAATATATATCTTTTAAAAAAGGTAATAATAATAAGCAAAAAAGGTATTGAAAAAAAGTTTTACTTTGCTTTTTTTTTTCTATTAAAATGAACTTCTCAAGGGGTTTCTAAAATTTACAGAGTAAAACATTTTTCCATAAAAGTCATTTCCACTTTTATTAGATAAATATAACCACTGAATTTATAAATAATGAAGTAGAATATATAAATATTTTCACAGTTCAAAAATTATTTTGGAAATATTCTAAAAATATTGTACAAAATAGTTTGCTTATTGGTATTCACTTCCCTAGCTTCTCTCAATTAGGCCTTACTTAAAACTTAATGATGGTTCAGAGTTACCTAGGAAAAAATGATATTTAAAGAAATAGTTGCACTTAGCAGCACATGAACTTTTTATATGTTTTATTATATATTTTCTTTTAAATTTTAGATGTATAAATACATGTCTCACAGTTTGTTAAAAGATTTGACATTTCAGACATGTGCCTATTAAAAAATATGATTTTTTTAAACATTTCTGTATGGTCAGGACTTTCTGAGAAATTAAACTGGGTTAAGGAATATTGAATGATAAACATTCCTTACAAGTTAGAGGTTGTGTATATCCCCAGAGTTATTTGATCACATTTTAATGGCAATATACCCAGAAGCATTTGTTCTCTTTCTCTCCTGATGTCTAAGAAGATCTTACATATACTCCAAGATTGTTATGTCAGTTTTTTGTTTTTCTTTCCTGGTGGTAAAGGAGTTTTCCCTCTACATATTTTAGCCTTGGTTCCCATACTCCAGTCCCCAAAGGTCAACATGAACTATCACTCAATACACTCCCCCCCCACACACACACTGTTGCTCATTGCTGACATACAGGAAAGCAACTGAATTTTGTATAATAAACTTGTATCCTGCAGCCTTGCCAGACCTGCTTATTAGTTTGAAGAAGTAAATAATGGATATATATTCCATGGTCACGGTAGGAAAGACTCAACATGGTCATGATGTCACTTCTCCCCATAGGTCTGCAGATTTCGGCAATCATTGAGGATCCCTGCAAGTTACTTGCAGATATTGATAAATTGATTATAAAGTTTATTTGGAGAGGCAAAATCCAAAGTAGCCAACATAATATTGAAGGAGAAGAATAAATCTGAAGGATTGACACTAGCCAACTAATAGTTATGATAGTCTTACTGAAAAGCTACAGTAATCTTGACATAGCAGTATTTTTTGTTTGTTAGAAGTTTTTACTTAAATTCTAGTTAGTTAACATACAGTGTAGTGTTGGTTTCAGGAGTAGAATGTAGTGATTCCTCACCTACGTATAGTACCCCGTGCTCATCACAACAAATGCCCTCCTTATAATAATACCCATCGCCTATCTAGCCCATCCTCCCACCAACCTCCCCTCCGACCACCCTCAGTTTGTTCTCTATTGTTAAGGGTCTCTTATGGTTTGCCTCTTTCTCTCTTTTTTCTTCCTTCCCTATGTCCATCTGGTTTCCTTCTTAAATTCCACATATAGAGAAATCATATGGTATTTGTTTTTCTCTGATTGACTTATTTCGCTTAGTGTTATATACTAAAGCTCCAACCACAGTGGTATTTGAAAAGAATAAATAAATAAATGGAATAGAATATAAAGCCCTGAAATAGACCCATAATAAATACAGTCAGCTGAACTTTGACAAAGAAGCAAAGGCAAAACAATGGAGAAAATAGAGTTTTTCCATCAAATAATGCTGCAGCAATGGATCTCCTCATGCTAAAAAAATATATATATCTAGACAGAGACTTTAGATACTTTCCAAAACCTAACTCAAAATGGATCACAGAACTAATTTAAGACACAAAACTATAAATTTCTAGACAATAGTGTAGGACAAAACTTAGATGACATTGGTTATGGAGATGATTTTTAGATACATCACTAGAGCACAATTCATAAAAAGAAATAATTAATAGACTGGACTTCTTCACTAAAAAAAAAAAAACTTAATGATCCATGAAAGACATTGCCAGAAGAATGAGAAATCAAGCCATAGACTGAAAGAAAGTATTTGTGAGACTCATATAATAAAGGAATGTTATTCAAAATACACAAAGAACTATTAAAACTTGGAAGAAAAAAAATCTTAAAAAATAAGGTAAAGACCTTAAGAGACACCTCACTAAAGAAGATATACAAATGACAAATAGTATATTAATAGATATTTCCTATTATGTGTCATCAGGGAAATGCAACAATGAGAAGCACTACATACATATTAGAATGGCCAAAATCTGAAACACTGACCATATCATACTGATAAAGATGTGGAACAGGAATTCTCATTCATTTCTGGTGGGAATGGAAAATGTTACAGCCACTTTGAAAGACAGATTGGCAGTTTCTGACAAAACTAAATATACCCTTACCATATGATCCAGCAACTGTGCTCCTTTGTACTTATCCAAAGAAGCTGAAAACTTATGTCCAGGCAGAAACCTGCACATGAACGTTTAGAGCAACTTTATTCATAATTGCCAAAATGTGGAAGCAACCAATATGTCTTTCAGTATGTGAATGGATATATAAAGGGTGATACAGCAGGACAATGGAATATTATGTAGCATTGAAAAGAACTAAACTATCAAGCCACAAAATGGCATCCTTAAATGCATATTACTAAGTATAAAAAAAATCTGAAAAGTCTATATATTATCATTATATAGCAATGGGGCAAATCTCTGGAGATGGTAAAAAGATCAGTGGCTACCAAAAGTTCGGGGAACGGGGTTAGGGATGATAGGGAGATCACAGATGATTTTTAGGGCAAAGAAAATACTCTGCATGATACTATAATGGGGGATATGTGTAATTATAGGTATTTTCAAACTCATAGGATGTATAACACTAAGAGTAACCAAATGTAAACTTATGAACTTTGGGTGATTATGCTGTATCAATGTATATTTAAGAATTGTAACCAATATACCACTCTCTTGGGGGATGTAGATAATGGAGGGATCTATGCATGTATGGGAGAAGGAGATATATAGGAAATCTTCATAACCTTCCTCTCAATTGTTCTATAATCCAAAAATGTTCCAGAAAAATAGTCTCAAAAAATAAAGTTTTGAGATATTTTAGAACATGGATAACTCTGAAAATGTTCTAAGTAAAGAAAAAACAAGAAAGAAAGAAAGAAAAAAGATAAATCACAAAATTCCACATATTATATGATGCCATTTATATGAAAATATCTGTATAGAGATAATAGATTAGTGGTTGCTTAAGATTACAGGGAAGGGAGTTGAAAGCATGATGGCTGAAGGTGATAAAGATTTTCTTTTTTTTTTTTTTGTTAGGTAATAAAAATATTCTAAAAATGACTGTGGTGGTAACTGCACACATCTGTGAATATGCTGAAAACCATTAATCATAATCTCTTTTTATTGGGATGTAAACTGACACATAACATCGTGTAAGATTAAGGTGTGAAACATGTTGATTTGATATATATGTATATATATATATATATATTGCAATATGGTTACCATCAGTGTTAATTAATACCTCCCATTACCTTACATAATTATTTCTTTTCAGTGGTGGTAGCATTTAAGATCAAGTCTCTTTGCAGTTTTCAAGTATATAATACATATTTTTTACTATATTCACAAGGCTGTGCATCTGATCCCCAGAATTTATTAATCTACAAAATGCAAGCTTGTATTCTCTGATCATAATTTCCCCAATTGTCCCACATCCTAACCCTTGGCAACCACTCTTCTATTATTTGGTTCTATGAATTTGACTTTTGTAGATGCCACATAAAAGTGAAATCATATGGTATTTGTCTTTCTCTGTCTGATTTATCTAACTTAGCATAACGCCCTCAAAGTTTACCTATATTGTTCTGCAATTGTCAGGGTCTCTTTCTTTCTCAGGACTAAATATTTACATACACTGTGATATTGAGCATCTTTTCATGTACCTGCTGGTTGTTTGTATGTCTTTTTCGGAAAATGTCTAACTGGTCCCTCTGCCTTTGTGTGAACTGTACAGTGATTTCTCTCGTGATAAAATTATTTCAAACAATGGAAAGAAATGTGAGTTTTATAAGATGTAAGAATGTGCATATGTATCTGGGTCTCTCTGTATCTTACTATCATCTACTTAATTACATTTGTATTTATATTTTCATATATGTCTATTTCTCTATCATCTAGCTACTTATCTATCATCTATTATATATCTACCTTCCTATCTCTTTATTATCTGTTTTAAATTTTAACTTTAAATACTTTGCCAGGCATTCTTTTTTTTTTTTTTTCTTTATGGAGTACTTTATACTCAGGATATATACATTAGTATTTAATTTATTAAAATTTTGTCTTTTTATTTACTGATGTTGTTTGCAATACCTGCACTATATAAAGCAGAATTTCATTAAAATTTATTAATCAGTAGGTAAAGAAAATTATTATTAACAACATACAATGTAGTCTAATAACTGACATTGAAGGCAAAATGGGCTACAATGAATGAAATATCCTTGAAAAAAGCTATTGTATCTGTATGCGCTTCTCAATTATTAAATATATTTTTATGCTTATGAATTACTTATTTAAGCATCATGAATTATCATTATTTAGCCTTTCTTAATATGTTTTGTTGGCTTGATTAAACACTACAGAAAAATTACAGCTTTGTGAACTCTTATAGGTTGCTGTGTCTGTGTACAAGAGAGATACAAAGAAGGCCTATATAAAATTCTGTCACTGCTAGTTCTTAATGATATGACCTTACGAAATGGGGTTATTTTATTTTTTGTATGAATGAGAATAGGTTTATGGTATGAAATTCAACCAGACTTTGTATGTAAGCATGTTGTAAACTGCCTTCCAAAAGTTAAGTAATGAATATTATTACAAAGATATAAATACAGGTAGTATTTACAAAAAAAATGCAATTATTTATATATACACATACACTACATATGCTACATATTTATACATTTGTCTATCAGAGGCAAATATCTCTATTTTATATAAGGTATGTGTACTGGTATTTTCTCCTTTTAAAAATTATTAATTAAAAAATAATTATTAATTAATCATATAACTTTTCAGATTTGAAGAGTTATATGTTTACCTTTTATCACATACTAATTGACAGATTTTTAAAATTATTATCAGTACTTTTTGACATGTACATGATTGGATGTTATGTAGTTGGACAAACTTTATGAAACACTGAAGCTGTTACGCAAATTATAACTAACAAACTATTTTTAAGATGTAACCATGAGTAAAATATGATTAAATGTAGAAATTCTATCATCTGTCCTCATTACACTATTGGTTTTCTTTTAAAGAACTTCCTTGTCTATAATTCCAAATAGAATATGTATATTAAATATATATCATTTAATATGTTTAATGTAGAAATATATTTTCATATATTATTCATTTTTTATTTTATTTCCCTGTAATTACTGAATTTCTGAATAGTACTTATTTTCATCTGACTGGAATAAAATATTTAATCACAAATGCATTTTACTATGTAACATGTACCTAGGAGAATTTATAATCCACATTTTTATTATTGACTCCCTAGGTCTTCTTGCTTTTGGAATGTTTTCTTTTAATTGCATCATCCTGTCTTTTATTTTTTTTATTTCTTTATTTTAAAGATTTTATTTATTTATTTGACAGACAGAGATCACAAGTAGGCAGAGAGGCAGGCAGAGAGAGCGAGAGGGGGAGAAGCAGGCTCCCTGCTGAGCAGAGAGCCCGATTTGGGGCTCGATCCCAGGACCATGGGATCATGACCTGAGCTGAAGGCAGTGGCTTAACCCACTGAGCCATCCAGGCGCCCCCATCCTGTCTTTTATTTCATATTTATGATCAACCATATTCTGTTTTTAAGCACCACCCATTTTATTTAAAATGTGTGCATTATTTTAAGGTAATTTGGTGAAAATTTGAGAATTTGTATTTCCCCTACAATACTTATTTTACTTAAATATATAAATAACTTTTTAAAAATTATACATTTTAAGTTTTTTTGCAAATATTTTGGTGATTTAGAAAGAACAAAGTTGTATTTTTAAAATAGCATAATAAAATTAATAACCTACACAACTCTATTGCCTACAAAAGGATCCTGAAAGCTCAGTCTGTTATATATAATTTGGGTGAATGTTTGTTCTTTAAATAATTCTTGTAAAAATAGAATAATTCTCAGTTACCCACAAAACCCATAGAAAAATAAAAACCCACAAAACATTTTTAAACACAAGTTCCCACATAAAGTTATGACTTTACAGGTTCAGTCATTTAATTATCCTTGTTGATCTAAAAGGTAGGTATACTGGGGTGCCTGGGTGGCTCAGTGGGTTAAGCTCTGCCTTTGGCTCAGGTCATGATCTCAGGGTCCTGGGATCGAGCCCCACATCGGGCTCTCTGCTCAGCTGGGAGCCTGCTTCCCCCTCTCTCTCTGCCTGCCTCTCTGCCTACTTGTGATCTATCTCTCTCTCTCAAATAAATAAATAAAATCTTAAAAAAATTAATAAAAGGTAGGTATATTCAGATCATTGCAAGCAGTAGACTTATTATATATCTAAAAGTTACATAGCGTGAAGTTATTTAATACACATGAATTGAAATTTTCCTTCATGTTTTAAATTGAGATTATTTTGATGAAAAAACAACTGGTGCACAAATTTGTTTACATTTTTTTGTTCAGCTAAACATTAAATACTATTAATACGTTAGTATTGCTATTATTGATTTCAATGCCAATAAGCTAATATCTTCAAGATCTTCTATTTGTCCCAAAGCAGAATACTTAGTGCTTATTGAAGGATTACCTGCTGGTAATGAACAGAAATATTTTCTCGTATTCAGAAGCTTAGGTCTAATAATGATAGGGCTGTACCTCAAAAAAGCAATGAGAGGTAGGAGAAAAGATGAAAGGTATATGCAAAGCTTCAATTTTTTTTTCCTTCTTTAATTTTAGTACTTTAATGCTGATCCTCAAAGAAATTGTCATATCTCATTAAGGAGTATTAGTGAAGGTGTATTGAAAAACAGTGTAATTGGGAAAACATTTGAGTGAACCTCTGACATTTAAAAACATTCTAATTCGGTAAAGGATGTCGGGAAACCTTGGATCTAGTCATGTTTTGCCCCTAATTATCTGTTAGAAGAAGAGTTTTACTTGTGATTTTTTTTCCCCTCTGACATATTCTTCTATTCCGTTTCTTAATTGCAGGCTGCAGCACACTAGGACAAATATGCATAACAAAACTAGTATCTGTCACAGGAACTAGAGAGTGGAGATTACTTTGTTAGTAGAATTGTGGGATATGGGAAAAGGATCAAAGTAAAGAAGATTTTCCTAAACATGGGCAAATAAAGATGCTCACTGATGTTTTTTTCAGAAAAAATTGCTTTCTAGCTTCCCTAAGAACACCTCTTTCACAGTCACTTACACCTTTTAGTGGTGAAAACCATGAAAGATCACATATCTGTCCCACAAGTCAGTCAATCTATTATTTATTTATTTATTTATTTATTATTTTTACCATGGAAATCTGCAATTTTTAAATTTATTTAATTTTTTAAATTAAAAAATTATATTCAGTTAGTCAACATACATTTGAAATGACAAACTAAATAATTTCAGTTAAAGAAATTATATAGAAATATTTATATTTGTAATCTTATCTTTTTGCTTTTATTTCAAAATTGATTAGTAAAGAAGCCAAATCAAAAAAGTCCTGAAAATATTGGCGACTTCTCAAATAAGAAATATTGCCCTGCCTAATTAACTATGGATAAGAAATAGTATGAAATCCCCACACTGATGAATTACAATGTAGGAAGAGCCTGCTGAATTCTATGAGTGCATGAATGAGAAAAACACCATATAATTTCGTTGAGGAATCTTAGATAAATATTAAGTAATTTGGAATTTTACATATGCTTATCTAGGTGCAAAATATCTGATATATCTATATGTGAATTGGAAGTTCTACTTAACTAATATTTATGGGAATAAATGACAATAGTATTCTGATACTAGGGCTCAAGATCTGATATACTGTGATAATTTTATAGTCTTCTAAACTAATACTTATGTATTCTTTACGTTAAAGGTCTCTTTTGTGAACATTCAGATGTGTATATTTAGATAAATATTACAATGATATCATTAACTCATTGGTCATATTATATTCCAAATATTAAAACTTTGCAGCAAATATATGTAGGTTCACCTAAATAAATAAAGTAGATAAAGTAGATAAAGTAGAAAATCATGCCACACAAAATTCTGATAATATTTTGCATATTATGTTTGTTTTATTGAGTAACTTGTTTGTTAATGATTTAGCTGCATATGCTGCATTCTAGGTAAAACAATGGGTTTACATTTTACTGACCAAAATGTAACTGAATATTGTGTCAAGCACTATGAGACCTTTTCCTTTTTTTATATGAATTAAGAAAGAATACTCTTTTCAGATTTACTATATTTATTATGGCCATCACCAACTTTTTCTCTTTATTTGAATCTACTTCTGTTTTGTTGCTGTTCTTACTGTTCATTTTTAGAGTACACATGTCAGTAAAATAATACGGTATTTGTCTTTTCCTGTCTGACTTACTCCACTTAGCATAATACCCTCTAAATCTATCCATGTTGCAAATGGTAAGATCACTTTTTATAGCTAAACAATATCCTATTGTGTATATATGTGTGTGCACGTGCATGCAAGTGCGTGCGCACACACACACACACACACTCTACATCATTTTTCTTTAATATTTTATTTATTTTTTTTTTGACAGAAAGAGAGAGAGATCACAAGTAGGCAGACAGGCAGGCAGAGAGAGAGGGGGAAGCAGGCGCCCCGCTGAGCAGATCATTGATGTGGGGCTCGATCCCAGGACCCTGAGATCATGACCTGAGCCGGAGGCAGAGACTTAATCCACTGAGCACCCAGGAGCCCCATCTTCTTTATCCATTTATGTATTAATGGACGCTTGGGTTTCTTCCAAATCTTGGCTATTATCAATAATGCTTCAATAAACATAGCGTGCACATTTTTTTGAATTAGTGTTTTCATTTTCTTTGGGTAAATATCCAGTAGTGGAATTACTGGATGATATGGTATTCTCATTTTTTAATTTTTTGAAGAATCTCCACACTGTTTTCCACAGTCGCTGCAACAATTTATATTCCCACCAATAGCACATGAGGACTTATTTTTCTTCATATTGTCATCAACACTTGTTATTACTTATCTTTTTGCCTCTAGCCATTCTGACTATTCAGGTCCTCTGCCCTCTTTGCAATTGGATTTTCTGGTGATAAGTTGTGGAAGTTATTTATGCATTTTGGATATTAACTCTTATTGGATATACCACTTGCACATATCTTCTTCAAACAAAAAGATTGATTTTGTTTTGTTGATGTTTTCCTTTGATGTGCAAAGGCTTTTCAGTTTGGTGTAGTTCCAACTACCTATTTTTGCTTTTGTTTCTCTTGCCTGAGAAGACATATCTCGAAAAATATTGCTAAGGCCCATGCCAAAGAGATTACTGCCTATGTTTATGTCTAGGAGTTTTAAGTTTTCAGGTCTCACATTAAGGTCTTTAATCCATTTCAAATTTACTTTTGTGTATGGTGTAAGAAAGTGGTCCAGTTTCATTCTTTTGGATGTAGCTGTCTAATTTCCCCAGCATTATTTATTGAAGAGCCTACATATTTTCACTATTGCATATTCTTGCCTCCCTTGTTTTGTAGATTAATTGATTATGTAAGTGTGGCTTTATTTTTGTGTTTTCTATCCTGTGCCATTGATCTATGTGTCTATTTTGTGATAGTTCTGTGCTATTTAGATTAACACAGCTTTGTATTTTATTTATATAGATATATAAAATTATGTATTATATATAATTAAATCTATATATTATATAATTATATAATATATATATTATAGTTTGAAACTTACACTAAACCTCTAGCCTTGTCCTTCTTTATGAAGATTGTTTTGACCATTCAGGGACTTTTGTGGTCACAAATTTATTTTTACATAAATTGCAATCTCTGGGGTTGCAAAATATGATGAACGTGGTTAAATGCTACATGTATCTTCCTTTATCTTACTGGAGGCTTTAAGAAGGCCAATAGTAACCAATTTAATTTTGTATAATTGATCACACGGCTTTTTTTTTTTCTTTTATCTCATCTCTTGTGTTGAAGAGACTAGTTCTCTACAGAACATCAGGAAATAGTTATATTAGATATATTATTCTTGAGGTACAGAATTGTCTACACCTTGAAAGGTTATATTCATTTTAATCTACTAAGCAGATAATTTTACCAGAATCATTATTCTATATTTTTCATCAAATAATGTTATATAATCTTTATAGAGCACTTATAATACACTAGTCACAATCCTAGTGCTTTGCATCAAGTACCTCTTTTAATCAGCATAATAAATTAAATGACAGATGTTACTGTTACTCATTTTATTTATGAAAAAATTAACACATGGAACAGTTAGTTGATTTGCCAAAATTTGACTCAGCTAAACCATGGCAGAGTAAAATATAGATCTGAATTATTTTACTATTGTACATGGGACTCAACCCATTTACCTTAGCCCGAACCTTTGGTTCTTACCATGGCCATATAGTATTTCTTTTACAAGAGGTCATGGATGATGAGAACGGACCAGAGCCATGCCTTGAAATCCCATTTGTCCTGCATAAGGAGTCAATCTGTTTTTAAAGGCTTTTAGTAGAATATTTTTCTATTATCCCCATCTAAATGGTCTTTCTTGCTTTTACTTTTTTCACTCTGCATTTTAGTTTAATTACATTTAAAAATATTTGAATAAGCTTCACATTTTAGGATAGTTTTAGATAAACAGAGGATGGCAGAGATAGTTCAGAGAGTTCTTATATCCTTCATATTCAGTTTCACCTATTGTTAACATTTTACATTGCTATGGTACATTTATCACATAATGGAAAGCTAGTGATACAATGTTATTAACTATTTCATACGTTATTCAGATTTCCTCAGCTTTACCTAATAACCTCTTTCTGCTTCAGGATCACATCAAGAATACTATTACATTTACAGAAGGGAGGGAGATGGGGGGATGGGGTAGCTGGGTGATGGGTATTAAGGAGGACGTGTTGTGATGAGCACTGGGTATTATACACAACTAATGAATCATTGAATACTACATCAAAAACTCATGATGTATTATATGTTGGCTAACTGAACATAATAAAAAAAGGATACTATTACATTTAGTAGTCATATCTCCTTAAATTCTTCTTGGCTATGGCAGTTTCTCAATCTTTCCTTGTTTTTAATGACTTTACCAGTTTTAAGGAGTTCTGGTCAGATTTATTGTAGAATATCCCTCAATTCAATTTTTCCTGATGTTTTCCTTGGGGTTATGATTTTGGGAAAAGAGGACCATAGAGGTTAAGTGTGATAGATTCCTTCATGATAGTATGTTTATTCATTCCTATTTAGCATTCTTCGGTTATGGTAAATAAGTACAATGTACAAATCTATGCAGAACTTCAATCTGATTCACATATATTGTGATTATCATTGACTGAGAAAATTAGTATTATTTCCGTGCATGTACATAATTATCTTCAAAATAAGAGGAAATAAAAAATCATTATATATATTATTCAAACCCTAATAATACTTCTGACAAATCAATTTCTTGCCACTGTAATTTTATTTTAGTATTTGTTGAATCAAAACATTTGGTTTGTCACCAACTTTCTAGCCTGGTTGTCTAATTTTTTAATTTTTTAGGAATGTTCCAGTGGTTTTAGCTAGAGACAAACTGATCAATGAGCACACAACAGGAGTAATGGGGATAATATTGTACAGGTATGACACATTCAGTCTCAGAGTACTGTAGACCAGGTGGAGAAATTTGATTTTATGTAGCAATCACTTGACAGGATAGAATTTAAGTAAATTAGTTCAAACTCAAAACATATTGGGTAGACGGAGTGAAGAAAAACTATTATGGAGAATAGGTTGGAAAACTCCTCAATGCAAAATTTTCATGAATATTGTTTATAATATTGTCAATAGTCAATATTAAATAAGAATACAATAAAACTGTATTGTTCTAGTCAACTTCTACCTCACATCAAGATCTCTTAATTCAATGATATTTTAGTTCAAGTAGGATGTGTCATTTTCTATGCTTGTAATATTAAGTTAAGCCCTCCAAGATACTTTCTCTTCTAGACCAACATTTATTTCTAGAAACATTTCTGTATGTTATGTTAATATTTATTCATATATCACATTGAATAATTTTTCACTTCCTTAAAAGAAAACAGGTGTTTAAATATGAATGGCTACTGTAATATATGTCTTCTTAGATAAAATGCTTTTAATTTTTTTCTTTTTAAATGCATTTTTCTCATAATTTAAGGATAATAAACCAACATACACACACAAAGAAAGACAGATTTTTGCCTTTCAGTTTTAAATTATTAGTTAAAGTAGAAGACAAACAACAAAGAAGATCATTTTATAAAGACATAACTTCAAATGGTTATAGTAATGACTTAAGCCAAAATCAAGAGTCAGACATTTAACCAATTAAGCCACCCAGGCACACCAATTTTAAAATTTGAACTAACTTTATGAAATATAATTTGAACTTTTGACTTCATCAACTCTTAAGTAAAGTTGAAGAATAGCATTTTATATATCATAAACAGATACAGCTATTCTTACTAAGATAGTATTTCCCAAGAACTGATAAATACAGTGATTGCCAAAGATACTCTTTTAACTACTTCTATTATAATTCTAACTAATATTCTTTTTAATAATGCTACTTATTTGTCAATATTAAACACTATATTTATTACTGTACTGCCTGGTACCCATTTTTATTCTGAGGTAGAACAATGAAATTTTATTTTTGCAATATATTTTATCTTACTCAATTGATGAATGAAATATCCTCTTGACACTCTGAGTATCTTGATTCAGGCTTTTACAATTTTGTAGTCTTTAAGTTTTTAATGTTTCTCAATTGCATGTTCTCTGGTTGATTTGTTGTTATGTTTCATTTTAGCATTTTTTAGGTTTATTTTTTTCTTGATTGCCAATCTCATTTAATTCTCAAGAAATTGAAGGTTATGTGATTTTACTTCGTTACAACATATTCAAACTAATAGTTGTAGATTTTTTAGATATTTATTCAATTTATTAAGAGAGTACTTCTATTTCCTCACAGAGGCTTAGGTTACTTGCCTAGACAGGTTAAAGTAATCCATAAGTGGTAGAGTTGTGTATTTTCAGGCTCTTGATTCATCTTGTTTTTGGTATTCTTGTCCTAGTCATCCACTTTTCCCTCCCTGGATACTCTAAACTTAACATATTTGTTTTGTCATCATACAGATGAAGTACTATCCCCTACTAAGGATGTTTACAAAAAATCAGGGCTGCAATTTTTCCACTTCCATAATCCCAAAATACAATCCTATAAATGTTCTGTCTTAGAGAAATTTTTATAAACTATACATATTTGGAAACTTCTAAGAAAAACTTCCAAGGGTAAGATACTAATTTTCTTTTTTCCTTTTTTTTTTTAAAGCCCTGGTTAATATGTAAAAGGAATACTTTAAATATCTGTAAATTGTATGATGAAATCTGTGTGTGTGTGTGTGTGTATGTGTGTGCATACGCATCTGGTACATCTGACAGTTCAACTAGAAGGAACAACTGTAACGTTTTACCCAGTGCTACTTAGGGACTGCTAATTGAGACATATTTGCATTTCTAAATGTATTTCTACTTAAAATAAGTCCTCTCTGTAATTTACCTTTAATTTACTTTTATGAATAAAATATAGAGAAGATGCTGGAGAGATCTATTTCCTTAATAGAAAAGAAAAAAACAAACCTTTCTTTCTCTCTCTCTCTTTTTTTAAATTTTTTACAATTTTTACATCTACACAAATATATAAAAGAATGATTGCAGGGAGGAGGAAAGCAAATTGTTTTTCATTGACCCAAACTTGATCTTTTGTCAGCAATCTCACTGTGGTTTTCAACAGTGAATTGTTACCTTCTAGAACATTATCTTTCAAAATATTTCAATGTTTTTTTTTTAACTTTCACTTCAGAAAAATGTATGACCCACTGACAGTAATAAAATAAAATCTGTAAAACAATCAGTGCCTATTTGATCTTAGCAAAGATTATATTAGCTGAACAGTGACTTGGTTCACTGGGAGATACAATTTATCATTCCTCTTGAAAAGTTAAAAGCAGGAAACTATATATAAATGTGAACAAAGAAATATTTGGTTGGAAATTCATAACAAAATTGAACTCTTTGCCTCTGTACTTGTTCTTAAGGAAGAAAGAATGATGTGATACATTTAATGTCAGCAGAGTTAAAAAAGTCATTCTTGGACTAAACATAAAAGATCTGAATATATTTTGTCTGCTCATGTCATGAGAAAAAGTCAAAATAATCTATTCTCCTGAATAAGAAAATATTTTTAATTATGAATTCTGAATATTCTACTTGGATTTTAAATAGTGGTGTGCTGGCAAAAGTTCAAAAATAGTCTCTCTCTGGAGAGGTGGAAAGAAGCTATGATTTTAGTATTTGTCAATTTTCATGATGAAAACATCGATGAGCTTATTTTAACCTGCCTATGTGTCCTCACTAAATGAAAATGAAGAAGAGATAATAACAATAGGCACTATGAGTCACTAGAAACTGTCTGCTGCACACCACTACTCTAAGATAGTTAAGGTGAAATGTAGAATTATTTAAGATTATGTTCCTAGTCAGATTTTCCCAATGGAATAGATGTGAAATACTAGATCTTTCTGGCATATAATAATCATTAAGCATACAAGGATCATTCTTTTCTCTGTTTGTATTATGCTTATATAATCTCTTCTGAATATAATGATTATGTTCTGTCATAGATCAATATGTATTGCTTCCAAACATATATAATTGAGAGTTCTTAACCATTACTTAGTTTTGTGAGCAGCTTGCTTCATCATCACAAAATAACTTAAAAGCAGTGAGTATATCACACTTTTGCTTGGATATAATATAAGGTTGTCCTTTCTCATGTTTATTACAGATCTCGGAATGTGATTAGTGGTCAACTGCATTCTATTGCAATTTTCATAAATAAATGGATGGTTTGAGTTCTGCCTCTTGAGGATAATTTGGACGATTTATTTATTTAAGTTTACCAGGAGATTTTTTTTCTTCGCATTTTGCCTTATTTCCAAAAGAATCTTATTTACTTATTACCAGTATAAAACTATATGTTTTTGCTATGAAATGTATTTGGAAAGTAGAATGAAAAGAACCATCTCTCAGTAGAGTAGAGGAAAGAGAATACCTTCCCAATTTCCATCTTTTGTGTCTTTGGGATACTAGTGTTTTATGTTTATTTGTTTTCTTTTAGTGTGTATGTGTGTCTGTGTCTGTCTGTGATGTGTTCAAATTTATAAAAAGAGTTATGTGGAGAATTCCAGTAAATTACCAAATTTATGAATCTGAAATCCTATTTATCTATTTATTGGTAATTGGATATAAGGCAAAATATTAAATATTGGTGTGATAATTGTAAATAATATGTAGAGTAATTAGAATTTTTAAAGGAAAAAGTATTTTGAAAAATAAATTGTATTTATAGTTTGAAAAAGAGTCATTAGACAGTAGGCATATCCTGGTGAAAATTTCATTACTCCAAACATCAAGAACATATAATCTTAAAAGTTTAATGAGAGGTAAAAAGAAGATAATGTACAAATGAATAGGAAACATCATAAATAGCAATTACTCACAGAGACTCCACCAAAAAATTGCTAGAACTGAAAGAGGAATTCCACAAAGTCATTGGATATAAAATAAATTATAAAACCGAAGTCAGTTGCATTTCTGTACACTAACAATGAAGCAGAAAGAGAAATCAAGGAATTGATCCCGTTTAAAATTATACCAAAAACCATTAGATTCCAAGGAATAAATCTAACCAAAGAGGTAAAAGATTTATACTCTGAAAACTATAGAATACTTATGAAAGAAACTGAGAAAGACATTTAAAAAAATGGAAAAATATTCCATACTCATAGATTGGAAGAACAAATATTAGTTAAAATGTCTATGCTATGCAATTCAATCTGCACATTCAATGCAATCCTGATCAAAATACCATCAGTATTTTTCACAGAGCTAGAACAAACAATCCTAAAATTTGTATGGAACCAGAAAGGACCCTGGATAGACAAAGTTATGTTGAAAAAGAAAACCGAAGCTGGAGGCATCACAATTCTGGACTTCAGACTCTATAACAAAGCTGTCATCATCAAGACAGCATGGTACTGGCACTAAAACAGACACATAAATCAATGAAACAGAATAAGAAATCCAGAAATGGACCCTCAATTCTATGGTCAACTAATCTTCAAGAAAGCAGGAAAGAATAGCCAATGGAAAAAAGCCGCTTCAACAAATGGTGTTGAGAAATTGGACATCCACATGAAGAATGAAACTGGACCACTTTCTTACACCATGCAGAAAAATAAACTTAAAATGGATGAAAGACCCAATTGTGAGACAGGGATCCATGAAAATCCTTGAGGAGAATACAGGGAGCAACCTCTTTGACCTTGGCATCAGCAACTTCTTGCTAGATACATCTCCAAAGGCAAGGGAAACAAAAGCAAAAATGAACTACTGAGACTTCATCTGGATAAAAGGTTTTTGCACATCAAAGGAAACAATCAACAAAACTAAAAGTCAACCTAGGTAATGGGATAAGATACTCACAAATAACTTATTGGATAAAGGGCTAGTATCCCAAATCTATAAAGACCTTATCAAACTCAACACCCAAAGAGCTACTCACATTTTGCTTGAAAGAAAAGCATTCCAACTTTATGCATATAGGATATTGTTACAAATTAAAGAAGCAAAATCCATAGCAAAGTAATTACATAAACGTAATGAATATATAGAGTGATTGATAAATACATCTATGAAATAACATGTAAAAATGAGGTCAAGTAGCATCTAAAGAACTTTAGGGTAATTATGAATATACCTAGGTTTCAAACTGCCACAAACTATTTAAAAACAAACTTTAAAAAAGAACATTTCTCTATGTTACATAAATTATTTATGGAATGAAAAATGAGTATTGTCATAGGTCATTTCATGAGTATGTAGTATTTTATGTCATTTCTGGAATAAACAACACACAGGAGCCCTCTCATCAAAGTATTAAAAGTGGGCTCCCTCTTTACTTGTATTTTGTACATGTTTCAATAACTCAGACATCTATATGCAATATCATAGAGGTGACATTCTCTGGAATCTGATCATTACTGGTGTACTACAGATCATAACTTAGTATATTATAACAAATATTGTGTCGTTAAAATAAAAAAAAGGACTTGGGGTGCCTGGGTGGCTCAGTCAGTTAAGCAGCTGACCCTTGGTTTCATCTCAGGTCATGATCTCAAGGTCCTGGGATCAAGTCCCACCTCGGGCTCTGTGGTCAGTGGGAGCCTGCTTCATGATTCTCTCTCTCCCTCTCCCTTTGCCCCTCCCCCTGCTTGCACATGCTCTCTCTCTCTCTCTCTCTCTCTCAAATAAATAAATCTTTAATGAATGAATGAATAAATAAATAAATAAATAATTATATAGTAGGTAAATATCTATTTCTATGCCTTATATAGTATATCTACAGAAAGCTAATTGTACAGAAATATAGGGATTTAGGCAATAGATCATAGTCTTGATTCCACACGAGAAGTGAAAAACAAAGGGTTAAATAGCTACTGAATTTCATCTTAAGTGATAGTTTGGTTCACAGTGTTTTTATGGTGGGAACCATGTATCTCCACTATAAGTAGACAGAGAGTAGCTGGGAGAGAAAATGAATTATTGATAAACTAAAAGAGTGTCACTGAAAATCATTTCAAGTGCTATCTTTGTCACATTTTCTATAGGATAATTTAGCTTGCTCAGTGGCAGTTTGCCATATGTTGACACTCTGGCTCAGCAAAAGCATTTGACTCTGGAACTGGCAGTTGATTCCAGCTTCCAACTTCTAAGCACTCCCAGATAAGCTTCACCTTCATTGTAGTCCATCAGACAGAACTGCAGAAACACTATCCACAGCCTCCATTCTGACCCATATACTTCCCCACATTGCTGTTCCCCTCTTTTGCACTCCTCCATTGCATGACCCCATATTCTCCCCCTTTGTGGTCTCACATCAAAAATAGTAACTACTTTGTAAAGTTCTTTAACGTGGATTACCTCAGTGATTAAATTCTGATAGATAATCCTCTAATACCTCTGTAACTAAATCCCTATACTGAGTTCTATTTTTGAAAGACATAATTTGCTTGTATATACATATATACATGCATATATATACACACATACATATACACTAATATACAATAGTTTATATATGTGTATATATGCCATTTTCCTGGTTGACATACAAACTTCACATATCATCTCTCCTAAACTAGCCTACTAAAAAATGTCCCTTTTAATTTTCTGACACAAACTCTTCTAAATCAATGAACAAATTTTCCAACAGTTAAAATAAATTCCAAATTTTGGTTATTTCCTTATAGCTTTCTCATTTTTTAAAAATATTTTTATTTATTTATAAGAGAGGGAGAGAGAGAGCACCAGCAGGGGCAGGGGCAGAGGGTGAGGGACACAGACTTCCTGCTGATCAGGGAGTCCTGATTCCAGGGTCCGAGATCATGACCTGAGATGAAGGCAGACACTTAACTTGACAGAGCCACCCAGGTGTCCCTTATTATAGCTTTCTTAAATAAAATTAATTTTTCTCATGGCAAATATTCATGATTTCACCTTCAACATGAAAAATATGAAATACCCTATAAACTCACATGCGTTCTGATTTCTTTCAAAAGGTATAGCTTAGCCCACTTAAATTTTCAGGCATTGAGTAAGCATTGAAGATAAGATTAATTTCTCTGCATGTTTTTTATTTTTAAGGATTATTTTTCAAGGTTTTTTATCAAATATATGAAGTAATCTTAACTCACATGATTAAATGATTAAATATATGAAGTAATCTTAACTCACATGATTAAATGATGGTTACAAATGGGGATAAAAAGCTTATATCCAAAGGCCAGTCATATCAACTATTTTTTAAACATCTGTTTACAGTACTACATTTTAATATTTTTGATACTAGAATTCTAATGTTAGAGGTTGGTGCTTTTTCTTTTTCCTTTTAAATGGAATTCAGAGGGCATGCATAAGAAGCAATGTCCAAAATAATAACAGCATTTATTTTTATTTGGAATCCATGCTTCAGAGACAAGAAATGGTACCTGAACTATTCATGGCAAAAAACAGCTGAGTAAAAATCTCAAATAAAATATGCTATCATTTTGGTCTTAAAGACAATCTGTATCTATAAAATTCCAAAGTTCCAAATTTTTTTTTAAGTTGCTAGAAATTCCTTTTAAGAACTTATTTTTATTTATTTATTTAGAAAAATATTTTATTTATTTATTTGTCAGAGAGAGAGAGAGAGAGCACAAGCAGTCCAGGCAGAGTGGAAGGCAGAGGCAGAGAGAGAAGCAGGCTCCCTGCCAAGCAAGGAGCCCTATGCGGGACTTGACACCAGGGGATCATGACAGCAGCAGCTTAACTGACTGAGCCACCCAGGCAACCCAGAACTTATTTTTAAGTAAAACTCTATCATCTCAAATGTTGAAAAAAATAAACTTCACTATGGCAAATAAAAAAATAAAGCCTCACTTAAACATATAAAAATAAAAAACATTTAATGAATTCCTACAATGATCCCCGCACTTTGTCATCTCTGATTAACTTCCTTAAAATCTCTAAAACTTTCCTTATTTACATTTTAGAAGAAGAATTTCAATAAACACAGTGCTCTGAATATTATAATTGTGCATCACCATCTCAAACATGAAATGTAAAAATAGAAAGTGTTTCTTCCTCTTAGCAATTCATGTGTAAGTTAGATATTTACAGATGCTATTTCCATGCAATAACTTTAACACATAATTTATACTAAACAATTAGTCATCTGTCATATGGTTGAACCTGCATATTAAAAAAAAAAAAACTAAAGTAAAGACGGGTCCTTTTCTAGATGATTGACATGTGAGCAATTCCCAGAGACCCTCAGTGAGAGAATAAATAAAAATTGTGTATTTACCCTTCCACTAATGCATCTTTATACCTTCTACTATGTAGGAGGCTCTCTGTTAGCCACTGGAAAATTTTTCAAGTAAGACAAACTTCCCATTCTTGTCCGAAAGAACAAGGAGACAATTACTTCCATACATACAGATATACTTCCATGTGTACATTCATAAACCCTAAGTATGATAACTACTTGTGATAGAAACATGATAGGAAAACTTAAGCCAGTACTGGAGGGTACATCAAAGAAAGCAAATTTAGCTACAACATGAATTTTTGATATTGCTATACCAAAGGTAGGCAGATGTTTTCTATCAGGGGCTAGGCAGTACATATCTTAAGCTTTTCGGGCCGTCCAGTCTCCGCCACAGCGATTCAATTCTGCTATTCAGCACAAAAACAGCTATAGACCACATGCAAGCAAATGAGCATGGCTGTGCTCCAATAAAACTTGATTTATGGATACTAAAATTGACTTTCATATAATTTCACATGTCACAAAATATTATTCTTCTTTTGATTTGTTTCAGCCATTTGAAATGTAAAACCCATTTTGTGTAGCTCTTTGGTCATCACACAACAACAGAGGGCAAGCTACATTTGGCTCGTGTGTAGTCGTGTGCTCACCCTTGTTCTATATACCGACTCATGAAGGAAAAGAGGACTTTATTATATAAGTATGTTTAAAAAGATGAAGAAATTCAGATAAATTACCCACCTAGGAATTAGTGAAAATTAATATAGTGGATCACAATTTCCTAGAAGACTACTTCCATTAACACATTCATTTAATCATTCATTCAATTAAAAAATCATGTACTGGACACCATATGCCTGAAACTGTTCTTTGTGGAGGTGTTACAGCAATAAAGGAAACAGGCAAAGCCCCTACACTCATGGAACTTACATTACCTACTTAGTTTATAAATAGTCCTTACCTGGGTTCTCCTATAAGTGAGAGTAATAATATAGAATAAGCATATTGAGTACAGTGAAAACATAATCCACTGGATTTCTTCTGTTTTTTTTTTTCCTTTGTCAGAAAAGTTATTCTTTTCAACCACAGATAAAAAGGGAAATACAGCAAACATTCCGTAATATGTACTATATTCAGAATTAGCATGTTTATGTTTTTAATTTTTGCTCCATTTATGTTATTTATGTTATGGATAAAATTAAATTAAAATTTTAAAATCCTTTATCTTATTCAATAACTTAAAATTTCCCTTCTGAAGAACCACTATTGTGGCTTTGGTATGCTCTGCTACCAATGCACATTTTTATCCAATATATCACATTATTGTGCCATCTATATGTATGTGTGTGTGATTTAATTATCCTACAGCTATCATCATTAATGTTATATATAAGGTTTATAATTTCTGTATTATTTGCTGTGTTTTTTTACTCATAGTTATCTTATAGAAAGTTATTCATGATGACATAACTATGTCATGAACCATGAGAAGTTTGCTCAGATATAAGCAACAATATGTAGTTAATCTAAATTGAGAGTAAAAACATGGTTGAACACCACTGCACCTTTCACCTCTAGTTATTGACAATTTGGTACACAGGTCCATTTTTCACTGGAGATTTTCCTTTCCCTTTTCTAAGGACATCTCTGACTTAGAGCGATTTTTTTTTATTATATTCAGCATTTTATGTGCCTTCTATGAGAGGAATTTGAATTATTTCAATTTTAGATATCCCATATTGCTGATCTGGTCATTGTTCTTATTAAAGGTGTGCTAAGGTTGCTGCTCTGTTTGTTGAAATATAGACTGCATATATCTTGCCTCTCTAAAGCTTCATTATTCATGATTCTTGATTGTTTTTAATTTAATATTTGATACCTCCATAGATATAATTATAAGAAACTTGTCTTTTTACATTCAAAATCAGGACCAAGGAAGACAGACTCAGTTTCATCATTTGTCAAAAATTTCCACTCACTGAAAAAACGGAATCAAAACCTTACCTTAGTTTTCTGGTGTAGTCACTCCCTACTGGAGTTTGGTAACTCAGCTCTGGGACTCATTACTGTTGAATGACTGATTTCTTATCTTCAGGAAGAGGGCTGAAAAATAAAAGACCGATATATGGTTACTTAATATTCTTCTTTTATTTATTAAACTCTGGAGCTAGTTTATGCAAATAGCCTGGCCAATTTTCTTAAAGCTGGCCATTATTTGTCAGAATCTGTTTTTAGTTGGATCTCAACAGTATTAATTTCAGTCTAGGGCCCAGCAGAAAACATAGCATTCTCAAAAGGACTATTTAGAGAAATATGAGAGAAGGGTAAGGAAAATGGTAATGGATGTTGAAGCACTCATAAAACAACAATGGTGAGAAGTCAAAACTACTAGTGACCTGAAGAAACAACAGGAGAGAATGAAATTACATGGGTGCAGCAATTTCTGGAAACTCAAAAGAAGTATTTTATCAGAGGTGGCAAGGGAATGCACTGACACAGACACGAAAGAGACAGTAAAAATAAACAAACAGCTTGTTTCCAATATTCAGCAGGTGTCTAAGCCTAACTTTACTAGAAAACAAAGTGTCCACAAAGTTGATTCCATAAGAACTTCATCCAGTGGGCACTGTGCAAGGCAAAGAAGGTAAAGAACAGATCTTGGGATCAAAAAGTGATTAACCAGCCTAATTCTCAAAATGTGGTCATCAGACTATGTAGAAGTAAATTAATTGCTGGATAATTTTACTTGGTCTGGAGTTCGTACTTTTTTAGTAATATTATGTAAGAATGGCTTGTCACTATGTGGTATTGGAAAAATAATAAAAATAATATCAGCGTATCTTATACATAATAGCTTAGAAATAGAGGTTGATTGATTTTCAACAAAAGTTCTAAGCTAATTCAAAAGGGAAAGGATAATCTTTTCAATGAATGTACTAGAACAATTGGTTCACTAATTATAATATGAATCTCAACACTACTTTTAATAAAAAAATTAAACTGAAATGGGTTACAGACCTAAATGTAAAGAGCTAACAATACAAAACTTGTAGAAGAAAACAAGACAAAATATTAGTGACTTTGGACTGGACAAATATTCCTTAAATAAGATGTAAAAACACTATAAATTTGAACTTTGACAATAAAAACACATTAGTTCTCCAGAAGACAATGGTAGGTAAATGAAAAAATAAATTTCAGAGTGGGAGAAAATATTTATAAAACAAATATATTAAAAGTTATTTTTATCCAGAAAACATGAGCTGTTACCACTTAATATTAAAAGCAACAAAAATGCAAATTAAAAAAAGAGCAACTAATTTAAACATTTTGCCAGAGAAGGAAATATAGAAGGAAAATATAGAAATATAGAAGGAAAATGAGCAAATATAGAATTTTTAGGTATCTTATGCATTAGAGAAATGCAAATAAAAAAAGAGAATGAGATACCACTATAAATCTACTAGCACAGCAACAATTAAAAAGACTTCACGAAGATGTTGAGAAAATGAAACCCGTACTTTCTGGTGAAAGTGCTAAATGCTACGACCATTTTGGAAAATAATATGGTAGCTTCTTATAAGGATAAAAAGCATGCCCACCCTATCACTAACCTATTTTCTTATTAGGGTAAATATACACCTACCCTATTGCTAACCAATCCTGTTCCTAGATGTTTAACCAAGTGTAATGAAACATAGGTCCACATCAAAATTTGTTAGTAAATGTTTTTTTTTCTTTTTTTTTTTTTTTGCAGTTTTACTAATAGAAGCTAAAAACCGATACATCTATTATGTGAATCAACTGATGGGTAAACAAACTGAGGTGTATAATTGCAAGAGAAAAGTATTCAGCAATGAAAGTGAATAAACACATTGCACACGCACAAACACAGGTGAATCTTAAATTATTCCTAGTGAAAAAAAAACCACATTATTCTTAGATTCACAAAAGAGTAAATGCCCTATGATTTTATTTTCATGGTTCTAGAAATACAAAATTACAGTGATAGAAAACAGATCTATCACCAAGATCCAGAAGGTAGGGAAAGGGGATTAACTATAGATGAGTGTATGGAAACTTTTCTGTAGTGCTGAAAATGTTCTGCATCACGGCAGTGTTGGTACTTCATTGTCTGCCAGACACAGTAATGGTCTTATAGTAGCTACCTATTCTAGCTTTAATGATTTAGTAAAAAAAAATCTTCAAATTTTAGCTTTGTATATTACCATCAAGCAACAGATTCCATATCATGACGTCACTTGCAGCAAATCTGGTCATGTAGCTAAATTCTGACTAATGGGATGTGAAACAAAATAAATGATTGCACTGATTTGTCATGTCCTTAAAATAATAAGACTGTCTCTCCACTTTCCTCAGTGTTTTGAACATGTAGAGGAGGATAATACTTAAAGTTCATGATGGAGAACAGGAAAGAAGGAACTAGATCCCTAACAACGTTACAGAATCACCTATCCACCCTACACTGCTCAGTTACATCTGCTTACATAAAAAGAATGAAGTCTAGGATATCATGTACATAATCTAAAGCATGTTGACCTCTATTATATGTCAAGCTCATAGTTTTATCACCGTATTTTCTTCTTCTTTTTTTTTTTAGATTTTGTTTTTTTAATTTACTTGACAGAGATAGAAAGCACAAGCAGGCAGAATGGCAGGTAGAGAGAGAGGGAGAAGCAGGCTCTCCACCAAACAGGGAGACCAGTGCAGAGTGATCCCCGAACCCTGGGATCATGACCTGAGCTGAAGGCAGACGCCCAACTGACTGAGCCACACAGGCGACCCTGTACTTTCTTCTTGATACCAACATAATACTGATATTTTCTATATATCTTTCTCTCCAGCCATATTGTAATAATTGTACTTGATATTCTAACACAAAACACATAAATGCTAGTACTATAGGGATTGAGGTTTTGTTGGGAGTTGGGTAAGTTTGTAGGACTACATTAGAATTATTATCTACGAAATTTAAGTTTTTTTTTTTTTTTTTTTTGCTTCAGGAATTTATATTTGCTTTTGATTCTCCCTGGAAAATACCTTGTCCGATCATGCAGTTCTTAGCTCAATACCATCTCCTCATAGATGCCTATGTTGTAAAATCTATCTTGCATTGCACAATCCATCATTTATTTACTGTATATTTTGCTTATAAGTACTGAAAATTTTATCATTGATTTATATGGGGTTTTGTTGTTATTATTTTCACTTAGCATATGATCTTAAAGAGAGCTGGAACTTTTTCAACATTATATATCCCTCTAGAATGTTAAATGATGTCTGATAATGTTAATGATGTCTATATAGCAGGAAATAAGTAAACACTGTGGCTTGAAGTTATTTAGGTAATTAATGCTTACAGACTAGAATTTGAATGTTCTGTGTCAGAGATAATATTATACATTTATTCTTCCAAAAAAATTATTGAAAACTACTCTGTACTGAGGCTTCAGAAAGGCTCTTCCCTCGTGGGGCTTACATCCCAAAAGAAAATAGGAGGTATATTGATAAAATATATGTTTCATACATGATAATTATAGCTATAAAAAGAATAAGCATGAGGCTCTTGGTGAGTTGAAAGGGGACTGCTGATTATCATGGGCAGGTAAGCTGAACATATAAGCTGATATCTGAGGAGAAAACAAAAGGTAGTATAGGAAGGTAGTTCAGGCAGATGGAACTGAATGGCCAAAGTCATTGAGTTAAGAGGTATTTATTTATTTAGGGGAGGGGAATATTTTCTAATAATAGAAAGGAGACTAATGTCTCTAGAGAGTGCCAGGGAAAATGAAAGTACTTATAGGAAGGAATGGAAAGTCCCTGGGAGTGAGAACATTTAGAACATTCTAGCTCATAGTAAAATGTTAGTTTTTACATTATATTAATTAGAAGCCATACACAAATCACGACCTTAACTGCTCTTAATATTTTTATAAATGTTTGAATCTGGGCTGAATAATTTAAAGTCAGATGAATGGTGAGTTGGAAAAACATTTCAGAAGCTACTGCCATATCAAGTTGATATAAATTTGTGGGTAGGAACAAGATGAAAGCAATGAAGATGGCTAGAAGTGCTGAGATTCTGCATGATAGAAATATAGAGTGTGCTGAAAGATTACAAGCCATATGTGAAAAAGAGAACAAAAGCTGTGATAAATCTATATTTTTCCCACAGAAGATGGAGAAGTATAGAAGCTTAGGGCAGCCATTTACTGGAATGAAGTAGCCTGCAAATGAATAGGCTTGGATGTGGAAGAAAGATTAAATTTTCTTTTCTTATGTGCAGCTTTGAAGTATCTTTTAAGCATTAGATTGAGTAGTTGTGTAAGTGGCTTTGAGCTTAGGGTAAATTTCTTGAGCTCATGTGTTAAGCCCAAGAGTAGACTTATTAAATTGCATTGACCCCCACAGAGGTGGAATGTAAAGCCGTAAGATTGCATGAGATCACTAACGAGTAAGTGAACCCTTCTGTATCACTCAACCATTTTGACATTTTAGAGATGAAGAAGATTCCTGCATATGAGATACTGGAGTAGCAAAGTCATTAGGAACAAGATATAGGGTACAATCATATGAACAGATGGCTGACATGAGCTGAAAACATCAACCTGGGAGGAAATATATCAAGGAACTGAAAGAATGAAGCTTTGAAGTCATTATCTCTGTGGAACTCATCAAGAATTGTGATGAGAGTGGAGTTGAATAAAGTTGTAATGATCCAGTAGCTAAAGTTTTCAAGGAATGGTGAGCTCAGGCTAGATCTGGAATCTTTAGATAAGAGTAATGAGAAAGAACTATGGCAAAATATGCTTATCTGCTTCTTAATCTGTCTGATCTTTAGTTTAATAGACCGTACATTCTTTGGTTCTTCTAAGGTAGGTCATTGGCAATTATGCCTGGTCTCCTTTAGAGACATATTTCTGCATTATAATTTTATGTTTTCATAAAATGTGAAAACAAGTGTAAATGGATTAAACATTAGCAGATAATTTTTATCAAAATTTATAAATCCTTAACATGCTTCTTAAAATTAAGCTATTATATATTTTTCAAATTTAATTTATTGCCTAATCAAAACAAAAATTTTGATCCCAATAATACCAACAAATCATGGTTATTCGCAAATACAATATATCAACAGGGTGTAAGTATTCATGTACCATATTATCCATAACTTTGTGTTGTTACTCACAGATTAATGAGATAAATATTCTCAAGCTACATTATTATTTTACTGTGGGAAATTGGGCCCTATACATTTCAGTTACATAGAAATATTTTGTAGCATGGAAAAAAAATCTGCCTTTTGCTGGAAGTAATTTCTAATCATAGCTCAAACTATTTAATATTTTGGAGTAGAATGAAGGCACAGAAGTAAATATTATGTTCTTTTAACATTAAATAGGCAAATGAGACTTCTGAGAAAAAAGCTCCAAAAATAAAATTCACATTTAAGCAACATAGCAACTTTTCAATAACTAACAACTAAATATAAATATATTCACATAGATGACAACAAACAAAAGTAAACCACAATGAAAAAAAATCCAGGAAGTGTCTCTGGTTCAAAATTGAAAACACAGACCTGATAAAATATCATTAAGATTTGCTCGAACATGCAGACAGCAAAGCTCCATCATTTTATTTTTATAAAAACAAACATGGTAATGGTAGTACAATTCTGTAAACATCCTAAAAAAACATTAAATTGCATCTGTCAAGTGGGTGAACATTATGGCATGCAAATTATATCTAAATAAGCCTGTTTAAAATATATATGTATATTTATATATGGGTGTGTGTATGTGTATATATCTCTAAATATGGATGCGTATACATGCACATATATGTGTATAATATGTATGTAAAACCATTACCAAAAGTTGAATATATGATGAAAAACATTTAGAACAATCTTTGTAAATACTACAAAAGGTGAAAAGACACCAATGTAGATAAACTTCTATTTCCAAAGGGATCTAACAACAGAAAACACACACACACACACACACACACACACACACACACACACAAGTTAAACTATACAATTTATATTCTACTAGTGGTTCATGTAGGGTAAAAAAAAAAAAATAAAAAACAAAGGCAAATAAAAGAAGAGAAACAACAAAAGCCCCTGATGATTAATTTTTATTTCTTTGCTATAGAAGCAGAAAAGTATAAATTTCAGGAGGGAAGCATAGGTTGGAAGTGGGAATCATCTCATTCTAGTGTTAAAATGGAGAAATGTCTCCCAGATAATTATGGTACAGATTATTTGAAAAGTATTGAATATAATAAAAAAGAACTTAGATGACCTCAAAATAAACAAAAGTCATGAGCTTTTACACACACACACAAAATTCAAAATAAATTAAAGACCTAAATGTGAAACCCAAATCCATAAAACTCGCAGAAAATAGGCAGTAATCTCTTAGACTTGGCCTTAGCAACATTCTTATGGATATGCCCCCTCAGTCAGGGGACAAGAAAACAAATATAAACTATTGGAAATACACTAAATAAAAAGCTTTTGCACAGTGAAGGAAGTCATCTACAACAACAAAAAGGACAACTTACTGAATGGGAGAAGTTATTTGCAAATGATACATTCAATATCCAATAAAGGGTTAATATCCAAAATACATAAAGAACTCATAAAACACAACAGCATAAAAACAAATAATCTGATTTAAAAATAAGCAGAGGACCTGGATAGACATTTTTCCATGGAAGACACACAAATGGCCCAAAGATATGTGAAAAGATGCTCAACATCACTAACCGTTAGGTAAGTGTAAATCAAAATCACAATGAGATATCACCTCACACCTCACTAGTATCAAAAAGACAAGAAATAACAAGTGTTGGTGAGGATGTGGAGAAAAAGAACCTCTCGTGTACTATTTGTGGGAACATAAATTGATGTAACTACTGTGGAAAACACTATGGAGGTTCTTAAAAAAAAATTAAAAGTAAAAACCCCATGCAATCCAATAGTTCTATTACTGGAGATCTGTCAAAAGAAAACAAAAACACTAATTTGAAAAGGTATATGCACCTCTATGTATATTTCAACATTATATACAACAGCCAAGATATAGAAACAAGGCAAGTGTCCATTGACACATGAAAGCATAAAGATGCGGGACACATACATATACATGTGTATATTATCTATATACATTATATATTTGTATATTTTATATTATATATATATATATAATAATTCAGCCATAAAATGAAATTTTGCCATTTGCAACAATATGGGTGGACTTAGAGGGTATTATGCTAAGTGAAGTAAGTCAAAGAGAAAAAGACAAATACCATATGATTTCACTTATATGGGAATTCTATAAAATAAAATGAACAAACAACACAGAAACAGGCTCATAAATTAAGCAAAGAAACTTGTAGTGGCCAGAATGGGGGGAATGGGGAGATGGACAAAACAGGTGAAGGGGAATAAGAGGTACAAACTTCCATTTATAAAATAAATAAGTCAAGAAGATAAAAAGTATAACATAGGGAATATAGTCAATAATACTGTAATAATGTCATATGGTGATAAGTACACTTATGCTGAGAATTGTGTAACATTGTATGTCAGCTATTCTTCAATAATAATAATAATAAGCTTTAAAGCCATAAAAAAGGCAATTCAATGTAGATTAGCTTAGTTCTCCCTTGTTTTAACTGTACTCTGTGCCCCTCAGTCCCTAGCCCTACCTACATTGGCTTTTATTTTCCTAATTGTTCATACAAATATTTAAATCATTTTATGTTTCTTAAATGTGTATCTTACTAGGGAAAACAGATTTTCCTTGAAGATTATAGAGCCCAAATTCAGAGTTCTTTACTTTCATGGCTTCACCCAGTTTCTGAAAGACAGTAGCTTTTTATCTAATATTTAATGTCATCAATTCATAGAATATTTAAGATTAGATAGGATCCATGAAAACCTCTGAACCCTAATATCCTAAAGCACATATAAGAACAAGTTTGGTATATTTTCAAACTTGAGAGTTGTAAAAATGTTCCTAAAACTAGAGCAGTTAATTAAAATAGGTTTATGTGTTGGAGGTTTGTAACATTTTTGGTATTTCTCAGCTTTTTAAAATAGGTAATTTGTGTGATTTATTTTCTAACTTTCAATACATATTAAGTCTCATATTAATTTAATATTCATGTTTTTGAATTTTAAAAAACCCATAAACTTGTTGATTTGTGGTGATTCCTCCCAATATCTCTTTAATTTACTGTGTGAGAGTCATTGACTCATCCCTTGCCTCCATTCTTCCTTCCATATTTCCTTTTAGCATTGTTTCCAAAATGTGTCTTTCCAACATACAATTTTGATTCCAAAAGATTATAAATTAAATTCCCCCAGTTTCTTTTTTCTTCACATGCAAATTCCAGAATATTAAATACAATGTGGCCTTTCTTTTGTGAGGTGTCTGTTAAGGTCTTTGGCCCATTTTTAAATCGTTTATTGTTGAATTTTAAAAGTTCTTTTATATTTTGTAAAACAGTCTTAACAGCTACGCATTTTGCAAATACTTTTCCTAGTCTGTAGTTTGTCTTCTCATTCTCTTGACGTTGTCTTTCATAGACAAGAAGTTTTTAATGTTAATGAAATCCAGCATGTCAATTATTTCTTTGAGAAATTGTGTCTTTGGTGTTACATCTAAAAAGGCACCACCATCCCAAAGTCATTTAGGTTTTCTCCTTTGTAATCTTCTAGGAATTTTATAGTTTTGTGTTTTACATCTGGGTCCATGACCCATTTTGAGTTAGTTTTTGTGAAGGGTGTAAAATGTGTCTAGATTATTTTTTTTTCTTTTTGCACGCTTCTGTCCAATGCTTCATAGATTTGTATTTTAAGGAAGGATCATTTCAATACTACTATTTATTATCGTTTATTCTATCATTGTCTTCTATAGTGGGCTTTTTTTTTCTATAAGAAATAATGTTGTCTTTTTAAGATTTTAGGTAACATTTCAACATATATATTTCTTTAAAAAGTGATACTGAATTTGTAAAACACACATTACTGGCAATGTTAAAATAGCAAATATAGAAAGAGATCAAGATACATATAAGAATTGGGGAATACAAAAAATGAATGAAATGTTCAATCCTATTACATAATTTTAAAGATGATAGTAAATATTTGATTTCTATTTTTATTATTTTGTGTTGGTAAATGTTGTAGTGGAAAATTGTCAAATGACTTGCATTTTTCTTATTTGTTAAAAGCTTTCTCATGTGGAAAGTTGTCCTACATTGTGTCAAAGGAATAAGCTGTCAGATTGCTAATGTTTAATACATTCTGAGAATAACTGCCATATACTATACTAATTTGACCTTTTCAGAACTAGAAATTTGATTGGATGGATAATTTCTCTCCTATTTAAAAACTCAAACCCCTGTTGGGAAGAGCTAGAATGACCATCTGTTGAAATTCAGAATACTAAAAAGGTTAAAGTACACAACCGAATGCTTCAGAGGATATTTCATAATTAAATTTTTCCATCTCATTTCCTGTCAAAAATTATGAAAACTTGAAATGATGGTAGGAATTCAGTTTTCATCATTCAGAAAATATAAAATAAGGTGAGAATGTAGTACTAATAAGGGTTATACTGAAGGTTTATATAAAAATGTTTTTTAATTTTAAGATGTCAGGGATTAGTCTAAAATATAACTACCCTAGTACAAAAGAATACTTCATTCCAGTTCAGAATGACATTTAGATAAAGGAAAACATGTTAATATCTGTCCTTCATCAATTCTAAGAATTTAAATCACCTGTTTTGACACTGATCATGTCAATGTTTAATTATAATTTATATTATCTCACAAACTTAGATTAGGAGAAATTAAAGCACAACAGCTGATACAGCAGAAATTATAAATAATTAGTTTATTTAAAAAAATGCCAAAGCTGATTTTTTAAAAATAGAATTATGTCTTAGACTGGGTTTCCAGAACAAAGTACCATAGACAGGGTAGTTTATAAAAAACAGAAATTTGTCACATTTCTGGAAGCGGAGATCAGGATGCCAGTATGTCAGGTTCTGGTGACAGACCTTTTCCAGCCCTCTTGTTATCTTGCTGACTTTCATGTATCTTTGTCCTTCTAAAGGAACTAATCCCAAGCATGAGGCTCCACTCTTATAATTTAACTATCTTCCAAAGACCCCACCTCTTAATACTATCACAATGTGTACTAAGTTTCAATATGTAAATTTTGGTGGAACATAGATATTAAGTCCATATCATATTATATAATCATTTATATGCTTCAAATATGATTTCTGTATGTTTCATAGTAATTATAAGAAGAAATATTATTAGCATAATCATATAAATTTCATAAGGTTTCAAAATGTATAAACTATTAACAGAATTTGAAGGCAAATTTAGTGACTATGACTTTTTCCATTAAATAAATATAATTAAAATAAATGCCATTCAATAATTTGGTAATAATAGATGTCCTTATATTTGATGAAAAAAATTAGCAAAATTGACATATTTTAGCAAAAGTTGAAAAGTTTTAATAGTATTGATTTTAATTAGAAAACAGATAGAATTCCATTAACTCCTGATCAAAATTATTACACTTAGCTATATCGTATAAAAAATCATGCTGAATTCTTGTCCCTTTTTATGTCCAATATAAATCATCTACTTAAATTACAACTGTTCATATTTTAAAAGGAGATTAAAAGCAAAAAAAAGCCTTTTAAACAAAACAGTCATAAATCTACTAAGTTGGAAAATAAATATGTAATATTTACATAAATATAACTCATTAGTTATAGAGTCCAGAATACAATATCAAAATTGACCCAAGAAAGCCCACATATGTGCAAATACACACACACACACACACATTTCTTCACAAAAAATATATAGAAATCATATTTCAGACTCTCAACCACATTGTGTCAAATGAAGTATGACATTTCTTGCTACCTAACATAACTGTAAACAGAATTTGTATGATTCCTGGGAGAAGGTGATCAACAGTTTCAGTAATTAACTGAGATAAAATGGATTTTATGCTCTCATATATTTTAACCCATGATTAGAAAACCTCTAAAAGTCCATTTCTGACCTATGCCAGTTTCATCCTATATGATACAAAGATAAACGAATCCCTTAATCTCAGTGTGGAAAGTAACATTTTCATTTCTAGCAACATGTCAGACTAAAACATGGATAGTTCTTCAGTTACTATTTTAAATACACAGAAATATTGTATAAAATATACATTAACATATTAAATTATACAATGAGATTAAAGAAGGAAAGATAAACTCCTAGTTGATGAGAGAAATACATACCTAAATTTATGATACATTGGCATTGAGATGTGTGGTAATAAGTTAAACACAAAAGCACATATTGTAGAGTAAAGGCTGAAATTTTAATGCTAAACTAGGTACATAAAAGAAGTATATTCTTGAGAATACAAAAAGAAACTGCAAAAAACTACAAGTGGGGATAACAGAAAAAGTTAGTGGAAAGGAAGGGAAGGAGTGGGGGAAGGGTTATTAATTGGCCTATTTTTTTTTTTTTTTAAGATTGTATTTATTTATTTGACAGACAAAGATCACAAGTAGGCAGAGAGGCAGGCAGAGAGAGGAGGAAGCAGGCTCCCCGAGGAGCAGAGAGCCCGATGCGGGGCTCAATCCCAGGACCCTGGGATCATGACCTGAGCCGAGGGCAGAGGCTTTAACCCATTGAACCACCCAGGCACCCGAATTGGCCTAATTTCAATATTGTTGTGTCTCAGGGTATAGGAAAGCCTGGGGAGATATGGAGAGACATGGGAATGACCAATGAGTGGAACAGTAAGAACACACACATTTATTGACTAAGTCTGGGTGTGGGTATGATTCATGGTGCCCCCAAACAATTATAATAGCACCATCAATGATCTTTGATCACAGACAACCACAACAAATATAATAACAAAAATGTCTGAGATATTGTAAGGATTACCAACATGTGGCAAAGAGACACAAAGTGAGCAAAAGCTCTTAGAGAAATGGTGCTAACAGACTTGCTCAACTCAGGGTTGTAACACTCAATTAAAAAAAAAAAAAAAGAAAAGAAAAAAACCCAAAACAAAAAACACAGAATCTGTGAAACACAAAAGGAAGCACAATGAGGTATGCCTGTATACGATTTAAAAATCCAAATACTTAATAATACTGCATTTAAGTTTTTTATCAGTTTCTAAAGGGCCATCCATTATACTTTATTAATTTTGTTAATTAATATATATTAATATAGATTAAAAACACTTTGTTTACATAAAAAGATCAGGTTCAATAGTGGTCTAGGTTCCCTAATGACCCATAAGTCTCTCCTAACAGTTTACAAAGGGCAATTAACCTATGTAGCCCCTCTTGTGCTATAGTAGAAAGACAGAGTCCTCCTCCCACCCCACAGAGGGCAGATACCATAGTGGTGTTGGTCAGCTGCCATATGACACTCAAACTTCAAGAACAAAATAACATTTTGAGCCTGAAATAAGATATTACCACAGAAGGGATAAACCTAGCACAGGTTGTGTGGGCTCTTTATCTCCTGCTAAAGAAAAGTTCCAAGCCCAAGATCCATTCTTATGCATCGGAGTGAATATAAAAGACTGTACATATGACCTACCTTTTCCAACACAATGTATTCAATTTGAAAAAATATTTTTGCTTTATTAAAGAGAAAATTGAGACTATCAGAAAAAAACCTCAAATCTCATTTTACTACTAATCCAGATTTCTTTCTGTTATCTCCTTATTCAATTAAGAATGGAAAAAGAAAAATTCTCTTCATGTCTTAACTACCTCTATTTCCTATGAGATCCTATTCTATCAATTATCTTTTGTCTCGTTTTTCTTCCTTTACTACCTCTCCATTGACACATGCATTAATAGTCTTAAGATAGAGGAGATTTTGGGATATAGCCACATTTTTCACTTTCCTTCACAGACAAATGATATTTGTCTACCTCCAAGCCAAACCTCACCCAACCCACAAAAATCCAAATCTGAGTCCACAAACACACTATTTTCATTAAACTCATTTTTTGGTGGTAATTGGTAAAGTCATATGATTCAGTTTTAATATTTTTAACAACCTCTTCTCTGTACCTCACAAATAAATGCAAACACTGACAAGAGACTCAGCATCAGACCAATTAGACTGTTTTAAGTAACAGATATGCCCTCCTTATTTCCAAAGTGGCAAGTACATAATTCAACATTTGTCTGGTAATTTTATTCTTTGTTGTTGTCACCCGTGTGTTCCTCTATTTGCGTGTATATATAAAACAGGACACGCCATCTCTATACATAATAGGCTTTAGAAATACAACTACAACCCTGCATTTTAAAAACTCTAGTAGGGGGCTCCTGGGTGGCCCAGTGGGTTAAGCCTCTGCCTTCAGCTCAGGTCATGATCTCAGGGTCCTGAGCCCCACATCTGGACTCTGCTCAGCAGGGAGCCCGCTTCCCCCTCTCTGCCTGCCTCTCTGCCTCCTTGTGATCTCTCTCTCTGTCAAGTAAATAAATAGAATCTTAAAAAAAAATTAAAAAAATCAAACCTTTAACAGAACTTGAAAGCATAATGATAAAGCACAGGACAAGTTTTCAGAGAATGAAAATACTGAGGTAATTCACAAAACATTTTTGAAAGTGTTGAGAAACTATTGGCTAAGTCCCTGAAATTCCATAATAATTACATCTGCAATCAGATGGATTACCGTAGCGTTATTTAACACTGATTTTAGCAGGTTGTAGGGTTCTAGTCCCAAACAATTTGGTTAGGGCCCAGAATCCAGAGTTGGAAATGCTTACTAAGGAAAGCCAAGTGATTTGGTTTAATAAGTTATGAGATGCATGGGCATATGTCCACTCATCTGAATGGAATGATCATTGTGATTACATCAAATAAGTAGACTGTTCTTGAACTATTGGAGCCAACTCAATTCACTCCATTATAATTGCTCATATAGTATCTGTAATACAGCAGACAGCTTAGAGTGAATTGTCATTTTAGGATTTGTCCCTGATTCTGCAACACATAATTTCAAAGAAATGCCCTCTAGATATATGCTAAGTCGCATGTGGTTTGATGTATTTCCAGAGGTAATTAGACAAGAAATGTTTTTAAAATTGAGAAAACAATTATCTGGGACATGAAAATCTTTTTTCAACAACAACAATAAAACTTTAGGACCTTACTATTTTATAAAGAGGTTTTATGCTAAATTGTTTTATCATTACTCAGAAAATATATATTAATACATTTTGTGTACTTATGTATCCCTGTAAAATATATTTCATATGTATTTTTAGGTATTATACTAAAAATTCTTAGATCAAATTTGTCTCATCAAGTTTCTGAAATAATCACATTGTTCAATCAGTACCTTACAAGTGATTTTATAGTCATTATTTAATTGAAGAATCGCCAAGAGATAACCAAGATCACATTAAATGTTTGAAAATAATGTATTTGAAGTATTTTGTACCCCCATTTTTTAAAAGAAAATAATCATTGTAGTGACTCATATTTAAATTGCTTTTTGTTTAAATGTCTAAATTATTTATCTCTAAAAATGTACTTATAAATTGACCTAATATCTAACATACACTTGATATAGTTTAGAGAAATATAAATTATAAAATTTGATTCAAAATACTATTCAATGATAAAACATTAACATGAAGGGTAATTAAATGTTAAACAGTATTTTAAATCTAGATATATTATGTAAAATTAGCATTAAGAAACATTTTTCCAATTGTTTAAAGTATCAGAAGTTTCTGTTCTGTATTGTAAATAAAGAACCATCATTTTTCTATCACAATTAACTATTCCTGTCCCTCTGATCATCATGTGCATAAGAAGCTTGGCTCTCTATCAGCTATTGGCATCATAAAGAGTATAAAGTATCAAGAAATCTGAGAACAATTTCATATTATCTGTGAAAATCTTCTTCACAGGTTGCTACCTTGAGAAATTGATTTTCCCAAAAGTAAACTTCAAGAGCACTGAGATATTTATTTATTTTTTATTGGGGTATCCCTAGCACACAGTACAGTGTGAAGCTAATGGAAGGCATGCACTAAATAGTTTCAAATTAATTTTAAAAGAAAAAAATCACAAGTCTACTGAGTTGACTTATAATCATTGTTTAGATGATTATAATGTGATTAAACAAATGTACAAAATTATTAATAGCTTATGTCTTGTCAACATACACATGATTACAACCAACATGACTTTATAAATTATGCAGTAAAATCATAGATAAATGTATATAAATATTTATTTTATGTTAAAGCTTATTCTCTTTGTAAGTAACGTGTCTGAAATATAAAGTTAATTATATAAAGTTAAAATGACCTATTAATATCTTGAGCTATCATTTATTCTTTCATGTGGAATTAAACATTAAAAATATTCATATTAATGCTTTTTTCACTTGATTATTTCTTTTTTGAATATCATCTTTATACACAGTTCCTATTTTTGATAGGCCACATACTTTAAGATTGAAACTCACTGTATAATCTGAAAGAAATATGATTTTGTGAAGTCTTTTTGGGCTTTTGGAAGTTGAAAGTTGATGTATGCCCTCCAAGTTCCCACTGCTACTTAATATATGGCTAGTTTACTATTTTCTCGTTTTATTTTTTTATAAGTCAAAAACAATTTATTTTTTAATTTTAATTGAATTTTTTTTCAGTGCTCCAAAAATCATTGTTTAGGGAGAGAGAGAGAACACAAGTGGTGGGGGGAGAAAGGGGCAGGGAGAGAGGAAGAGAGATTTTAAGGAGGTTCTACCCACGTTCAGCACGGAGCCCAGGGTAGGGCTCAGTCTCACGACCCTGAGATCATGACCTGACCCAAAATCAAGAGTTGGACCCCTAACGAATGGACTGAGCTATCCAGGCACACTCCTAAGTCAAAAACTATTAAATAAATAGGTTGATTATATCACTATGTCATTTTTATGATATCACATCAGACTCAAAATCAATGGAAATTAACTTTCTATAAAAATGAATTTATATAGTATTTTTTTTAACTACAGAAGTATATCTTAACTGGTAAAAATATTTTGATATAGGCACAATGTTGGAAAAATATGGCTCATGGCTACATTCCTTCAGCCAAATATGTTTATCGATACATTAAAACTAACACTTTAATGATGACATCAACCTGATTTTTAAATGTTTTAATTATAAAATATGACACACATAAAATATAGCATATTAGAAGTATTTAGGTAAAAGAGAAATAACAAAATAAATACATATTTTTCATCTACAGATTAAAGCAACTGTGCTACACACGGATACACTCTCTTCCCTCCACACAGTAGATTTTACAACACATGATCATTAGTTCCATTCTTTCAAATGTTTATATAAAAGAACGGTATGCTTTTCTTTCTAAAAAAAAAGTTTTTTCAAGATTTTATTTAGTTATTTGACACAGAGAGAGAGAGAGAGCACAAGCAGTGCAGAGCAGGAGAGGGAGAAGCAGCTTCCTCCCTGAGAAAGGAGCCCCAGGCAGGACTAGATCCCAGGAGGCATCATGGCCTGATTCAAAGGCAGATGCTTAACCAACTGAGCGACCCAGGCACCCCTAAAATACTCTTTACTCATCATTTTTGACATTCATTCTCTTCAATAAATGTAGCTTTATGTTATTTCACGGCCACATATTATAATAATGAATACTTTATTCATACATTTAAATTTCCTTGGTCATTTTTTTTTGTTATTAGAAATGACAAATTATTGTGAAAACAACCTATTATTTCTTTAGGGGATGTGAAAGAAGTACAATTTTATTTATATTGTGAACATGCTCAGATTTATTTAATGATTTATTGTTTCCCAAAGTATGTTTTCCAAACATAGATTTACCAACATTATATGACTGTTCATTGGTTTAGTATCCTTACAACACCTGTTTTATTTGTTGGTTTACTGAATCTTGTACCATTACATGTAACCATACTTACTTTTTTGTCTTGTGTATATTATTGTCTGGCAGAGGGAGAGGGAGAAGCAGGGTCCCCACTGAGCAGGGAGCCTCAACTTAGGACTGGATTCCAGGACCCCAGGATCATGACCTGAAACGAAGGCAGATGCTTAACGACTGAACCACTCAGGTACTCCTACCTAACATTCTTTTGGCTTTTGTTTGAAGAAGCATTTTCTTTCATTTTACTTTCAACAAATAAGTGACATAATATTTAAATATGTCCCCTTTAAATAGCACGGGACTAAATATTTTTGTTTTATAAAGTTTGAGACTATACAATTTTGAATTGAAAAGTTAAGTCCCATTGCCTTTATTGTGATTCCTCCCCCCGCCCCATATTTGGATTATTTTCTATCCTTTTATTTTGTGCTCTCTTTGTTTTGCTTTTCTATGTTTCTTGCCTCCAGTTTTTTGAGCTGATAAGTTTCCCCCACTTGATTATTTTCCCTCCAGAATTTTGAATTTTGAATGTTTTTCACTGTATTTAGTTCCAACTTGTATCAAACTGGGAGTTTCAAGTGTAAACAAAAGGCCTCTGTTAGGGGTGGTACCTCTACAAAGGCTCCAAAAAAAGTCAGTCTTTTCTGCTGATTGTAATGCTGGAGGCTTTGCAGGGCTACCATACCAGGGGGTTCAGGAACGTGAAAAGTTGGGAAGAGCACCAACCAAAATATCACAGACTCTGTCTTACTGATGTTTCCCTTAGATAGATGGTATCTAGTTCTTTTTGTGAATTTGGTCAATTTCCAGAGTTCTAAAACGGTTACTTTTAGTTGTTCTGCCAGTATTTTCATGAGTGGGTGAAAGAGTAAATACACCAAAATCCTACTTCTGCCATTCCAGGAATCAAAATCTTCCCTTCGTTATTAACAAATAAATTTGTTATTTTTTTCTGCTAAGTATTATACCATATTATACCATATTATACAACAATAGTTGATTATTTGAATACAAAATTCAAACAAGATAAATTGATACAGATATAAAGATGACAAGAAAAGAAGGCTTCAAAGTGTTCCTAAATGCCACAAATTCTTTTTTTCATATATTATCTATAGATATAATCTATAGATATGGCTATCCATATCTACATATATCTATAGACATAGATATGTCCTATGTCTTTGTCAAAATTTGTAAGAAAGTGATCATACATCAGGCATATATGTTGGAGAAATAAAGGGAAAAGAAGAAATAATAAATGCAATCTTTAAAGAAAAAAATATGATTATCAGGCTTCCTCCCACTTAAGGACATAAGGTCTCTTATAAGAATAAATTTCAAATAATTATACGATGTCAAAAATTCTTAGTTCCTTGGTATGTGTGTATAATAGTCAAGTGTTTTGGAGTGACCTGGAGTACTACTTCTTTAGCTGCCCCAGTTATTTGAATTATTCACTATATCCAATTGCCAGCAAAAAGCAACAACAAAACCAATGGCTACAGTAACATAAACCAGGTATTAATTTTGTGTAACTGGAAGTATTATTAAAAAAAAATCTTGGGGCACCTGTGTGGCTCAGTGGGTTAATTAACCCTCTGCCTTTGGCTCAGGTCATGGTCTTAGGGTACTGGGATGGAGTCCCGCATAGGGCTCTCTGCTTAGCAGGGAGCCTGCTTCCCCCTCTCTCTCTGCCTTCCTCTCTGCCTACTTGTGATCTCTTTCTCTGTCAAATAAATAAATAAAATCTTTTAAAAAAATATTTCCTGGTCAGTAAAATTTCTCTATATTATGAGCTGCTAGGTTTCAAACCAAGTCTTTTTAAAAACACATGTATTATTTTATAGTTCTCCTTTTGTTAGCCGTACTGCACAATTTTTTTCCCTTTTTTTTTTTTTTTTGCTCTGGTCTCCTGAGTACCAACTAGAATAAGTTTGGGTATGCCAGCTACATGATTTTGTCTTATTATTGCATTACATATACAGTTGAATCAAATCAAACTGGACAAATCACCTGCATTTAATTATAAAAATCTCTTACAGAATTATAGAATTTGAAATTCTTTCACTTATGGAACCATATAGCTATGCCAAAACAAATCAGCCTTGATAACCCAATCACCATCATTTTAAGGAATTTCCATACGCTTATGAATAAATTTTAAGAATTACTGGCTAAAGAAAGTGACATAATTTACAGCCATGTTATATTTTAAATAACGTGCTCTGAGATTGCAGGATACCTTGGAGATGATTCTATACAATGATTTCAACTTGCTAGGAATCTTCCCAGTTGAAAATGTTGCATTTATTTAGAGTGTACTGTTTTGGTTATCAATGGATTGACTCAGCTCCAAAGTCAATCTTTCATTGTTCTTTGATGATGGAGCTGGGTTTATAATATCTCTTATTTTCATCCAGAAAAATATTATCCTTGTTGGTAAACGGCAATGTAGAGACATTAGGAGAGAAATCTTTTATTTTTGTTCCTTTTCTTCTTCTAGTATACCCATCTAGTTGTGCCCCTTCACAGTGTGTGGCTTTTTACATCAGTGATTCTCCAAGCGGCATCTCCTCATGAATTTCCCCCAGAATACACATCCCTCTCTCATAGTTTCTAGGGTAAGTGGCATCTTTGTGTATTTTAGAAATGTGAATTCAGTGAAACTCTCAAAGTCAGCTAATGAGTCATATGAGGACTCTAGCTCCCTATCTAGATGGAAATATCTGGAGCAGTGATGCCTTTCTCATGGCTCAACACTCCTACCCCCTTCTCTGAAGTCCTCCTGATAACTTGTTGGTCTGACAACCAGTTCCACTACTGACTTTTAAGTAAGGTAACAGGAATCCCCATGAGAAATTTATTGGCTAATTTGCCAACCTCCCAGAAGGTTTCTCTCTGCTTCCCATAAAACTCTGCAGACAGTGGACCAGTTGTTGCCAAGGACAATCCAGAAACATGTGGGCGTTTAGCACATCTTGTCCAGTGAAGAATGACTCTGAATCTTGGGAAACGATTTTTCCTTCCAAACTTCTCCCTTCCTTGGGTACATTCATTCAGCCTTAAAATATCCTTTAGAGTTACCTGTTTTTCTCTTAGACAATTTCATGTTATTTAATCCCCTGCTAATAATCATTTACATTAATTTCCTCATCAAATTACTGTTTTCTTTCTGTTTATGGAACTCCAAATAAAAAATAATTGATAACAGAAGTAGTTCTTAGAGATTGAAACAAAAGATGAGGTTTCGGGAATGTTTTGGTCATGGCATTTGGCTTGACTGCAGTGCTGATCTCCTTGCTAATAGGTAATGAAATGTTAGCAATCTATTATATCATAATCTATCAAGCTCTCATGTGTGGTTGTTTGTGATGAAGTACTAAGTAAAGCACATACTTTGGAAACCCCAGGAGCTATTGCATTTGACCCTTAAAGTGATAATGATAACTATTAGACTATGTTATAGAATAGGCTGTTTTAGAGCACACAAGAGCTAACAAAGCAAAATGGCAAGCTCAGGTCCATCAATTTTTTGATCAAGTCATGGTGCGATGATTAGAGATCTTCCAGGACAGTCCTAAAAGAATGCAGTATTCCTGGAGACACAGGAAAAATACTGCTGTAAACAAAACACAAAGTTTATCTTGGAAGTTACAGAATTAAAACTACAGTTGAATTTATAGTCCCACCAAATTTCTAGTGTGAAATTTAGGGCATTTCTTGGTAAATGATTGGATCCTGAAAGCTGTAATGAAAACATTTGGTTGGGCTAAGATAAAACTGACACTATGAACTCCCAAGTCACTCTGAGACTCACTTATCAGCAGAGCTAGTTTGCCTTCCAGTGTCTGACAAGATTAGCTTTCTTCTGCTCAAAAACCCTGGGATAACCTCAACTAGAGAGAATGTCTTGAAAGGAGATACGATTTCCCTAAAGACCCACCACAAGCATACTTTCTTGCCACTAGAAGGATGACTAAAATAAAATTTACCATCTCAAGGTACATATAATCTGATCTGAAAGAAAAAAGCATATAAAAACCAAAAGGCATTGTTAAATATGTGAGTGAGCAGAGCACCTGCATCCATGAAAATCTCTGTGGCTGCTCTCTTTTGTAGGCAAGGCAAAACTGTGGGGGATGTCACCACTGAGACCAGCTTGCTAACTCCAGTGGAGACAGAGAGTGTCTTAAGTGGCAGAATGCAAGTAGCAACATTTAACCATCAAAGCAAGTGTGCAATTATTATACTAAAAAGGGCAGCAAGGGAGAACTGGTAGTCAGTATGCCTTGGCCCACAGTTATCTTTCTTGTTGGCTAATTGATCATGAGGCCCTGGGGATGAACTAGATGTAGTCTACAAGAGTAATTCTTGATATGTATATAGCAGAAAAACAAACACATAAAGTTCTGGTAGCCAAGAAATCTAACTTGAGTCATCACAGTAGAAAATTGTAATTTCCTAACCAGCTTGCAGACTCGAATCAATTCACAGATCCAGAGAACACTGAATAATGGAGGTTGGTTCCTCTTGAAATAGGACCCTGCATCTTTGGTGTAAGTTTGCACTATGACTCTTACTCAGGTCCCTTACTTAAAGCGACCATAGGAGAGCTGGTAGTGCACTGGGGAAAAGGGAATACTCAAATTTCTCTGGAATTATGAGACATTAGCTTTGAATTAAAACTGATACCTGACCACTGTGGTTCATCAGTTAAAATGGGGACTTGCAAAGACTGTTATGATAGAAGATACCAAGTAAACTTCCTAGAAAGATAAGATCTTACAGAGACCTTTGTATCTCCCCCACAGACAGAATATATGAGTCTGAAAACCAAGTGTAGGAATTGGAAGACATTTTTCTCAATATAACACCTATTAACTAATTTGTAGATGATTTTTTTCTTTTCCGTTCCAGTGATGTTGCGCTTTGTTTTCGCTGTTTGTTTTAGTATCCACTAAGAGAATCCTGCCACTAGGGGACACAATAATAGATCTACTGAATCACAAGATGAAACCTAGCCATTTTTTACTCTGTGTCATAAAACCAACGTAGAGAAAATAGGTTTCTCTGCTGGCTTGAGTATTTGATTCCGATTAGTGAGAGGAAAGTAAAATAAAGAGCGCCAAGACTGGAAACCAGGGCATTCTCTGGCATCTGTTAACTTTTCAATGCCCAATAATAAAGGTAAATGGAAAATTATAGCAACTTCCCCCAAAAGAAAGGATATTTGAGGACTCAGACATTCTGTAATTCAGGTTTGGATTATTTCACTGGGTGAAGAACCTCAATCAGTTGATGTTTTTGAGCAATGTGGGAAGAATACAGAACGGATAGTAGAAGAAGAAACCTTTTATATTCATTATTTCCAATCAAGGAAAAAAAAAGACTGTAGTTGTTTTTGATATTTTTTGCTTTTTATGTGCATGCATTTATTTGTCTTTGCTGATGAATTTTTCCCCTATTTTTTTAAAAAAAATATGTATAAATCTCATGGGAAGTTAACTGCCAATTTAGTGTTAGGTAACAGAATATTTAGTGGATGGAACTGTGACAGAATTTGAAGAGTAAGTCATGTAGCCAGTGTGGATGCAACAGCTTGGGACTGAGAAAATCATTTTTGAGAAAATGATGAGAACTTTATTTGTAAGAAAGGTAGCTATATATATATATATATTTTTTTTTTAAGGTGGATACACAGGCTGCTTGGTTCTACAGGGAAGTTTAAATGTGTGTAGACTGGTGCATATGAAATCTGGGTAATTAAATAGCCAAAGGGGCTATATTAGGTATTAATTTATTGCCTCCCTACTCTGTGACAATGGAGTTAGGGCTTGTATGTATGTATGTATGTATGCATTTATTTATTTATTTGCCAGCCAGCACAATGATAAGCCTTGTCAGTAGTGAATGCTAGAATGATTTTCTCGGGCGCCTGGGTGGCTCAGTGGGTTAAGCCTCTCTCTGCCTTTGGCTCAGGTCATGATCTCAGGGTCCTGGGATCAAGTCCTGCATCGGGCTCTCTGCTTGGCAGGGAGCCTGCTTCCTCCTCTCTCTCTCAGCCTGCCTCTCTGCCTACTTGTGATTTCTCTCTGTCAAATAAACAAACAAATAAATAAATAAGTAAAATCTTAAATAAAATGATTTTCTCTTTCTGATTGGGATGATACCTGTGCTCCTATGGAGTTGTGGTATTATTTAACAATGTCCTGATGGCCAGCAGCAAGAGGCACCTCCCCCGTGTTCTCCCAGGGCACACTTCCCCATTTGGCTGGTTTCCAGACATAACTGGCACTTCAGCATGGAAGACTTTGGGCCAGCCAAGAGATCAGTGGCACTCCTAGGGACACCTCAACTGGCCTGCGCACATTTTCCAAGTGACTGTTTCTATGTGAGTCAATACCAACTCCCCCACTTCCAACCCCAATATTTCCAGGAGCTTTCTGGTGAGTTTAGTGTTTTCAACTGGCTTTCCAGCAAATCTAGAACAACTGTACAAGCAGCTTGCTAGTGAATCGTATTATCTCCACAGGTGTTTCTCCACCTGTCAGCTACCATCTCTGGCCAGAAATAGTGGAAAATGTCTTCCACCTTTCTGTTAGTTTCGACCACTCTTTCCAAAGAGGTCTAATCTGATATTCTCATCCATTTTGAGGATTCTTTCTTCCAGCATCCTTGAGAATTCTCTCTCAAACCCTACACACAGACTTAACCAATTAATTGTTATTTTAATCCCATTAATAACTCTTTACATTAAACCTTTTTATTCAAATTAAAGGATAGTTTCTCTTTCTTTACTGTACCCAAATTAATATATTAAATTGCTTTCTTTCTTTTTTTTTTTTTTTGCAGAATTTACTACTAAAAAACAGATTATACAGAGATTGGAGGGCACTACATAAATGATAGTATCTCCATGTATGGATTAATACAGCTGTATGCTTCAGTGGAAAACTTACATAATAATGCTTTAAAATGTGATTTTAGTCTTCAATGTATTGTTACTTGCTTTTCATCTTTTAGTGAGCCCACTTTCTGCCTTTTATATTTTCCAGAACTATTATCTAATGATTTATTTACTTATGTCCTAACTTCTTAATTTACATCTTTTTATTATTTTCAAGATTTATAATAAAAGGGGATGGCTGCAGCCTGTACTCAGTATGCTATTTTAAACTAGAGGATGTGGTGGATACTTTCACGACTGTGTTCATTCATTACTTACGCACTTAGGAAATATATATATATACACACACATATATATATTTGTGTGTGTGTGTGTATATATAATATTTTAAAGAATAGTTTTAGAAAATTTTAGCCTTCATTCTCTAAGTTTATTTTCACATCTTGTTGCAATTGCTGAGTTTCATATTTCAGTGATTTTAATTCATAGGCATAAGTTTTTAAAACTCAGCAAACACTTGTCATAAGACACTACAATATATCTCTGAAAAATAAGTAATAATTTTCTCCATGATACCTTTTTCTTTTCCCTTTCATAATTTATCTATTTATTGCCCTTCCTAAGTAGCATTTCTTTGTTATTCTTTGAATGCCAAATGACTACAATTTAACTCTCTTTTATATAATATTTTGATAAGATAATACTCTACTTCTAAAGAAAATTTGTGTTATTCCTTAAGCAATTCATCCTTGTGTCTTTTTGTCACCCTATGATTGTATTTATCATCTTCACTTTGGGAGCAAGAGGCTAGAATTATTCTCTCTGAAATTCATGTTATTTTCTATGACACCATTTTCAAAGGAATTGTTCATAAATGTTACAGCTTGTTGTTTTTAACATTGTATTTCTATTTTGTGAACTTTGAAACAGAAGAAAAGATAGCAAATATTTATGTATTTCAAATGGCAGTGTTTTTATAAAACTGAAAATTTTTAAAGAGTTTTATTTAATCAATGGAATCTTTATTAAGAGTTGATTTGAATATTGACTATTTCATAGTGAGAATGAAGGCAGAGACTTTTAATAACAAGGAGAATAAAAGAGAACATAAATGCTACTCATGATTATGTTAAGCAAAAAAATATCCTTATCTTGTCATTTTTTTAACAATATAACGAGAAATAGCATTATTTAAAAAATTTTCTTAAGGAAAACTTTGTTTTTTTTATTTTTGTTTTTGTTTTTTTTTTTTTCCCCAATCAGAATGTTTCTTTTTAGGATATATATTCAAGCAAAACTCATGGCCTGGTAGCCTACCTGCCTAGAATTCTCTTCTGGTCCCTACTTAACAGCCAAATTTCAGTTTCTTCATCTATAAAATGTTAGAGATAATGTTTATTCCTCAAATAATTGTTTTGAAGATTAACTAAATGATTGTAAATTCCATATCATAATTTTTACTTTGTTAAACCCAGCTATTAGATATTTTTAAGATTATTTTCTTTGCTGATAGGACAGTATCAGTATGATGGGACAGGATGAGGCAGGATGTAAAGCTTTTCAGAGTGAATTTAAGTGCAAACGTATTCAGAAATGTCTTACTGAATTGCAGTGTGAGAATGCTCAATATCGAAGGGATTCTGGGCCTGGTTTCTAAGGAATAGAGATTGCTTACAAGTGAGGCTAAGGATTGAGAAACAGTGGGAATGTCTTGAGATGAAGGGGATGTTATCATTGTTGCAAGTAACGCATACAGGGTAAAAGTCATGGGTGGCACAAGATCTCTCCAGCGTGTGAATTTGTAGAGGAGATCAAGGGTTGTGAGACTGAGGAATGTCAGTGTTGAATGCAATCTTTATAACATGGGAAATAAGGGACAGGTAGGATGCTTTGGAATTGGATCCCTTGTGACAACGAATTTCCTTCTGGTCTTTTGACTTTTTTAAAAAGAATGAATTGAAGGAGATTTGACTTACATATCCCTAATTGAAGAAGAGCAATAGCAATCATGCAAAATAATACCATATCAACACATAATATGGTGACAAGTTTACACACAACTTGCCAGAAAATTTGTAGCTTTTTAAGTTTTAACTCAGGCCTCTTGAACCTCAAGGCACCAGAATTTGCAGAACACTTTAACTTACTAATTAACTTTAGTCTCTTTGTGTTTTAAAAGCTTCTGCGATTCTGTTCTATAAACTTGTCCCTTGGGGAACTTCCAATTTTCGTTTTTATTTCCGTTTTGTTTTTGAAGTGCATATAAATGATAGAAGGTTTGCCTGATTGTGTTTGTAACTGGAGGACAATGTTGCTATTTCAGCTTTGGTTTTTGTGTTGTTTTCTATGTAGTCCAGGATCCCCACTGCAAGTCAGACAGTCTGTTCATATTCATGGGTGATTTGCATTCTTGTTCCCAGAGGAGAGAAAAGTTTGGTTGTTGCTATCTTTCTATTGTTGCTAAAGTTTTTTTACTCTGTTAACATGCTTAAACTGCAGACCTCTGAGTGCACACATTTCATCCTGCCTTTGGATAAAGATTAGCTTCTTATTAGCCTTTGCTATCTGTTGCCATTGCCCCTTTTCAGAGGGCTCTCTGGAAGTTGGCCCTCAATTCAGTCAACCCTTTATCACTCACAGAAATGGGGAACTTCTGCACTTATTACATAGCAGGAAATCATTTATTAAGATTTAAGTCTCTTGGCTCATTCATCTTTCTCGGTCTACCCATGCAATACAGCTATTTTTACTTTGCTATAACTACACTTTTGTTATAAGACCACCCTGATTGACGCTAATGAATGTTTTTAGGATTTCAGTTACCATCCTCTTCAGAATTTAAATTTGCAGGTTCTGTAGCCAAGACACAATCAGTCTCTGACTATGTGCTTCCCTCCTGATTCTATCATTTCTCACCCTCTCCACTCAGAAGAAAAGGAGCAGGATTTTCTCACTTCTTGAGAAAATAAGGGCTACTTTTCTGATGATATGCTAAAGTCTTTCTACATGATAATGCTGAAATTCAAGTAGGTTTGGCTTTTGTATAAAAGAATGGCATATTTTAAATATTTTTTAAAGCACGGTTTTCAACAATGTATGACCATCAGCACTTCAAGGGTTTTCAAGGGCTGTGATATCTAATACAGTAGTCATTAGCCAAAGTGGCTACTGTGTAATTGAAATATGGATTGTTCAGATTCAGATATTCTGTAAGTATAAAATACGCAACATACTTTGCAGATTAATGAAAAGCCTAATATAAAGTATCCCAATAATATTTCATATTGATTATATGTTGAAATAATTTTTAAGTGTATTTGGTTAAAATTATTTTAATGTTTATTTTTATTTTAAAAAAGTGCTTTCCAGAAAATTTAAATCTGCCTATATTGCTTACGTTATATTTCTATTGGACAGTGCTGTTCTAGGAATTGAAATGAGCCATCTGTGTGCCCAATCTGGACATTAACTCCTCATTTCTCTTTCATTTCCTCTGTAACAAACCTAATTTCTCCTGTGGCTTCATCTGGCAGAATAAATAACTGGAAAAGAGAAAAGCATGCTAACATATAGATGTAACATAAAATACATATACACACACACACACGTATATGTGTGTGTATATGTATATAAACACACACACATATATATTTAAACTTTTATTCTTTTTTCAACTATAAGCACAGAGACTTTGTAGGCACCTGGGGTACCAGAGATTCCCCTACAAAGTTTCCTTCAGCAATTCGATTATATGGTTAAGGCAAACAGGAACTACTGAAGGAGAATCACAGTTGAAAATTTTCAGTGTCACAGCCTGAAAAACACAAGGCATGTTAGGAGCTTATTGGCTATAGATGTTTGAGATCTTGAACCTAGAGGACATGATATTTATATTTCACTACTCTTTATTTATATATTTTTTTATGGAGGTAAAAATCTATATAACATAAAATTAACCATCAGTCCTTTTAAAGTGTATAATTCAGTGTCATTCATTACAATCATAATGTGGATGTAATGTGGATATAGAACCACCACCACTACCTACTTTCAGGGTATCTCTAAAAGGTTTTGAAAGCAGGCAAGCTCCTGCTCATAAGAATTCCTGTTCTCTCATGGGAGCCCATTTCATTTATAATCCTTAAAAATGGTATCAGATTCTTTTTAATTTATATTTCTTCTTCAGTTATCTTTGGTAAGGTAATTATTTGGTGGGATTTATCTATTTTATAAAATTGTAAACTAATGTTGTTTATAATATCCAGTTGTTATTTTGTGGACATCTGTAAGACATGGAGTGATACCCTTATTTTAATACTAATATCAGTAACTTTTATTTTCTCTATTTTTTCTTATTATCTTCAGGTTTAGTAATCACATTTTTTCAATAGACTGTTTTAGCTTTGTTGATTTGCTCTACTATATGTTTGTTTTCTCTTTTATTGTTTTCCTGCTCTTGATTTGGTTATTTTCTTTTTTCCTTAGGTTTTATTTCCTTAATATTTTTCTAGCTTCTTGAAATGGAAGATTTAATCACCAATTTTCTTCCTTTCATCTTCTCTAGTGTATACATTTAAAGCTATTAATTTCCTTCTAAATGGTACTATAACTGTACCCTGCAAAAGAAATGTTATGACTTATTATTATGTTCAAATATTTTTAAAATTTCTACTTTGGTTTATTATTTAGCTCATTAATTATTTAAGTGTATATCCTTTTTCACCTGTAAGTGGTTATTTTCTAGTTATCTATTTGTTCATTTTTAGATTCAATTCTAATGAAACACAAATGATTTTAACATTTTGAAATTGTTAGTTACTTGCTTTATGGCCCAGCATATGGTACATTTGATAAATAGTGGGTGTACATGTGAAAAGAATGTGGATACTGTAATTTTGTATAAAGTGTCTGTGTCAATTAGGTGAAATCTGCTAATACTTGTTTAGATATTGTATATCTTCATTGACTTTTTGGTTAATTCTATCAGCTATTGAGAGAACTACATTAAAGTTCCCCACTGGAGTTACGGGGTGTCAGATTTGCTTTTCTTTTTCTCCATAACTTTTTTCTTTCATGTATTTTGAAATCATATTGTTGGGTACATTCAGAATGCTTGCTTATTATAAAGGTAAAAAACAATTTTAGAGGGACTATAGAAAGACATCTTCATGATATTGGGCTAAGATAGCTTTTCTTTTTTTTTTTTTTTTAAACATGTTATGATAAGCACTGACTGTAACAGAAAAATGAGCTATAATTAAATTAAAAATATCTGTCCCTCAAAAAACACAAACCACAATTAAGAGAGTACAAAAACAAACCTATCAAATTCAGAGAAGGTAGTGGAGGTTTCTAAATCTGATTTTTGTATGTAATAAATGAATAATAGATGGCCCAATAGAAATAAAAAAAGATGGAAAGATTAAATACTTCACATAAGATGATCTTTAAATGGACAGCAAACATATAAAAAGATGTTGTTTCATCAGTTTTCAATAAAATGACATAAATTTACCCACAAAAAAATGTTAAAATGAAAATAACTGACAGTTCCAAGTATTGACAGGGATATGGCAATACAATAACTATTATAAACTCTTCAAGATTATTTCCTAAAACTGACTTTATGCATACCCTATGGCTCTAAGAAAATCCATACATTTGTTAACGAAAGCACATGCGCTAGAATGTTCACAGTTACACTATTCAAACAGCTCCTCTCCCCCCGCAAAACAAAAACAAGACCTAAATGCTCACTAAAAGCTCAAGGTGTGTATATAGTATAGGCAAGCGAGGAGCGACTGGCTGCAAAATAGCACAGAAATTTCTAGCACTTGTCTACCCCGGAAACATCAATTTGAACAACTGACTGTGGAAGAAAATACCTTCGCAAGAGCCACAGATTCCGGGGGAGGGACTGCGGCACGTGGGTGAAGCACGGGAACAAAAGGCGCACGGAAGAGGGTAGGAGAGAGACTCCTAGAGGCACATTATCCCATCTCGCCTCCCGCAAGCCCCGCAGGCGCCATGACAGACACCGGCTCTGTGGGAGTTAGTGACGTGAGCGCTCGACCTCCCAGGGGACCCCAGAGTCCGCCCGCGCAGCACCAGGCGGGCTCTGCGCCCGGCCCGGGGCGGCTTCCTGCAGGCTCCCAGGGCGCCCGGCCCACCGTGGCACCCGCCAGCTCCGGAGCCACCGGAGTCCTGGCAGGCTCCCACAAAGCCAGGCCTCCGGCTCGGCCTGCCGACGGCAGAGGCCCCACACAGCTTCTGGGGCCGCAGCGTCTGTTCCCCGCGCTCCTGCGAACGCAGCCCGCGACCCACCTCAGCGTCTGCCAACTCCCGCGGCCACGAGTGGCTTCCGCCACCCCAGGCTCCCGGCGTGCTCCCGCCGTGCCAGGCTGTGGTAGCCGGGCGTCCCCGCGAACCCAGGCTCACGTTCTCCTCGGGGCCCGCAGACTCCGCCGGCCCTGCGGCTCCGGGGACAGACCAGCTCTGGACGGCTCCCACAGCCCCGGGTGGCCCCGGGGGCCCCAAGCTCTCAGTCCGCCCCTGCAAACCCCGCTCCGGGTGACCCCCTCCGCTGACCCCGGGGTCGCTGGCGGCCCAAAGCGCCAGGCAGGCCGCTGCAGACTCAGGCTTTCCACTCACCTCAGCACCCCGCGGCCCGCCTGACGAAGCTGGGCTGGCTCCCACCGCCGCAGGCTGCGGGCCCCCTCCGCTCTGGGCCCCGTCTAGCGGCCCCAGCACGGACATCTGTCCCCACAGAACCAGGCTCCCGCCAGCTCCAGAGTCACACTAGCCTGGGAAGATCCAAGGTCCAGACCAGCCTCAAGGGCCCACAAGACAGGCTGCCTCCCCAGGGTCGGGTTCCGGACTTGCCTACGCCACACTGGCCCGGTGGCCCAGCAGCCCCCGCAGCCTCTAACGAGGCTCCTGCAAAGCCAGGTTCCTGACTGTCCCGGTATCGACCCGACCGGGCTCAGAGGATCCGGGCTCCAGGCCCACCCCGGTGGTCCCCGCCACCTGGCTGGCCCCTGTGGACCCAGGATCCAGGACCGGCCATGGACGTACTGCTAAAGGTAAGTTAAGGTCAAGTTTAGACTACTCCAGTATTGTAATACGGCAGTGTGCTAATCACTTAACTGGAGGATCCAGGCTTAGAGGACACAGGTATTAAAAATAACTATAGCGACAACAACGTGGATACGCCACAGAAAAAGGTAAATGACATCAAAAAGAAAATATGTGGGAGAGGAGTGAAAGGGTAGCATTTTTGTATGTGATGGAAGTTAAATTGTTACCAGCTTAAAACAGTCTGTTATCTATAAGATGATTAGTATTTGTCTCATGGTAACTACAAAGCAGAAAGCTACAGTAGATACACAAAAGATAAGGGAAAGGGATCACCTACCACTATGGAAACTTTGAGAAGTACAAAGGCATATGACTGTTTATAGCATCATTGTTTATAACAATAAATCGCTGAACATAGGAAAAAGTATTGTCTCTGAATTACAGTGTCATAATCAAGAATAATAATCTTGATTTAAAACCTTATTTGAAATTAGGCTGTAGACCCTAGTGAAGAAAATCAGTAATGTTGTTTTAGTGCAAAAATGATTCCATATCTTATTATGCAGCAATAATCAATTATATCATTTTCTTACATCTGCAAAAATTCCCTCTATAGTGCCTCCTAATCCAAGACTGTCTTTGTGTCACTTTTAGAGCAAACAAAATATGATAAAATTTATGTTACATAAATACATAATAGTTTTAGCTTTATATTTTGCTATGCATGGGGTCTCTACTGAGTTTGAGAAATAAAAAGAGCACTATAGATGTTCTTTCTCTGAGCAAAGATTTATATATCTATTGTAAACCAAACCTAGTTTAGCATGTTATAGAATAATACACAGAGGAAAGTATCTTTAGCTTTTGCAAGAGTACTAAGCTTATTTTTATGAAATATCACATAAACGTTAGTCAAGGGTAAGACTGTAAATTAATTTTATTATCTTGTATGATATTTATATTTATGTGTCACCTTGGCTGTGCCATTGTAGCCAGTTACTGGTGAAACACTATTTTAGATGTTTCTCAGAGTATTTTCGGTAGAGATTGACACTTATATTGGTGGCCTATGACTAAAGCAGACGGACCTCCGTTCATGTGGGTAAGCCTCATCCAATCAGTTGCAGACTTGAACTGAGCAAAAACTAGTCTCTCCCCAGCACAAAGGAATTCTGCAGCAGACAGCCTTTAGGTCTGAACTGCAGCATTCTCTGGGTCTCTAGCCTGCCAGCCCGCCCTGAAGATTTTGGACGTGCCAACTACGATAACTGCATGAACCAATTCTTCAAAATCCATCTCTTTCTGTATATTCATGTCCTTTTGGTTCTTTGTTCTGATTCTCTGGAGAATCCGGACTTACACATCTTATCAAGATCTATATCTAAAATTGTTTTTTCAAAGCATTGCTGCATAATAATGGAAATTGTGACTCACAGATTTATAAAGGAAATTTCTTAAAAACATTCAGATTCTTTATATTATTGCAAGTACAAGTTTTGATACTTTAATCTTCTCCTTCAGTCATGGTCTATATTCCCTTCCTGAGTTCCTGTCGTAGATATCAAAGCACGAACAGGGGAGCAACCTCTAGAACATCAGGTTGAAGAGCATCAGGAAGGTCCCTGACGTGAACATGCCAGTCCCTTTGCACAGACTTGTGTTAGACATAAACAGGGTAATCTGGAAGTTTAATTCTTGTCTTAGAGCATTTGCTCTCCACAGAGAAGGGCAGTGAGAACAGTAAGAGTCCAATATTATTAACCAAAGTATCTTCAGACTAAGACCTCCCAGACTTGCCTAACTTTTGAGGCACATCCTGGCTCTTGCACAACTAGCTGTGTATCATGGTGAGGGTAGTGCATGAAGAAATGGGTATCTTTGTAGAAGCAAAACCACTCAAGAGTAACTATGTTATCTTGGCATTTCAGTTCTTGTCTCTAAAGATGTGTATACCACAGATAGATCATGATCATTCCCTTTCTTTCCTTTCTTCTTTTGAATGTATTCATTGTTTATTTATTTCTAACTATAAAATTAATATAGGTATACATGCCTCATTTAAAAATTTTTGTGTGTGATTATTTCTCTAATGCAGAGCCATAGAAATAGAATATGTTGGTTGAAGAAATTTAATAATAGACACTGCTTTCCAAACTACTGCTTTCCAAAAAGGCTTTACCAGTTTACATTCATATCGGCTATGTATAGAATTCCTATTTTACTCATATTCTAGTGAGCATTGGATCTTAACAACTACTTACATGTGTGTCCAACTGGTAGGTAAACTATGCTTCCCCCTCCTTTTTTTTTTTAAATTCCATTTCCCAAATAATGTAACTTTTTCCATTGATTTGGAAAGGCAGCTGAATTATTTTGGAAAAGGCACTAGTCTTACCACTGTACTAATTCTTATTCTTTTGACAAATAACATGTTTTCCTTTTGATAGCCACTCTCTCTCATATATATATATATATATATATATATACACACATATATATATTCTCTCATATATATACATATTCTCTCATATATATATATATATACTCTCATGTATATATATTCTCATATGAGAGAGAATGGCAATTGAAAGAAAAATATATGATTTTATATTTCATTGGCTAGTATCTATCATTAGCATCTTCAATATCTCCTATTCTCATGGAGCTAACATTATAATAAAAGAGCCAAAGAATAAGCAATATATCAGAAAGGAATAAGGAGTAGGAGAAAGGATATAGCAGAAACAGAGTAAATTTTGATAAGTGCTGGGTGCTAGTGTAGTGCTATATATTATTAGAGTCCTCATTGCAGGCCTCCATGATTTGATGAAATTTCAGGAGAGGCCTGAAGGCAACAAATGAGATCCTGATTCAGACTCATGGAACTATCAAGTAGAGGGATTCCAGTTAGATTATTGAACATGAGCAAATGTCCTGAGGTAAGAGAGTGTTTGATGCCTTTGAGCAACAGAAAAATATACAAGAATAAAGAAGGTCAGAATAACTATGCAGAAGTAAAGGGAAGTGAAATACAATAAAAAATGCTTTTTTTTTTAATTTGCTTTTTCTTTGTGTTTAAAATAAGAGTGCATCCTATGTACTGATAAAATGATCTAAGAGAATCAGCATAGAGAGAGAATTTATGGCAAAGAAAGCCATTTTCTGGGGACACTGCTTGAACAGGACAAAAGGGATGAGGCTGAGTTCAAAAATGGATGTTTGTCTTAGCAGAGAGCACAGATAGTTGGCCCATGTTAATAGGAGAGAATGGCGAATCTGCTCAAGGTGTATTAATGCATTCAGTAGTGCATACGTAGGGCCATTCTCCTTTGGTTGATTCCATGGTCTCAGTGAAAAGGGAAGCAAAGAACCAGCTGACTGTAAGGAGGGGGGGAGTTTTGGGGATTTAAAGACATATATATAAGGCTATGAAAGAATGATATAGGAGAGTGAGTAAATTGGTAGACAAAGGGAATGTTAAAAAGTAGCACTGACAGTCCAGTGGGTTATTGGTCAGTATTTAAAATAATAGTAGTCAGAATGATTTTGTGTTTTTCTCCAGTCAGACTTTAAGATCTAGGGAAAGAGGGAGTTAGATTAACAAAAGCCTTTTGCTTAGTTATTATGAGTGTCACCTTTTTTAAAAAAATATAATTTGAGAATTTGAAACAGAGACCTTAAACATTATCTTCCTCTCTTCCTTTTACATCTTCTCCATGATTTCACTGTATTTTCTAAAGATTTTTTTAAGCATTCCCTTTCAAATGTGGTCTTTCCCTTGCCCCCAGTAATTTGCCAAAGCTGTGGTTTTCTGAGATTTGTTTGCACCTCTGAACGGCAATTCTTCAACAAAGCCTTTGTTATTATTTCAAAATCAATTGGCTCTAAAACTAGAGATTGTAAAAATCTTATGACACATATATGTAAGAACCAGAAATCCGTCACAGTCTTGGATAGGTTCCCACAGGTAATGAGTTTAAATTTATTTCTCAAGGGTGAGCAATATTGTATTACTTCAGATTTTTAAATCAGATGAAACTGTTCTGCACTCCCACTTGAATTTCTGGAAAATGCAATAGTAGATTGACAAACTTACCCTATGTGTTATCTCAATTATTAGAGGTTGGTGTCAAAGGAAATGGCAGTGACTTCTCGTCATTCTGATTCAGTGAGATGTGAATCATTTATTCCTTCTGCTGAATACAACAGTGCCAAGCAGTGATTTTTCAGCATTGATTTGGGCAAACCCAAATCTCACACTGAGTTGTTCAACTCCTTGTAGAATTCTTCAGTGATCCCCTGCTGCTATCAAACTATTCCCATCCTTTGTAAATCTCACCTGCACTTTACAAGTTGAGGTCCAACCACAGATGGGATATAGGTTTTGTGTTTCTTTTCTTTTCTTTTTTTTTTTAAAGATTTTATTTATTTATTTGACAGACAGAGATCACAAGTAGGCAGAGAGGCAGGCAGAGAGAGAGAGAGAGAGAGAGAGGAAGAAGCAGGCCCCCTGCCTAGCAGAGAGCCTGATGTGGGACTCGATCGCAGGACCCTGAGATCATGACCTGAGCCGAAGGCAGAGGCTTTAACCTACTGAGCCGCCCAGGCGCCCCTAGGTTTTGTGTTTCTTGAAGTTTATTCCTTTGGCAGGGGAGGGGAGTCCATCAAACTAAATAAGAAAATATGACTTATATTAGACATTTTTAAAAAATTGTTAAATACCACAACCATCATAAATTAAGAATAGTAGCCTAATATTTGTACTAGTTAACTACCTAACATGCTTCTAGAATAATGCTTGGCAACATATCCTTTGATACTCTCTTCACATACAAACACACACACACACACACACACACACACACACACACAATTTTAGTCTATTTTTTATGCTTAAAATAGAACATTACTGGAGGTGGTCAATTAGCAGGATTGATTAATTTGTTTTAATATTACTAGTTAAGAATTTTTTTCCCTAGCTTTTTGCTTCATTATTTGTTCAATTAAAAAATATATAAATTTAATTAACATACAGCATATTATTAGTTTCAGAAGTAGAATTTAGGTGATTCATCAGTTGCATATAACACCAGTTCTCATTCCATCAAGTGCCCTTCTTAATGCCCATCACCCAGTTACCCCATCCCTCCATCCACCTCCCCTCCAGCAGCCCTCAGTTTGTTTCCTATAGTTAAGAATCCCTTTTGATTTGTCTCCCTCTCTGATTTAATCTTATTTTTCCTTCTCTTCCCCTATGATCCTCTGTTTTGTTTCTTAAGTTCCAAATATAAGTGAAATCATCTGATAATTTCTTTCTCTGACTTACTTCACTTAGTATAATATTAGACAGTATTATATCCATCCATGTCATTGCAAATGGCACGATTTCATCCTTTCTGTTGGCTGAGTAATATTCCATTGTACATATAGACCACATCTTCTTTAACTGTTCATCCGTCAGTGGACGTCTGGGCTTTTCTCATAGTTTGGCTTTTGTGGACATTACTGCTATAAACGTTGGGGTGCATGTACCCCTTCGAATCATGATGTTTGTTTCCTTTGATAAATACCTAATAATGCAATTGCTGGGTCATGAGGTAGCTCTATTTTTAACTTTTTGAAGAACCTCCTTATGTGTTTTCCAGAGTGGCTGCACCAGTTGACATTTCCATATTTGTTAGATTTTAAGATTTCCACAGCTTGGAATATTCAGAATATACAGGATCTCAACCTTAAAAATAAAATATTTATTTAACCACAAAAATTGGAGCCTCCTTCTAATAGAGGATGAACAAGGAGGTTGGGAGAGGTTGTTTTAGGAAGTTCACTGGAGGAGAGTTAAGAGTTCAGGGGTGTGGTGGCTTCTCATTTGTTGAATTGTGGCAGTTTCTCATTGGCAAGATTATCGACCAGTACCTGATTCCAAGCTCCCTTTGTTCCACCCATGTTTGGTCAAAGGAGACTGACATCTGTAGACATCTAAGGATGGTTGTGTAACTTCTTTTGTCCTTGGATCAGTTGATCTTTGCCTATAGCAATTTGGTCACATAGTTCCTATAAATCTTAAAGATTATAGTAGGTTTTGTATGTACTTTCTTATCTCCTTAGGTGAGGTAACATTTGGTTAAAAAGCAGTTTTTGCAAAACTGTCTTAGCTGTAATATGCCGATGTGTGGGGCTAAGCAGAAGTTTCTTAGCTATGAGTCACAGCAGCAAGAGAAATAGAAGCAATATGGAGTCAGACATGCTAAGTATCTCCCCGTTATAGCCAGACAAGGAGAAAATCTTCTTTCTTCCTGCTGGGGTATGTAAAATAGAAAGAGAAAATCTTCCCTCTTCTTGCTGAGGAATGTAAAGTAAGTTGCGATGAGTGATATGTGAGTGAGAACCTTCCCTTCATTTCTTCTTGACTCCCTTTTGAATTATGCTTTCTTTATTCATTTTCACTGAAACATGCTATTTCACAGACAGATCTACTACCTCTTTGTGGTAATGATACAGTTTTTTGTCCTATAAGCACAGAGAGGATTTTTTTTTTTAGTCAAACAATTCATATTGTGAAATAATATGTATCTATATATAGATGTAGTTTTATAGATATTTAAATCAAGTTGTGTGTCTTGAATCATCAGTATATTCCTGTCAAGAAATATATTCTTTTCTGACTAGGCAAAAATGAAAACCATATATTCCTTTGAAAGTTTACACATTTAATAAGTTTTTTTTTACAGACTGGAGTCAATTTAAACATAATATCTTGGCTTGTCCTCAGCTAATCCCATATTTTCAATGATTAGCGCCATGGAGTAACATATTTTGACATGATCTTGAGTCAGGCTCTGTCCTTTTATGATCCTAGCTAATTTATGAGACTGGATATTAGAATTCCCAAGACTGTTATTTCAAGAGAGAGATTTAAAAAAAAAAACTATAAATGGAGATGGTTCTGATTCGCATAAATATATTCCGTTACACCCCTAATGAGTGCATCTCTAATTTAACCTCCTCTTTATCAGTTACCAAAAAATGCAGGTTCCCTATTATGTTACCAGACACAATGGGAAGAATGATGGAGGGGAGTGGTAGTGGAAAAAGGCAAAGGTTCTAATCAAATGTAGGTTATATACTTTATATATTTTTAAAGGAATCACAATAATAACAAAAAAAATTTTAAAAAATAGTATACTGGATTCTCCAAGATAAAATTAAAGTTTCCTAGTTAAGCTTTTTGTCTACACAACTTCTTTTTTTTTACTGGATTGATTTAAATTTTTTTTTTTAATTCTATTCCACTGTGTTTTCATGCCTCTCCATCTTCTAATTTCATGGTCCCCTACAGCTATCCAAAGAGTTTCCATTTTATCAAAATTCATTTTTTAGGCTAAATGGAACCATAATACGAGATATTTTTTCTCCTTTAAGTGTTATTTTTTATTATGTATTATTCAGTAATTATTTACTTTTTAAAACTTTTATTTTCTGTGAGTCCATGTTTTAATGTTGTCTTTTTTTTTTTTTAAAGATTTTATTCATTTATTTGACAGAGATCATAAGTAGGCAGACAGGCAGTCAGAGAGAGAGGAAGAAGCAGGCTCCCTGCTGAGCAGAGAACCCAATGTGGGGCTCGATCCCAGAACCCTGAGATCATGACCTGCGCCAAAGGCAGAGGCTTAATCCACTGAGCCACCCAGGTGCCCCAATGTTGTCTTTTTTTAAATAAACTTTGGAAGTATAGGAGCCATGTTCTTAATGCCATCCCACCCCTCAAGATGCAAAAGCCTTACTGTTAATCCTAAGCCTTTCATAAAAGCTATTCTTTGTAGTAGCTATAAAGTAAGTAATTTTTGATTGTCAAGCAAATCATCCAGTCTTGTCATCTTTTTTATGTATTTTGTGGGTTTTAGTTAAAATATATACTTATGTTCTTGTGTTTATCCTGCAACAACAAGATGACAAACATAATGCTATAAGTACATAGTAAAAAGGAGAATTTGGACATTGGGAAAGTATTTGGGACACACACTAGAATAGATAAAAAAAGAAACTATGTTGTTGTTTGTAGTCAACAGTACTGGGTTTACTTTTATCATCATCTCTTCATTATCAATGTTATATATAACATTTAAATTAACTTACTTATAGGCAGGTAGTCAACATCTCTAAGACTTTATTTATTAACATGTAAAATGGAAATAAGAATATGTTTTCCATAGGGTTGTTTTTAGAATTAAAAGGAACCTCATTTCTAAGTTTCAATACAACTTCAGTAAGCATTACATTGCATTTTCTCTAAGCCTTTATGAAAAATAATAATCCCATTGTCATTTTTTATGGGAAGATCAGATATTGTCTTCTTTAGAGACATAAAAGTGATGCAGAGATTTTCATATTAGGGCTGCTGAAAGCTGTTAAAACACATAAGCATAAGAGCCATAGTCAATTCATGAATGCCCTATATGCCATTCATGGGTGGCACAAACATCAGGGGAAAAAAAAAAATCTACTCTGAAAGATGTTAAGAGGGAAGTTGATGAAAAAGTAAGGCTCTAAGATCGGTGCCAGGGTGGCTCAGTTGGTTAAGCTTCCAACTCTTGATTTCGGCTTAGGTCATGATTTCAGTGTTGTAAGATTGAGCCCCATTTGGGCTCCTCACTCAGTGTGGAGTCTGCTTAAGATTCTTTCTCTTCCTCTCCCTTTGCCCCTCTCCCCACTCATGCTCGCATGCTCTCTCTCTCTAAAATAAAATAGATACATAAAATCTTAAAAAAAAAAAGTAAGAAAAGAAAGAAGAGTTTAAGAAAAATATTGGCCAAATGTTCCTTTCTTAGAATCATATACTAGTCTTAGTCTTTGGGATTTTAAATTGGGCATAAAATAAATAAAGTAAAATCATCACAAATAAGCCTAATTAATCAGCTACTAACTAAGTAAATAAGTAGAGAGCTATAGAGAAAGAGAGAATAGTATGCACCCTCCTTATTCCAAGATAAGTGAGAAAAATGACAATTCCATATTTGATACAGGTGGCTGGAGACTATGTAGGTCTGGAAATAAAACTTGAGGCTTACTAGTTCCTACACTTGGAATGTGAGTTCCTTCTGATCTTTCTTTCCAAAACTATATGTTACCTGGATGTGCTCTGGTCCACTTGTTAAAAGAGGCCTGAACTGCTTTCCACTAGAGCTGAAGCTTTGCAACACTCTGTAATCAGTAGACTTGGTGTGTGCGGGGAGTTTGTGGCGGTCTTCTGGGGGATGGACCAGCTGCTGTTCTGACTCTAGGGCACACACCCTAGTGAAGAAGAAATCGGAGAGAGCCAGGGTGTTGAGCGTGGCGTAAGCAGCTCAGGCCTCCACTGTGCATGCTTTGCTGCTTGGTGTAGTCAGTCGATGCTGCTAGGCGGGGGAGAAAATTGTGCCTCCTCTGTCTCTCATTCCTTGAGAGAGGAGTTGATGCCCACCACTGTCTGGGGAGTCCTCACAAAAGACTAAACAGTCTCCCCTCATTTGTTCCAGGCATCGCTCAGATCCCTTCCTTCACCCGTCTGTGCCCAGGCTGTCTGCCTGCTTGTCAGCACAGTGCACTCCGAACTTTAGAGACCCAGTGCAGCAAAGGTCCCTGGTTGGTCCTTTGCGGGAGCACCTTCCGTGGTGGGGCCAGTGCACTCTTGTCCCAGAAGGGCAGTCACACCAATGCACAGGAACTTCAAGTTTAAAGTACAGCAGAAACAACCGATGTCCAGGTTAGCTGCCCTCAGCAGATGTCTCTGCTCCTGGGGAACAGGGCAGCGCAGTGGTGCCTGCCAGTTCTTTTGTCCGGACAGGCAATTCCATCTCTTCCAGATGCACTCCGAGAAGGGGGAACCATCTCTCCCAGTGTGTCCCCGGGGATCCACAGATCTTCCCATCTGCTCCAGGGCCTCTGCGCTCCTCCTCAGGAGCACCGTGTGCCAGCCAGGCTCCACGCTGGTGGACTTCTAAAACTTTAGTCTTTGACCTCTGCTGGTTGTAAAAACTCGAAATAATCAGTCCCTCTCATTCTCCCAGTCAGTGGTTCTGGGGAAGTGTTTCTCTTGTGCAATCGCCTGTGTGCTGTGTGTTTTCTTTCTCTCCTCTGTCTTTGATCAGGGCTCTCTCCCCTCTGTAGCACTCGTGGTTCTTTTCCCCAAATCACATCTCTGCATCTCCCAAATTCAACAGTGTGGCAACTCACCTCCCTCTCGTGCAGTTTGTTATCTCAGTTCTCAGATCGATGTCTGGGGTGTTCAGAGTGATTTGATATTTATCTAGCTTTATTCAAGTGGTGAGGCAAACATAGGGTCCTCCTGATACTCCACTATCTTAAACACACTCCTCTCATCTTAAAATATTTTTAGTATGATTGTGATTTGCATGGTTAGTACAAGCACATATATCATGGTGAAGAAAAAGGAAGTGAGGCTGGAGAGGTGGATCATTTACAGTGAAGGAAGGCATCTAATGTCGGGCTAAGTACTTTTAGACCTAACAATTGAGGGGGTGGGGCACGGTGGGAAGATGGAGACGTAGGAGACACCATGGTTTTCTTGGGGTTTGCACCAGAACTTGATCATGTGGTGGCAGTGTGCATAATTGACTGGAGCTTGAAATTAGAAAACAAGTTGGGAGGCTAGTTCACTTCCCAGGGCTAGAGACAGTGGGAATTTTATTTAGACAGTGAAACAGTTTGAGGTTAGCCTAGGATATATAAACTACATGTTAATATATATATAATTTAAAGCATAAGTTGTTGTATTTTATAAATATAATAAATATTAATAAACCAGGGCCATTAACTATTAACCAAAAAGAGAAAATGCCAAATGAACAGACATAGCTGAAATACAAAAAAATGAGAGTTTGTTTATAGCTATAATTATAACTTGGGTTCTTTTAACACAACTATATAGAGAAAGCTACTTTTTACTAATTATCTATAGTAGTTAAGAATTATTATAAAAGTAAAGTAATTTTATTTTAATAAATAAAATTTAGAATAAAATTTTATTTTAATCTTTATAATATTTGTTTCTTCTAAGTTTTTGTTTCCCAAATAAACTGAGATTTCCCCCCCCATTTTATCTTATAACATCTGTTAAATATTTTGAACCTTCTCCAGCATCAGAAGAATACCATACACATCTAAAGTCCTCAGTAATTTTTGATCAATGAGTTATTCAAGTGGTGGGTGAAGAGGCATTGCTGAAAGTTATTTTAGATGTCTTAGTAGCAAGTCATTGTATAGTTTAGTGAATCCAACAGATTTTGTCAATAGTGGATAACTCTCAGTGCAGACTGAGATTAGGAATTTAGAAGCAATCAGTATTATTCATCCCTGCAATTTTTTTCCCCTAAGTACTTTTGTTTCCATCTTCTAATATTTATCAGCTATACATGGATTATCTACATATCATTTATAACTTGTATGTCTTCAATATCTGTGTTTCTTCAAAATTTTAAAATAAATTTCAATATAACTAGAGTATATAGTCTAACCTACATATTGAACATGATTTCCCCCCTCATCTTGGATTGAATACATTTCATTATTGATGACATCATATACAGTGCCTAGTTTCATTTATCTTTATTTTTTCTTTTATACAAAGAACAGATTGCAAGAGAATTTATGATTTCATAGTTCATGCTCAAGGCTTTTCTTCACAATTGATAGCACACAAACATCAAGGAATATTGAAATTCATTTTCATGATGACCCTCGTCTTTTGCAATAAGCCATATCACCTTTAGCTTACACTGCAAAGATAAAAATGATTGGCAGAAAAGACAGACATTTACCATTTATGTGAAGGACAAAGCCATATTTTAAAGAATGTTCACTATGGCTAGAGAACAGTAGTGCTTATAGAAATAAAGCATTGAAAAAATCAAAGGGTAATATAGTTCAAGTTTAATTCACTATTTTTATAGACAGGCCTCAAACCCCAAAATTTTATATATGAAACTTACACATTCTATTTTAAATAGGCCCATCATTTGTAAAAATACAAAGTAGATGGATTGAGTCTATAATGCTTGTAAGGAATCATTGATTTAACATTATGGTTGGTTAGAAACACCTGGGTTCACATTCTTAGTTGTTTAATTTTGATCTTGATAGAGTTACTTGTACATTTTATCAATGTCTCAATCTACTAAATAGGGGTTATAATAGTAATAATCTTATAAAGGTGATGTGTATATTCAATTAGTTTATTCCTGAAGATTCTCCATATATTGATTATGCATATATACTCGATAAATGACAACTTTAATAATAATAAATTATACTTTCTCAATAAAAAGAAAGGTTTACAGTAAATCCATGTCTATCCTTTATTATGGAAAGGACATACAAAGGAAGTTCTAAAACCTTAATTATGGCCACAGACATTTAAAATCATCCAGCTAAGTCATTCAACTTTGATGTGCCATTAATGTCTCCTAGGAATATTATATTTCTAAAATTCTTAATTAAAGTTGAAATATCATGAAATTTCCTGCTTAGTCAGAAATTAAACTTGAGGTAACAGTAAAAAGACATTCTCAGTATGAAGAAAGAAAAAGACAGGCAAATACTTATTGTATCATTACCCTCCCTCAGTTAAAACTGGAAACACTAGCTGTTCTCAAGTAGCCACCATACTTCTACAACATTTATTGAAGACCTCCTCATAACTTTAAATTGTGAAATAAATATAAACAATTTTCAGAACAGTTCGCACTGTAAAATATACTTCTTTTTTGGCTGAAATGTATTCTTACCAGTTCTAGCTTAAAGAAAAATAGTGGCTTTAATTCTATTTATGTGGACAGAAGCAGTTTATTACTTTAATAGAATAATAACACTGAATATAATTATGCAGTACATATTTTGCCTGGCTTCAAGTTATTACTGTAGAAAAATCTTGCATTTAATCATAGTAATAAATTCATTAATTTCAAATATCATTTTCTTACTTTAGAACAAAAGTACATTATTGTACCCTCAAAAGAGAAATCATATATGATATATCCTATGCCAAAGAAGCATTTTAAAATTCAACACAAATTAATAATCATATGTTTCATGAAGCAATGAGCCTTGGCCAACATTCATTATAGGGAATAGGCCACAAAGTAATCTTTTGTTTATCACAAATTTCCCAAATTTATTCAGTCATAGGACCTCTTCTCATCCCCTACTTCTACCTACCCTCCCATTTTTCATGTATAACAACTAAATAGCATTGCATAGAACACATACTGGAGATAGATATATTAATTAGCAATATAATTATGACAAAGACCATAGCTATGTTGTTACTGAATCTCTGATAGCTTCTCCAAAAATTTATAACAAAGAAAATGAAAGCAAAGCTGTATAGTTTTTGTGCACCAATAGCAGATATTTACTTTTTCAAAACCATATAGAAAAAAAAAAAGAAAAGTTCCCATATTAATTACAGGGAATTTTTTTCTATAGTCTGGCATAAGGTAAATCATAATTCTCTGGCGTTCCTTTAAAAAGACTCAACTTTCAGTATATTTCAAAATATGTAAATCAAACTGCATAAAACCAACACTGGAATGTTGCATTTTCTGAATGGTCCTTTTATTTAACACCTACTTCAGAGTAATGTGAATAATACTCGATTTCAAATCTACTAACCCCAAATTGCTGAGGATTGGTGCCCCTAAATCTGTGACTTGGTGAGAATTGGTGTCTCTAAATCTGTGATTTAAACTGTCTTCCCAGGTGTTTCTTATACACACAATAGATTGAGCACGATTGCTCCTATAAAGATAAATAACACTAAATTTTAATTTAACACACATTATTAAATTTATATTTATATGTTTATAATCTGGCATGCTTTAAAATATTACCATTTATACTTTTCAAATTGACAACATTTGGAGATACAATATGGTGTCTTTGTGTTAAGATTTACATCAATATTACCAATATAATAAATGAAAGTACTTGTAAGTAAGCAGGATATTTTTAATAGTTAAGTGAATTTACCTGACTAAATATTCCAAACTTAGTGTCTCAGGAGAGAAAACATTTTTAAAATTTGAAATCCTTATCTTAAATTTGTGTTTTCTAGCTGTTTTGTTTTGTTTTTTTTGGTGGGGGGAGGTTTAGGGGGCAGGGTATCTCTATTTAGAGTTAAGTATGCCGAAATGATCAATTAATTTCATTCTATTCTCTAGGAATAAGAGATAAGTAAACAGAAATAGTATACACAATATTACGCTGGACTTTCAGTTAGAGGGACGGTAAGTTCAGGATGCAACATTTAATTAGATGTAATGGAAACAATTCATCTATTTAAATCTAAAATCGGTGAATATTTTCTTTAATGGGAGAATAATTTAAATACATGTTATTATATTACAACAGTATGTATTTTAAATTTAACCTTATGAAGTCTTTTAGGAAATGGATGGAGATATAAATAAAATTGTAGATATAATTAATATGTGAGAAAAATATTAAGTATGGCAATTACTAGGGAATGATATTTTTGGTGATGTCTAGCAAAAAGTATGAGCCTTATTAAAAAATGGAGAAGTGAACATTTAACAAAAGCCAAAAGCCACCTTCAGTAATCGGCAGACTGCCAAGCATACCAAATGAGATGCTGGGGTTTAATTGGCAAAGGGGAGACTGGAGTGTGATGACTTCAGAAGAAATCTATTTTTCAGAACTCTAGTGAGGCACACGGGAAAAATAATATGGGAAGTCACCTCTGTGAAAACATAAATTGAAAACTTCATTAGTGTCTTCATTTGGACTGGCAAAGTGTCCTTAAGAAAATCTCCCTAAGGGCAGAAACTAAGTACTAACGTGTATGTAGCAATATCTCTTTTCCCAGATAATATATAAATGAATTTCTGTGAGTGAGGTTTTGAGTGCAGCAAAAAAGGAACAGAAAATAATCATTTCAGGGTGTTTTGTTTTGTTTTGTTTTGCAAAAAGCTATCTTAAAAAAAATCTGTGTAATCACTGTTTTATCTATCTAAAATTTAACTTTGCAGAATGAAATCACATTTTATTAATTACTGCGGTAGACTGAATGAATGTACCATTCTAATTTTCATAAAGTGTAATGATACAAATTTATTTTTGCTTCTTTTGGTACCATTAGACTTTATTTAGGGGTGATGATGGTAATGCTCCCTTAATCCGGATGAAAAATCAGGCAGGCCTTTGACTTCCCAGGAAGGTAAGAGACTTGAGTCCCACAAGATGTGCTTAAGTTAAGGATCTTGAATTAGGGAGATTTTAACCTGGATTAATTTGGTTGATATGGTGTAAATTTAGGAGTCTCATCTGAAGGAAGCAGAAGGTAAGAGAGGAGGAGCCAGTGTGATGATGGATGGTTAGAATGGAATGGTGTGCTTTGAGGATAATGAGAGCCAAGAAGTACATTTGGTCATTAAACTGAAAAAGGCAAGGAAAAGGATCTTTTCCTCAGGGCCTCCAGAAGAAGCAGAACTATTGTCGATACCTTAAAATTGATTTTGAACTTCTGACTTTCAGAATAATAAAAGACGACATGTGTTGTTTCATGCAACTAAGTTTGTAGTGACTTTTTAAGAAAAAGCTTAAAACTTTATTAAAAATATCTTCATTTTATTTTGGGCATACATTTTTAATGAACATTTGAATATTGAAAATGTATGGGAAAATTATGACTATAAATTATAAATTGCAATGTAAAAATAGGTAGGTTGGTATAATGAGAAAAGTTGTAGTTTAGGATTTTTATTTATGTATTTTTATCTATTTTATTTTAATTGATTTATTGAGGTATACTATATATATATATGTGTACACACATAATTATAAATAATGCATGTAGTTTGATGAGTTTAGATATATACAAACAACCATATCATCACCATAATCAAGGAACTATACATATCCAGCACTTTCCAGAGTTTTTTGTGCTCCCCTTTTTTGTGGTTAGAACACATGTATCCTCTTAATGAATTTTGAAGTGCACATTATTGGATCAATTCTTGTGATAATGCTATTCTGATTCAGTGTGAAGACTATGATGCAGGTCTAACCACTGTGAAAAAAGAGAATGAAGGAAAAAAGAGGGTCTCAGACTTGAGTACAGTTCTAAGGAATTTTCAGTAAAATAAGTTAGGAGGCCTCAAGCCAAAGTCACTGATTGAGCTGTTCCAGATGTCAAAGGAATAGGTCTGTTTTAGTAATCCTACCATGCATCTGTCAATTGATTTGAACAGGCCATGGAAAGTGTGGCTTTAGTGCAGACATAAGGTAGCTATAGAGTGCAGCATATATGGAGATATAAATCAATTATATTTTCTTTTCTTAATTTATTTTTTATTTTTTAATTTAATTTAATTTAATTTTTTTTTTTTTTTTTAAGAAAGAGGGAGAGAGAGCAAGAAAGCATGCAAGCAGTGGGAGGGGACAGAAGGAGAGAGAGAATCTTAAATGGGCTCTCCATGCCCAGCATTGAGAAAGACACAAAGAAATGGAAAAATATTCCAGTCATGGATTCAAAGGACAAATATTGTTAAATATCTATGCTACCCAATGCAATCTACACATTCAATGCAATTCCTGTTGAAATACAATCAGCATTTTTCACAGAGCTGGAACAAACAATCCTAAAATTTGGGGCTCAATCTCATGAACCTGAGATCATGACCTGTGCTGAAGTCAAGAGTTGTATGCCTAAATGCTGAGCCACCCAGGTGCCCAGATCAATTAGAGGGATACTTTCATGACTGCCAGGGAATTGTTTTATAATGTATATAGGCTTTAAATGTTAGGAGCTTATTTTGATGATAAAAGAGTGGATAGATAGGGAAATTGTAGTATGAACTAATGAAGCCCCAAAATCTGCATCAGGGAACAAAAGAGCGTTTTCTTAAGAGGTAATCAGAACACACACATAGTTATTTTCCACTGAAATATTTGAGAGCGTGTGTTTTCATACTATTAAATTGAGCTGAAATTAATATGATTAACTTCTTGATTCATACCTAGATAATTTATTAAAACAAGTACTAAAAATGTCAACATTTTACTAGCATTCCATTATCACTCTTTATGACCCTAATAAATAACATTTTATCAAGTTTCAAAAAATATAAACTGCTCTATGTCAGATAACAACATTTTTCCATTAATTCATTTATAAATGTTGGCACACATGCAAAAAGTGTTGTATAACTTAAATACATAGTACACATTTACCAAATAATATTATATGTACCTTAATAACATGTAATAACATGATGGATATTAGAAAGAAGTGTTAGTTATTTCTTAAAAAATTTCTTTCTTATACTTATTCATATAAACATGAGTTGTAAAGGTAAAATTGAAATTAATACCAATAAGCAAACATGAATTTCCTTTTCACAAAATGTAACCAAGATCATCCCCCTACCTTGGATATAGTAATGTGTTGTATTTTTTCTTCTTTTTTTGTCTTTTAAGTTGTTGTATTGTTATTGGGAATAATGTAGGTTCTAAGATGTTGAAAAACTTGTATACAATATTCGAGCATCAGATACATTATGTCTTTGTTTCTAGTCATGAAAAGAAAAACCAAGTGCATGTCTTTTGGAAGGTATCATTGAGTACTATTAATGAATACATGTAAAGAAAAATCCACACTCACATGAAAAACCAGCATTTCTGGTTTCATACCAATAGAGTGCCCTATTCAGCCATAATTTACTCCTTGATTTTAAGCACATTTACATAAATACATAAGAAGCATTAATACTATTTTTTTCTAGTGAAAATATTTTTGTTGGATTTAATTCCAAACTGTCATCTTTTCCTTGGAAATGATTTATGAATATAAATCTTTTTTCTTATTATAAGTTTTATATAATTGAATTGCCTAAACTCTTCATTGCAAATGATTTGCCTACTGATTATTCTTCCAAAGATTTCAGATATTCATTTGAAGGAAAAAAAAATGTTTCTCCGTGTATTCCCAATTTTAAAAAGTCTGCTTCTTAAAAAAAAATCAGTAAAGGAATTTCTTTTTTTCTGAAAATGCAAGGAAAGGATATTAGTAGAGAAATGTTTGGTTATTATTTACAGAAATATTTGGGTATATTCTTCCAGATAAAAATATGAACTTATAATAAATATCAAATTAAATACATATTTTTAAAATACAACATTTGAACCAATTTAAGCTGCAGGTATATAACCTACAACAAACATGTGAAAGTGGGGGAAAAAGAAACCCTTCAATTGTTAAGCTTTAAACACACGCACATACTTGAATCTTAAAATATACTTTCTTTCAGAAGACTAAAATCTTAAATTTTAAAATCAGACATGTAATTTTACATATTTGATATAAATTTAATTGGTTAGCTTCTTTTCTTGGCACAGAGAGTAGTAAACATATTGAATATTTTCTCAAGTATGAAATCATTAAGGGAAAAATAGTGATCATTTTAATTTTTCCTTCTCTACTTTGACATGCTTAAAAAATTAATTTTTTATTAAGAACTTTAAAATAAGTTGTCACTCAAGCAACATAAATAATAGTATTTTTCCATATAAAGTATGTAATATCAAAAAATTATATAAATGAGAAAGTACAGTCATCAATAAACATTATTTCATTATTTAGTGTAGGGATAATGTAAACATGAAAAGTATTTATTTCCGTTTAATTATAACTGAAGGAAGAACAAAGTCTCTCATACTTAATTGTATGGTAAGTTAACATACAGTGTAATATTAGTTTAAGGTATAGAAATTAGTGATTCAAGACTTCCATCATCACAACAAGTGCACTTCTTAATCCCAATCACCTACTTAACCCGTCCCCTTGCCCACTTACCCTCTGGTGACCATCAGTTTTTTCTCTATAGTTAAGACTATTTATACGGCATTTTAAAAACAATGAGAAAAAAATAAAATACATTATGAAACACTTTTGATAATTGTTTTTTATTTGCTAGATTATTTTATAGGTTGTAAAGATTTAGTTCTCAACACTGAATAAGGAAACCTATTTGCTACTTACTACTTCTCACACTTTACTGCACTCAAATTATCAATGTGTAACATTAAGAGTCACAAAGAATTGTAGAATAAATACAATTTTATAGCAATAAGTATTTTAACAGAAAATGTTAAAATGCATTATTTCCACTTACATTCCTTTTTTTTTTGCCTCTGCTGAAATTTCATGACACAATTTGTGAATGGTGAGTTTAACTGGGCCTATGTAAAATTAAAAGTAATTGGTCTCCTTTTTTTTTTTTAATATTTTATTTATTTATTTGACAGAGAGAGATCATAAGTAGGCAGACAGGCAGGCAGAGAGAGGGGGGGAAGCAGGCTCCGCGCCAAGCAAAGAGCCTGATGTGGGGCTCGACCCAGGACCCTGGGATCATGACCTGAGCTGAAGGCAGAGGCTTTAACCCACTGAGCCACCCCTGGAAATATCTTTTAAATCTACCTATTCCAGTGTGTCAATCAAAGTCATTGCTTCCTTGTTGATTTTCTGTTTAGAATATCTGTTCATTGATGTAAGTGGGTTGTTAAAGTCCCTGATTTTATTGTATTACGATCAATGAGTTACTTTGTTTGTTATTAATTTTTTATATATTTGGTTACTCCCAAGTTGGGGGCATAAATATTTACAATTGTTAGATCTTATTGGGATCATGACCTGGGCCAAAACCAAGAGTCAGATGCTTAACTGACTGAGCCACCCAGGCATCCTAGGAGAATATACTATTTTACGTAATAGTTTAACTATTACACTGAGATATTCATTGTCTTGATGTTATTCCAGATAATATTACATAAGTATAATATGCATGTGTTAATTGTATTTTAATGACTTTTATAATTTATGCTATTACCCACTTCAGTACCAAACTTGGAGTTCTCTATAATCTGCCTTCTCACAAAGTCTAATCAATTCTCATGATAAACCTCAAACCTACTATGGTTCAAGCCATAGTTTTCTATCCTTGGAAACACTCATACCTATTATTTTAATATAATATATCAATATTTGAGATAATTCTGCCTCTGTTGATATAGAGTCTATGTCTATATTATTCATATATATCATATTTCCCCTCTAGATCCTGAGCAACATGCAACCAGGTATTTCTTTGTAAAAGATGTAGTTGTCATAGTCATACATTATATTAATTGTATAGGCTGTTGTAATAAAGTAACACAAACTGGGAGCTTAAAACAACAAAAATATTCTCTTACGGTTTGGAAAGACAGGAGTCTGAAACCAAGATGTTGTCAGGAGTGGTTTTTTTCCTAGAGTCTCTGAGGCAGTCTTTTATTTATTTATTCATTTATTTTTAATTTTTATTTTTTTTAAAGATTTTATTTATTTGAGATAGTGTGTGTGCGAGAGAGAGAGAGAGAGAGAGAGATTGAACACAATGTGGGGGAGAGGCAGAGGCAGGCTCCCCACTGATCAGGGAGCTCCATGCAGTCTAGGATCATGGCCTGAGCCAAAGGCAGGTATTTAACTTACTGAGCCACTCGGGTGCCCCTGAGGGAGCTTTTTCCATTCTTCTTTCTTAGCTTCTGGTAGTTTGCCTGCAAACCTTAGTTAGCATTACGTGACTGATAGCTACATCATTACAATTTCTGTCTGTCTTCATATGGCCTTCTTTCCTGAGTATCTCTATATCTTAATATAAGGACAGTAGTCCTTTTATTAAGTAATTATACCTGTAAAGATGCTATTTCTAAATATGGTCTCATTCTGATAGTCCACTTGGACTTGAATTTTTGGGAGACACTATTCATTACAAACATGCATTCAGTTCAGTGAGTTTTGTATTTCTATCAGCACTGAAACACATTTATATGGAACATATATATATAGAACATATATTTCACATATGGAATATATATGGAACAGCATTGAATTCATACTTACTATTTGATCTTTAATCCATTCAAAAAAAAAATATGGACTCCATTTGATTTTTTAAAACAATTTACTTTCCTGGGACATCAGGGTGTCTCAGTTTGTTAAGTGTCTGCCTTCGGCTCAGGTCATAACCCAGGGTCATAGGATCAAGTCCTGCATCAGGCTCCTTGCTCAGCGGGGAGCCTGCTTTCCCCTCTGTCTTCTGTTATCCCTGCTTTTGCTTACTCTCTCTCTCTCTGTCAAATAAAATATTCTTTTAAAAAATTTACTTTCCCTATGTTATTTATGCAACTTGAAATAGCCTATTAAAATATATTATGTTGTTAATTTGCATTGTAGTCAATAAATCTGCATTGACCTGATATCAATTTTAAAACTTAACTGATTCTTTTTAAAAAATTCTTAATTTTCTTATAAAAATGTTTGCACTAATAATTATTTTATATCTCCAAATTTAGATGGACAAATGTTTCCTTAACTTCATCTAAAATTGATATGGAAAGTAAAGATGTAGGGCTAAATATAAAACATTTCAATATGAAAAGGGAAAATCCTTAGAAGCCCACTTGTACCTCCATATTGAGTATTTTTCAACTTAAAGGGTTTACTCCAACCACCACTGGTTAATGGAGTACTTTAAAAAATGTGTTAAGTCTTGGGATTTTACCAAAGATACCATACCATAAAACTATAGTAGAAATAACCATGATTTAAAAAGCTAATGTATATAAAGGGTCCTTCCCAGACATTGAAACTTGAACCAAAGATGTGACTTAAGATTCACATAAAAAATTATCAAAGCAAACCATACTAATAGGATGTTGCATGTAGCCAACACGCTATCATGCATATAGATTATGTAGGTATAATTGATGAGAAGATAGTAATTATGAGTTTGAACACATAGACAAGCTTATGTGTATCACTGGTCTCAACTTGGAAGTCAATCAAGAAAAAATAACAATAAAAGAAATATTGAAAAATAACCTCTCTTCTATCCATTTTCACCTCGGTACTACAATATTGAACTGGAGCTTCCCTAGGCTGACTGACTTCATGTCGACTACTGAGTAGAATCTCATAGTGCATTCTCCTTTCCTGCTTATAAAAATATCATTTAATGACAATCCCACTTAGTACTGGCAAAATATTATTGCTGTAATTTCACCATTGTCTTTATGAATTTATTTTCATTTTCTTTCTGGAAACAAAATTAAACCAAGTCAGTCTGGTTAGAATTAGAAAGCTTTATAGTATCTTCAACACCACTGTGGTACAGACTTGAGAGAGCAAAAGGGTACTATCACAATTAGAATACTTTCATCTCCAGTGGGTAGAGGTTGCTTCCAGAAGAGTTCCAGGAAGGGAAAGCTTGACTAATAAAAAGAGAATGACATTAGTCTCCTCACTCTGAAATACATCTATGTCATAATATTCATCTGTGGGTCAATCAGAATTATTTCAATTAATTGCTGAGTGAAAGAGAGAGGGAGGGAAGAAAGAAGAGAAAGGGAGAGAGAGATTGAGAAAGATGGAAGGAAGAAGGAAAAGAGAGTGGTGGAACCAGGATGTAAGGATATTTCTTGTAGAGCTATGACTCCAAATCATTGCTATGCCATGGCTAATCAGTACCATAATGATGACTATCAGTCAGATTTAACTGATAGTTCAGAACATTTCCAATTATACAATGAGTTTGCCAATTAATTAAATTAAACCTATGCTCTTTTGACATATTACAATGAATATTTTACTAACTTTCTACAATACTTAAAGACTGTATTTCCAGTTTGAAATGAGTTGAAGTTAATACATTGTGGCATGAGTATTTATTTATTTATTTATTTAAATATTTTTAAATTTATTTGAGAGAGAGAGAGAGAAAGAGGAGCTGCAGAGGGAGAGAGAAAGAAATCCTCAAGCAAAATCCCTACTGTATGAAGAGCTGTATGGGGCTTGATCCCAGGATGCTGAGCTGAAATCAAGAGTCGACCATTAGACACCCTGCCCCTGAGTATTTCTGTCTTTTCCTTTTATGATGGTAATTTCGGTCTATCAGTCAAGTGAAGAATACTGCAAATTTCCCTGTACTCTTTTTATTTACTGTGCCTTGGCACCCTGTTCTTTTTTTTTTTCCCCCTCAATATACTTTATTTTCCCCTTTTATTTCAGCATCTAGTTTCCTCTTAAAGCTTTTTTCACAACGGGGAAGATATCTCAAGGTTGTATTTCTTTTCCTTTTTTTTTCTTTTTGTTTTAGATTTTATATATTTATTTTATTTGAGAGTGTATATGTGCACTTGAAAGAGCACAAGCATCAAGGAGGGGAGAAGCAGACTCCCCACTAAGTGGGGAGTCCAAAGAGGGGCTTGATCCCGGGACCCTGAGATCATGAACCCAGCCAAAGGCAAACACATAACTGACTACATAATGACATAACCGTTTTAAATTAAGCAGTCACTTCCATTACCAGGATCATTGCCATCTGTGATATGTAAGTGAACATATCATCAGGAGTGTACACAATCACTATCTAGAAGGAAGTCATAAAGTTCGAGTTGTCAATTAATATTGACCAGTCTCCAAGGCTCAGTATCATAAATTAAACATGTGGTAATTTAACTAGCATTTCATGAAAACTCAAAGCCAAAAGATAGAAAAATACTGATAATAAAGAAAATGGAAAAACAAAGATTAAAAATAACTGAAGAATTTTAAAATCAATGAAGTAAGGCACTTTAAAAAATAGTGCTGACTGTGCTTGAATCATTTTCCTAAGTGCTTACTATTAATGATGACATTTTAATTCTCAAAAGAATCATTTCTGTCACAATTTTAAATATGAAGAAAATGATGCTTTAGCAGTCAGTGTATATTTGCCCAGATTCACTCACACAGGAAGTTATAAGGTCGGTATTCAAACACAAGTGGTCTTATTCCAGTGCCTACAAGCAGAATAAAAAAATACACACACACACACACACACACACCCCGCTAATGATTTATGAGCATAATTTTCAAATCAATTTTTGTGGTGACTAATAAATTATACTAATTTTAAATTAGAAAAATCAATACATATTAACATTGGGTCAGTGGTTTTTGTAATAGAATTTGCATTTGAAATTTGATCTGAGCATTCGCACAGACTTAAAATTTATCTTGGATAGTTGCTTGAATATGTATATATACACATAATTATATATACACACATATATAACATGTAATATATAATTTAGGTATATATGTAGCACAATATATAATTATTTGCATTATGCCCATGTATATTTTAATATATAGTCCCTTGCATATTGCACATGGATTTTATTCATCCAAATTTTTTTAGCCACCCTTTCTAAAATAACAGAAGTACATTCATTAAAATAGTCCTTCTAATAGGATTAAGATTGCTCTATATTGTGCCACAAACTTAGGGTTATTTTCAAATAATCTATTTTTTTCAATTTATATAATGTAAAATATAAATATACATTATAACATCACTATTTCAGGACTAAAATCTAGTAATTATTCAAAAAGTTTGAATTTATATTATTTGAAATTAAAACATCAGCAAATTATTTTTTCTGAAATGTGGTATCTCTCTCTCTACCTAATTTGCATTAAAAATGTAGGATTACAAAAAAATAAGGTAACCAAGAAAGAATCATAGAAATAAATATGGATACCATCTATTGTGTCATTTGATTTTATGTATTGTGCTTTCTATAATATCTTTCCAATAAATATTTCACATGCCTAATGAATACTTTTTGTCAGATAATAAAGCATAATACAGTATTTTCAAATATTAATAGTGGATTAATGGTATATTTCACGTATTTTTATTGTAATTGCTATGCATTTTCAAACAAGAGAACTAAATAGAAAACACTTTGGGATACTTCAGAAAAAATCTAAACAAATAGTCTTATAAAGAGTTTTTTGCATAACATATTGGTACAAGTTTTGAAGGGTTGTAATTATAATGAGGCAGGTGGCTTAAGATATCACTTTCCAGACAGCTGGTAGAACTGAAGTAAAAACTAATTATTCAGTTTAGGTTCTAAATTTCTATTTGTTTATTCTGGCATATAGTGGTATTTTCTTTCCCATTTGGACTTCGTAAGTTTCTTGAATAAGGGTGAGAATTAAATCAACCCACCAAAGTTTGATTTAAACTTCATTACTTTTGGGGCTCCTGGGTGGCTCATTCAGTTAAGCATCTACCTTTGGCTCAGGTCATGATCTCAGGGTCCTGGAGTCAAGCTCCACATTGGGCTCCCTGCTCAGTGGGGAGTCAGCTTCTCCTCCCTCTGCCTGCCACTCTGCCTGCTTGTACACACTCTCTGTGTCAAATACATAAATAAAATATCTTTAAAAAAGTAAAATAACATCATTACTCTTGCATGGAGAGATTTTTCTGTATGACCTTTCTGAGAAACAAATGTATAAATTACCTAGATAATTAAGTTATTTTGAATTTTATGTGACATTATCATCTATGTCACAAGTTTATTCTCTATGAGCAACAATACATGTTCTAATAGAATATTTCATGAGTCTCACAAATTAGTGATAAAACATACAAACACATAAAAGTCCCTTAATTATTAAATTTTTAAAAGAGAAACACAATAAAGCATGCTACAGTAACATACAAATAAAAACATCATGATATTTGCATTGAAACAAACCAATCAACAAATAAAGCTAAGTGAGGAGTTCAATTTTTTTTTCTTCTGTAATAAGAAGTTGGTACATGTTAGAGGTGGCACCAACAATGAGGAAGGGGACTCCAGCTGATTTCTTAATAGAAAAGATTAGTAAAAGTTTACCCAAAAAATAAACATTAATTAAACTTGAAGAAAATCTTATAACAAATAAAATATACTCTTCAAATGAATTAAAAACCACAAAAAGAAAGCTAAGCCTCTAAATAGATAGAAAAAGAAAGTATTATGCTAGCTTGATAACTTGATAACTTGCTAACTTGATAACTTATTTTTTTTATTAACATATAATGTATTATTTGCACCAGGGGTACAGGTTTATGAATCATCAGGCTTACACATTTCATAGAACTCACCATAGCACATACCCTCCCCAGTTTCCGTAACCCAACCACCCTCTCTACACACCCCCTCCCCCCAGGGACCCAGTGTTTGTTTGATGAGATTAAGAGTCTCTTATACGGTTTGTCTCTTTCCCGATCCCATCTTCTTTCATTTCTTTTCTTCTTTACCCCCCAAGCCCTCCACTCTGCCTTTCAAATTACTTATATCAGGGAGATCATATGATAATTGTCTTTCTCTAATTGACTTATTTTGCTCAGTACAATACCCTCTAGTTCCATCCACATTGTTGCAAATGGCAAGATTTCATTTCTTTTGATGGCTGCATAGTATTCCATTATATATATATATATATATACCACTTCTTCTTTATCCATTCATCTGTTAATGGACATCTAGGTTCTTTCCGTAGTTTGGCTATTGTGGACATTGCTGCTATAAACTTTCGGGTGCACGTGCCCCTTTGGATCACTACATTTGTATCTTTAGGGTAAATACCCAGTAGTGCTATTGCTGGGTGGTAGGGTAGCTCTATTTTCAACTTTTTGAGGAAATTCCTCGCTAATTAAACTAATTAACCATACAATTAGTTTGGATAAAAAGGGACAATTCAACAATATACTGTTTCCAAGAAACATACCTTAAATATAAAGATACAAATAGGTAGAAGTACAAATGTGAACATTACATACTATGGAAAATAAGCATAAAATACCTGGTATTGTTATAAAAAATGGATTTTTAAAAAGTATTTTGGGGCATAAAAATGGACGTTTCATAATTCGAAAAAGTTCAGTTCATGCGGAACTATTGAACCTGAATTGTTTTGTCAGGTTTTGCTCCATGTATTTTGAAGATGTATCAAAATGAACCCAAAACTGACAAAATAAAAAGAAGGATGGATAGATAGATGGATAGACAGATCAATATTATTGGGGCAGAATTGCTAGCTTTTCTGAGTAACTGAGAAAACCAATTAGGCAAAAAATATATTTCAGTATAGATATGGAGATTTAAGGAACACTCTCAAGTAACTTGATCTTGTTGATGTTTACAAACAAACTCACCCAAACCACATTCTTTTCAAGTGTACAGGAGATATTCACAAAGATAGACAATATTCTGAACTATAGATCACAAAGTTTGAAATCTTATACAGAATATGTTCTTTGATACAACAACATTAACATACAGATAAATAGCAATAAGATATTTTAAAAATGCCAACATATTTGGAATTTGAACATCATATTTCTAAGTAACTGATGGCTCCTAGAAAAATAAGAAAGTAAATTATAAAATCTTTCAACTGAATAATTAAACTACAACATATCTAAAATTGTGAAATAGAAGTAAAAAATTCCTAGATGGAAAATTATAAGATTAATTATCTATATTAAAAACAGGAAAGATTTGGAATCATTATTAACATTTCACCTTGAGAAGTTGGAAATCCTAAATGGAATGTGGTAACCTGGTTTGAATACTAAACCAGAAAAAAGACAAGGGTGGAAAAACAGGTGAATATTAAATTGTGTATAGAATTCAGCTAATAGTAATTTACCTTTTAATTTCTTAGTTTGGACAAATATACAAGTGCATTATAGGATATTAACAGTAAGAAAAACTGAGTAAGATGTTTACACTTTTCATACGGTCTTTGTAATATTTCTGCAAATCTGAAACTATTCTATAATAATGAAAGAAAGAGAAAAAAAGAGAAACTAGTGATATAAACCAAACCAAACCAACTAAACAAAAAACAATATAAGTCAAAGGAAAACATATATCGTAAACATCAGAACAGAAGTAAGTAAATAAAATAGAAAATATATGTATAATAGAAAAAAATTATCAAATTCAACAACTGGTTCTTTGAAATATTTTTTTAATGATGAATACATAGAAGATTAATGAAAAGAAGAAAAACACATTATTAATATTGAGAGTGAAAGAGAGAGTATCATTACATAAACTAACAACATTAAAAAGAAATATCCCCTTATTTCAGTAAGTTTAATAACATAAATAAAGAGAACAAATACCTGGTAAATGGCAGTTTTCCACAGTTGTCTACAACTGACGGTAAAACAATGTATTTCTGGTTTTACTAAAGAGCCTTTTACATATTAAAGAAATCAAATCTACATCCAAAAACCTCCCTTCAAATTCCACCTCACATTATTTCGCTAGTAAATCCAATCAAAAATTTAAGAAAAAAAATCAATTTTCATAAAGTCTTTCAGAAAACACGTGAGGGCTATATACTTCTAATTCATTTCGTAAGGCTGACATACCTCTGATTACAAGACTTGAAAAAAAATTACACAAAGCAAAGCTAAACAAAACCACTTCCCAAACCTAGACATAAGCCTTCTTTTAAATCTTAATAATTAAAATCCCTCAGGATATCAAAAAGATAATACATTGTAGCCAAGTGGGCTTTATTGTAGCAATGCAAGATCAGTTCAACAATCCAAAATCAATTAGTGTAATTAACCATAAGAACCAAGAATAAAAAGGAATAAAAATTATGTAATCATCTAGGCAGTTATTGAAAAGATATTTGATAAAATTCAATACACATTCATTATTAAAAAAATCAGGAACTTGTGAATTAAAAAACTTAATAAAGATTATTTATAGAAAATTTATAACTCACCTATTAATAGTGAAAATCTGAATGATTTCCCCTATCATCAGGAATAGGTGATCCAGGATTTTAGGTCTCACCACTTCTGTTCAATACTATTGCCAGTACTAGCAAATTAGATAATAGAAGAATTAAATAATTGGCATGCATTTTATAAGGGAAGAAAAAATAAATTACAGATAGTTTCCAAAACATAGGTATTCTTCCCTAGTAAATTAGGGACTTCTTTTGTCTTGCTGCTTTTAGGAATTTCTCATTAATCACTGTATTCTGCAAATTTTATTATAATATATTTGGTGTTGGCATCCTCTGGTTCATTTTGATGGAAGACCTCTGTGCTTCCTGGATTTGGGTGTCTGTTTCCTTCCCTGGATTAGGGACATTTTCAGCTATGATTTCTTCAAAGAAATTTTCTGCCCCTTTCCCCTCTCTCTTCTTCTGGGACTCGTAATGATATGAATGTTATACAAAACATAATTTTTTTTTTTAAGATTTTATTTATTTGACACAGAGAGAGAGACAGTGAGAGAGAGAAAAAAGCAGGGGAAGTGGGAGAGGGAGAAGCAAGCTTCCCACTGAGGAGGGAGCCTGATGTCTGGCTTGGTCCCAGGATCCTGGATCATGACCTGAGCCAAAGGCACATGCTTAATGACTGAGCCACCCAGGCACCTCAAACATAAGTATTCTTAAACAAAAACTTTGGCATTATATTGGAGTAACTAAGGAATATTGTCTTAGTCCAAGAGCCAATGGTGAAGATTATCTCCTTGACCAAACTTGAGTCAGGCTCCTCTGAGACTCTTTAGAAAAGATTGGAATAAATGGAAGAAATAATACACTGTGTTCAGGTGAAGGAGTGGGTAATACTAGACAAGATGCCTATATCAGTTCCTTCATTTGTGTTGAATTATTTTCAGAGTGAAGAGAGGGGATAGATGTGGGGAGGATCCTTTAAATAATCACGAAGCAATTCCATTCATACCATCTTCTCAGTCCTCTATCTTAAGGTCTTACGGTTTCAAGATGGCTCTAGTCATCGTTTTAGTTTGTCAAAATACAAGTGGCTTGGTCGAGAGAAGCATGATAGGTTTTATTAATAAATATTAATAAATATATAAAAACAATGTGGTATTTTTACAAAAGAGCACACAATCCCAGATTAAGTTAGAGAGGAAGAAATAAAAAGTCATGCTGTTGTTGCAGACTCCAAAGCTAAGGAGACAATTAAAATAGAATATTCTGGAAAACTGTTTCAGGAACTGTATTTGCTCAGAAATTTTTCAAAAACTTGTATTTTAAAAAAATTTTTATTGAGAAAAATTGCATGATAATATTTCCCATTTTAAGTAGATTCTGATGAATTTGACAATACTTGTTTTGAAAATACAATTGTTTTGAAAATACAAAATACAATTTTTCATCTTCATCATGAAAAATTGAAAAAAATATTGGAAGCCATGATAGAGTAGGGAGAGTTTTTGTTAATTACATGGATGCATTTTATGACACATTTTGAGGTTTCTGAAGCCCAAAATGATACTGCTCGTTTGGGGTCTATGGAATATGCACAAAAGAACAGTGGTTAACATTTAGAGACCCCCTTATGATTTGGGGAACAGCAATACCTGGTGGAGATGAGAAGGCACATCCTATAGACTATAAGCTTAATAGTTGAGAATTAAAAACATTGGGGAATGATGAAGGAAAATGCTGTCCCTTTATTCATTTGGTTTCCAGGAGGAGGAGGAAAATTTGTAAACCTACATTTTCCTCCTATGTTCTCCTCCCCACAGAACAGGAATAGGAATACATATCAAAATAGGACATAAAAATGAACAAAACATAACAAAAAACCAAGCTCTTTTTACTTGGTGATCGACCTCTGCCCATTGTGACACAGTAACCACATTATGTCACCATGCGCAGATACCCTTCCTTTTGTTTCAAACACCACAAAGGAAAAAAAAATTATGACTATATATATATATATCAAATAATGTGGATCAATACAAACTCCAGTTTAAACTTAATTTTGGAGGCTTCACTTATAGGATAGGCAAATGTGTAAAGTTTGAAGAGGATAACTATATACATATGATCTATCATATAGTCTGTATCTTGAAAGCAAAAAAGACTAGACCCCAAATGTGATCTAATAATGTACTTTTTTTTTTTTCTTGAGAGTAGGAGGGGCAGAAGGTGAGGGAAAGAGAAAATCTTAAGCAGTTTCTGCACCCAGTACAGACAAGATGTGAGGCTCTAACTCACAGCCCTGAGATCATGACCTGAGCCGAAATCAAGAGTCAGATACTTAGCCTATTGAGCTACCCAGGTGCCCCTAAAATGTATTTTTTAAAAAAGATGTTATTTATTTATCTCTCGGGGGGAGAGAGAGAGAGAGGGAAACAGAGAGTAAGCACAAGCGGGAAGGGGCAGAGGGAGAGGCAGACTCCCTGCTCAGCAGGGAACCCAATGCAGGACTCAACCCCAGAACCCTGGGATCATGACCTGAGCTGAAGGCAGATGCTCAACCGACTGAGCTCACCACTCAGGCATCACTAATTATGTACTTTTTAAAATTATGTATTTTTAAAATCACTTTTATAACACCTTTTGATGTGCGGAAAATTCACGAGACTTAATTACATAAAAGAAGTAATGACTGTATAAATGCTCAGAATTTTTTAAAGAGTATTTTGTGAGTATAGTATAGGGATATCTCAAATGTCAAAGTTATTTTACCAAATTCTTCATATGGAAATTGTAAGTTTTCCAGAAGCCTTTATTTACTATTCTTTTTTTCTTTGAGTCCCTTTATTTTTCTTTTAAATTAATTCATATCTATAATAAAGCTAAAATATTAATGGGTATTTATCAAGCATTGATTTTGTAGTTTCTCATTTACTAAAATACAAGAAAGGGGCAAATCTTTACTAATTATTATTATGAAATTACATAAATTGTAAGATTTCTATTTAAAGTACTTTTATTTATAGAAGATATTTTTAGTTAATATCCAATGAAAAAATTTCACTGAAAGCTACATGCATTCACACCACACATTAATTAGGTTATGAATTATTTATTAAAATAGCAGTTATCGCCTTGTAACTCTATGAACCTAGTGAAAGTACATTTTTTTTTCAAATTTTAAAATAGTTTTATGATACATACTTGTGCTCTGGATTCACAAAATTGGATACTCCAGTTAAAAGATTATTTTCCCAACTTTATAAATAGTCAATGTAAGTAAACTTCTAATTTCCCACAATGCATATCTTAATTTAATCAATAGTTATTTTATTTTTGGCTTAAACAAGACAGATTTTCTTTGTTAAAAATGCAAAACAGTTTCCAAGACATTGTTTTGCACAAAAGGAATTTCAGAGAGCAATCCAACTTAAGAAAATAACTAACTTCATCTTTCTTTTACATTCCCATAAAATAAGCAGAGAAATGTGTCATTATGCTAAAAAAAGAGTCTATTTTTAGTTTAACTGATGGTTTCAGGCAATTATAAATAACATAAGAGTAGAATTAAAAGCACAGCTTTGAAATTCAACTAACAAAGTGATAATGATAATAAACACTGTAACATTAATTGGAACATTTCATTATTTTTAATAACTTAAGAGTTCCTCAATTCAAAGAGAACTTAAGAAATTTAAACATTAAGATGTTTAATACACACTGTAAATCATTCACTACTGAGAACCAACTTATGATTGTATTTTTTTATGTATTTACATTTTTATTTATAATAAATCAATGCATTTTTAACTGAAGTACCATTTTGACATATAATTCTATATTTGTTTCAGGTGTATTCATAGATAGTATGAATATAATAATTGGACATTTATATTTGTGACTTTAGAAACTCTTACATTTGATTCCAGTACACTTCTTCCTCTTCCCCAAAATAAGCATCCATTGCTAACTTGCATAAATTAAATTACTATTAAGTTTTGTGATAATTCAAGCTGGGAAAAAAATCTCTATCAAATTTTCCTTGTCAGTAAAAACTAAATAAAGCCTAAATTAAAATTAATTACTGTTGATAAATTTATTTGTAACAAATTGTAAAGCCGTATTAAATTGGGGGACAAACTGAGAACATTTTCTCAAATGTAATGAAATAAAGGAAAGAGAACTTGAAATAAAAAATATTCTCTTTCTTGCCCTAGAACAAGTTTTAAAAATCTCTATTTGCCTTAGGTTCATGATTTACAGGGTCCTTTTTTACCTATAAATTCTCATTTCTATGAAATTAGACTTAACAGGTGCTATATACTGCATACTTGAAACTTGGTTTTCTATACAAAATTTGTTTACAGAATATGCTAGATCTAAAATATTTATCTTTGCCAATGTTAAATTGTATATTCTGTAATATTTATTAACCAGGAGTCACCGCTGTGACCTATACACATATATTGAAGTGAAGAATAATTTCAGTGAGCTATCAACAAAAACAACTACACACAAATCATGTTTTGTTCTATGATCTACAAATTTAAGGGATGTTTTAAATCATAAGCATCTAAAAAGAGTATGTGAAAGCCATAGCCCCTATTTAATATGTATTAAATAAGAATGCGATATTTTCTTAGAAATAAAAATTTTTTAGATTTGTATGTTGATCATGTTTAATTTACTTTTACCTTCAAAATCATAGGGTTAAGATATTCAATCACAATGTTGTAAAGATGTGGAATTTGAGAAAAAGATTATGAAAACTAGTGAATGCATTTAATTGATATTTCATTCTTAATTGGACCACCTACACATAAGAGTATTTGTGAAAAGTGAAAAGTCAACAACAACCACAGATTAACAAAAAGTTAGGAATGGTGGGGATTAATTGGTTGTATTAGACCACCCTCTTTATAATCTACTTAATTCTTCCATTATATATTATCTACTATGCTTTGGTATAAATTGAACAATTGCAGGCCATGTTGAGAGTCAAGAGGTTGAATGGGAATGAATATATACATATATATTTTTTTTTCTTGCTTTCCTGAGGTGAATGAGGTATGATGGACAGAGGTGTCTTACTGTACTGGTCCATATAGGGACTGAATTTTAAATTAACTAGTTGAATAAGCAAATGGCGATTTTTATAAATTTTTAAAGTAAGACAGTGTTAGCCTTGAGTTTAACTATGTTAACCTTAATTCAATAGTAATACAGCATCAAAAAAAAAAAAAGAAAAGAAAACAATTCCCTGAATTTGTAAAGTACTTTAATTAATGATGACTAGCACACATACTAATAACATTGAAAAAGAAAAAAAAGTTACTGAAAATGGAGTTACTAAAATAATTTTCTGTGCTTTCTCTTTAGAATAATTGAGCATTTTGTGTACTAATAGATTTTCTATACTTTTGGTAAAATATTATCACTGATATTGTAATAGGTTAAATGGTAGTGCTGCCAAAATTATGCCTACCCAGACCCTGCGCGTGTAAATGTATTTGGAAAAGGGGTCTTAGCTGAAGCACTTAAGTGCTTATCAAGATGAAATCATCCTGCAATTACCCATGTAGATCTTAAATCCCCTGACAAACGAACTTAGAAGAGAAGACACACACCTGATAAGGTCATGTGAAATGGAGATGTAGACTAGAATGATGAATCTACAAGCTGAGGAACATCAAGTATTGTTATCATTTATCAGAAGCTAGAAGAGAGAGGCATAGAACAGATTTTCCCCCAGAGCCTGCCGACATTATAGTTTCCAACTTCTGGATTCCAAAACTGTGGGAGAATAAATATATGTCATTCACTTTCTAGTAATTTGTTATCGAATTTCTAGGAAACTAATATAGATAACTTTATAAAAAATATTTTGAAAGCAGTATAATGTTTTCTAAACCTACAGTTATTATACTATCTTACTGTCAAAAAAAAAAAAAAAAAAACACTCAAAGATAAAATATTTAGTTACCATGCCCCACTGCCTATATAAACTATAAGGACAACTACAGTGATAAAATATAATATTGTATTTCCTATAATCTGGATAAGACATCTGTGATGTTGATGATTTTCCTACTATGTACACGCATATTACTTTTTTGTTTAGATAAGTATATGATTATTATTTAAAATATGAAATGTAAAAATAATTTTAAAGAATTACAACATAAATAAATACCTTAGACTGACATCCCTGAGATTACCGCATTTAATGTTTCAGTATTGAAGTGGATTTTGCAAGTCACCACAGCAATCTCTGCATTCCCATATACCTTTCCACACATTGCCACTTCTCTTCCCTATCAAGTGTTGGAATCTATTTTGCTTCTCTTCTAATTTCAGGAGAGAGGGATTGTGACTCTCAGGTACAATGTGCATGGCAGAAGTGGTATTATTTGACAGGTGGGTCTAGGTCATTAAAAGTAATCCACCAAGCCCTTTCTCTGAACAATCAACCGTGGAACCTACATACCATGTAGTCAAGGCGTTCTAGACATTTGGCTGGTCACACATAGGTATTCCAGTGACAGTCCCAACTGAGGTCTCAACAAACGGCCAGTATCAGCTGTCAGCCAGTAAGCTAGTGAGCCTTCAAATTATTCCAACTTTCAAGCCCTCAAGGTGAAACCCTAGCCCTTGGGGAATTAAAACAAACTATTTTGCTGTGTCCTACCTTAATTCCTGGCCTATATAATCCATAGGATGATACATGGTTATTTTACATCTGAATTTTAGAGTCATTAGGCATACATCACAGCTACTAGAACAATTGTATTTCGTATATAACTTTCAGTGGGTATCATGACTGATAACTCATGCACATCATAAGGAGCAAAAAAAAAAAAAAAAAAAAAAAAAAAAGCAGAGTAGCCATAATATTGATCAAATACCTTTCATGCATATAACAATAAATTATCAGAGTAGGGGAAATTTAGTACAGTGTCTCATATGAAGAAGAGGCTCAGCAAATACTTGCTGAAGTTTAAAAAAAAAGATGAGAAAACAAAATATTAAATATATAAGTAAGTGGGAATCTTTTAAGATTTGGTTGAGAAATATTTATCTTAATATCTTTAATGGAAGTAATGAGCTTTTTTGTAGTAAGAAAGAAATATAAGCATGTTTATAAGCATGATATGTTTATATTATATCAGAGTTTTTATTTTATTTTTATTTTATTTTTTTAAAGATTTTATTTATTTATTTGACAGAGATCACAAGTAGGCAGAGAGGCAGGAAGAGAGAGAGAGGGGGAAGCAGGCTCCCTGCTGAGCAGAGAGCCCGATGTGGGGCTTGATCCCAGGACCCTGGGATCATGACCTGAGCCGAAGGCAGAGGCTTAACCCACTGAGCCACCCAGGCGCCCCTATATCAGAGTTTTTAAAGTTCTTATCTATATTATACACTTCCCTATAGACTAGAAAGAAAACATGTGCAATGATAGTTTTGGGATTCTTTTTGGATGTCTAAGTTAAATGCGTTCTTTAGTGATTCACAGATCCTAAAATATACCTATATGTTTCTCTTTTTTCTGGATATTCTTTTTCCAATCATTTTAGGCACATATAAAATTTAAAATATCATTTTTATCAAGATTTATGTTTATGTTTCAAAATTACTAATGGAAAATATCTCTATTGATTCTGAGTAATGGTGATATGATTGTGACAAGCTATTGGTTATGTGTCTATGCACACACATATTTGACATCAATATAATGGAACATTTTTCTCTAATCATATTAGATATAGTTCAGGAAAAATTAAATATTCTAAAAGAAATTATAGACCAATATCCACAATTATTAGTAATAAAATTATATCCTTAAAAATTTAACAATGGAAATGAGCACATGAGAAGTAATAAGAGAAAGAACTCTGAACAAATAAGTTACATGTTTTATAAAAAAGTATTATTATTATAAATAAATCTAAGCAAGGAAGAAAACAAGAACACATTGTTTGTAGTTATTCTTATGCATCATATGTTTTCAACTATGTCAGATGTTTCTAAAGTTACACAAAGCAACAAGACTGAAGTATTGTCTGGAAAACAATTATATTTTGAGTGAAGTATAGAAAGTTTTATATTAGGAATGTGTTAAGTTTATTTTTATCACTAGAAGGATGAGGATAGTGATTATAGTTAGCATTTATGACATTTCTTTATGGAATTTGAAGCCATTAAGCATGTGATAGATGTTATTGATCTCTTTTTTAATCCTTTTTTTATAAAAAAAAAAATTATTGTTTTCCTCATCAGTCTTCATAAAAAGAGGTTGAATTATGTTTTCAAATGCAGTTCCTGTCATCTTAAGTTATCAAGAAAATTAATTTGTCAAATTTTAATTATCTAGGTCTGGTAAAATATTTGAATTTTATCATTTATTTTAAATGGGAAATTGTAAAGCGATAAATGATTTGTATTAATTTCACTGCTTAGGCCATTAATGAACTCCTAATTGTCACACCTAATAGCTATTTGTCAGTCTTCAAGTTACTTTTACTCTCATCTTTAATCAAAGCTTCTTTCTTCTTTTTTTTTGAGCTCTCTCTTCCATCTCTTCTGATTCTCTCTCTGGGTTTTGGGACTTCAGTCTCTTTCACCATCTTCTCTTATTTCATCTACTGCTTAAGTGTTGGAGTTCCTGAAATGGCTCTTTTCACTTCACATAGTCTGTCAGGGGGAATCATAAATTTGTCTAGGTTTAATTTATACTTGGTCCCATTTAGCTTACACTCTGGCTAGAAGAATTTATGATGGAGCACATATTAATGCCTTCTCACATGAGTTTTTTCAGACTTCGCTTATAATAAGTTTAAATAGTTTGAAATAGAACTTACATTCTTTTTTTTTAACATCTTAATTTTATTTTTCTCATGTTCCAAGATTCATTTTTTATGCACCACACCCAGTGCTCCAAGCAATATGTGCCCTCCTTAATATACACCACCGTGCTCACCCACCCCCCAACCTCCCTCCCCTCCATAACCCTCAGTTTGTTTCCCAGAATCCACAATCTCTCATCTTTTGTCTCCCCCTCCGATTTACCCCAATTCACTTTTCCTTTCCTTCTCCTAATGTCCTCCATGTTATTCCGTATGCTCCACAAATAAGTTAAACCATATGATAATTGACTTTCTCTGCTTAACTTATTTCACTCAGCATAATCTCTTCCAGTCGTGTCCATGCTGATACAAAAGTTGGGTATTCATCCTTTCTAATGGCTGTGTAATATTGCATTATGGACCATATCTTCTTCATCTATTAATCTGTTGAAGGGCATCTTTGCTCTTTTCACAGTTTGGTGATTAACTTTGTGGCTTTGAACATTGGGGTACAAATGGCCCTTCTTTTCACTACATCTGTATCTTTGGGGTAAATACCCAGTAATGCAAATGCAGGGTCATAGGGAGCTCTATTTTTAATTTTTTGAGGAATCCCCACACTGTTTTACAAAGTGGCTGCACCAATTTGCATTCCCACCAACAGTGTAAGAGGGTTCTCCTTTCTCCACATCCTCTCCAACACTCATTGTTTACTGTCTTGTTGACTTTGGCCATTCTAACTGGTGTAAGGTGGTATCTCAATGTGGTTTTGATTTGAATTTCCCTGATGGCTAGGGATGATGAACATTTTTTTCATGTGTTTATTAACTATTCATATGTCTACTTTGGCAAAGTGTCTGTTCATGTCTTCTGCCCATTTTTTAAAATTTTTTAAAAATATTTTTATTTATTTGACAGACAGAAATCACAACCAGGCAGAGAGGCATGCAGAGAGAGAGGAGGAAAAAGCAGGCTCCCTTCAGAGCAGAGAGCCTGATGCAGGGCTCGATCAAAGGACCCTGGGATCATGACCTGAGCCAAAGGCAGAGGCTTTAACCCACTGAGCCACCCAGGCACCCCACTTCTGCCCATTTTTTCACGTGATTATGTGTTTTGCGGGTGTTGAGTTTGAGGAGTTCTTTATAGATCTTGGGTATCAGCCCTTTGTCTGTAGTGTCATTTGCGAATATCTTCTCCTATTCCGTGGGTTGCCTTTTTGTTTTGTTGACTGTTTCCTTTGCTGTGCAGAAGCTTTTGATCTTGATGAAGTCCCAAAAGTTCATTTTCACTTTTGTTTCCTTTGCCATTGGAGATGTGTCTTGAAAAAAGTTGCTGTGGCCGATGTTGAAGAGGTTACTGCCTATGTTCTCTTCTAGGATTTTAATAGATTCCTGCCTCATGTTGAGGTCTTTCATCCATTTCAGTTTATCTTTGTGTATAGTGTGAGAGAATGGTCGAGTTTCCTTTTTCTATACCTAGTTGTCCAATTTTCCCAGCACCATTTATTGAAGAGACTGTCTTTATTCCACTGTATATTTTTTCCTGCTTTGTCAAAGATTATTTGACCATAGAGTTGAGGGTCCGTATCTGGACTCTCTACTCTGTTGCATTGGTCTATGTGTGTTTTTTTGCCAGTTCCATGCTGTTTTGGTGATCACAGCTTTGTAGTGATGTTTGAAATCACGAAACATGATGTCCCCAGCTTTGTTTTTCTTTTTCAACATTTCCTTAATGATTTGGGGTCTTTTCTGGTTCCATACAAATTTAGGATTGTTTGTTCCAGCACTTTGAAGAATGCCAGTGGAATTTTGATTGGAATGGCATTGAAAGTTTAGATTGCTCTGGGCAGTGTAGACATTTTAACAATGTTTATTTTTCCAATCCATGAGCCTGGAATGCTTTTCCATCTTTTTGGGTCTTTTTCATGAGTTTTCTGTAGTTCCTCAAGTACAGATCCTTTACCTCTTTGGTTAGGTTTATTTCCAGGTATCTTATGGTTCTTGGTGCTGTAGTAAATGGAATTGATTCTCTAATTTTCCTTTCCATATTTTCATTGCTAGTGTATAAGAAAGCGACTGATTTCTGTGCATTGATTTTGTATCCTGCTACATTACTGTATTGCTGTATGAGTTCTAGTACTTTGGATGTGGAGTCTTTTGGGTTTTCCATATAAAGTATCATGACATCTGTGAAGAGAGAGAGTTTGACTTCTTCTTTGCCAATTTGAATACCTTTTATTTCTTGTTGTTGTCTGATTGTGTTGCTAGGACTTGTAGTACTATGTTGAAGAACAGTGGTGAGAGTGGGCATCTAAAATTTACTTTCTATTTATTTTTATAAAAAAAAAACAAATTAAGAGTAAATATGATAGAGTGGATTATTATTGCCAACCTTTAGTTTCTTTCCTATAATGGAAGTATAGATCCATACTCTTGGCCATGTAAATTGTCTAGTGTTTTTCACTAGAACAGATCAAGTACATTTTCCTGTTGCCTTAATATTTGGCATAGCTAGGTGAGTTGTTTTTTCAAGTGAACTTGATGAGAGCCAAAAATTTACGTGTGCTTGTAAGCTTTGGTTACTCTCATATTTTTCTAATCCACTATGAAGGAAAATAGGCATTGGTCCTAAAATGAGGAGACAAATGAAATAGACTTGAACCCAAATCTCAGCCTGAAGGCAAACCAGGGTGAGCCAGGAAAACCATTACTGACCTATATATCTGTGTGCAAATGATACATTTTAAATTTCTAAGATTAAGAAGTTGCTATGCATCATTCTTACAATAAAGAATAAGATAGAAACAATGAATGCTGATCTAAGATTTTAATTTATTATTATTTGTATAAGCAAAATGCACAACATAATAATCCTACCCAGGACCCATATTACTTTTTAAAGCAGTATTAACCTCCTTTCTTATTCTGTAAACTCCAGTGTCATTTAAACAAAAGCACTTGGGGTGCCTGGGGGGCTCAGTGGGTTAAAGCCTCTGCCTTAGGCTCAGGTCATTATCTCAGGGTCTTGGGATCAAGTTCCACATTGGGCTCCCTGCTCAGCAGGGAGCCTACTTCTTCTTCTCTCTCTCTCTCTGCCTGCTTCTCTGCCTACTTGTGATCTCTGTGTCAAATAAATAAATAAAATCTTTAAAAAAAATAAAAGCAGTATTATTATTATTTATTATATTAAGTTTTAGAAAAAAGTAGTATGCTAACTTTTTTTTTTTTTGCTTATTGAAGCAAATTTTAGTAACACGTTTACAAAAATCTCCCCACATTCATCCCTTCTTACCAGCACAATCACAAAATGAAATACTAAGAGAAAATTGAAAAAGCCCAATTCACAGCCACAGGGTAAATTTTTACATTTTTATAATAAATATAATTTTTAGCTAAGTATTGCTATCAGTACCATAATCTCATAAAACCCTAATATCTTCCAAAAGAGAATTTTAAAAATATCCTTCTTACGCACCTATCCTTATATTCATTGTGTCAGATGGCACCCAACCAGTCACTCAAACTAGATACCTGAGAAGTGTTTAATTAATTAAACAAGGAGGTTATTTGACTAATGTGACTCTAATGCTGTGGTAACCTATGTCAGCGAACTAAAATCTAACCTTGTAAATGCCTGAGATTACAAACTTTAAACCTAGAGACAACTAATCACAAATACTAACTAGGCTTTAAGCTATAGCCAATCAATAATTTCTTGTTTTGCTCCTACCTTTTCTCTATAGAATTCTTTCCCAGAGTTTCTAGATTGACACTGTCAAGTAGATTCAGTTTTTACTGAAATGAAATTCTGCATATGCCTCAGTTTATTTTTTCTTTTTATTTTATTGTTTTTTAAGATTGTATTTATTTATTTGAGAGAGAGAGAATGAGAGAGATAGCATGAAAGGGGGGAGGGCAAGAGGGAGAACAAGACTCCCTGCTGAGCAGGGAGCCTGATGCTGGGGGACTTGATCCTAGGACTCCAGGATTATGACCTAAACCCAAGGCAGTCCCTTAACCAACTGAGCCACCCAGGCACCTCTATTTATCTTTTAACAGAAGGAAACTTGAATTTTAATAACTCATATATTAATTGTGCATCTTTATTCGTTTTTTTAATTTATCTTTTTCTCTACCCAAATGACTAAAACCAAAAATACAGCTCTCTCTTTCTTAAAATATTACGATATTATTCTAATATGGCCTTTCTGCGTACAGTATTATTGTACCCTCTTAAAAGAAAACAATACTGATGGTATTAGTAACAGTTATATTTAGATAGGTAACTAGTCTATCACATTTATTTTATATTTCAAGCATTGTTCTAAGAACTCTATATTAACCCAATTTTTATTTTTAAATTTTTATTTTTTGTTTCAAGTTTTTATTTAATTCCATTTAGCATATTAACTTAATGTTACTGTAATCCACTTGACATGAGTTGATGAAATTGAGGCACAGAGGTACTACGTTAGTTACCCAAGTACACATGGCTAATGTGCAGCAGAGCTGGAATTTGAACAGAACTTCTCTATTTCAAAAATCCAGCAGTTAATGTAATCACTATCTATCCTATATTGCTTCTTCATATATGTGAAATAGAAATTGGAAATAGGTTAGATCACTTCTCTTTTTGAAAGCCTTGTTTGAAGTTCTTAATCACCTTTGAAATGATATTATGTAGACTTTGTGATGTGGCATAGGTCCTCTGTAGCCTTCATTTCAGATGTTGTACCATTCCTCTCAGCAAATAGCAACAGATTTCTTCCACCATGCTGTTTTTGGCCTTTCTCACTCTCTTCTTAAGATGTGTCTCTCCACCTGTTTCTACTTTGAAAAGCCTTCCTCTTTCTTTAGGATTTATCCCTAAGCTGAATCAAGTCCTGAGAGATTCTGAATCAGGGAGCCAAAGTGAGATAGGAAACCTTCTTCCAGACTCCCAAAATTCTTTATGTTATAAAAAGTTCCTATAGATACTTGTTCTTCTCCATCTTTCACTCACTAGAGTTCGAGCTATTGTGAATCAGGGTTATTAACTTTTTTATCTTTGTTCCCCCAGACCCTAGAAAACATAAATTCTAAATCATTCTGATAGTTTTCTGGTGAGGTAGAAACACAATAAGATGATGTGAAATACTACAGAAGTATGAAGTATTATGATGATTAAATTTCTTAGTTAGTTACATTAATTTTTTCTTCCACTTAGTGAGACTTTTAGTGTCTTGTGTTCTGGCAGGGTCAGAGGGAGAATGGAGAATAGCTAAAGATGTAAGTGAGGTTATAGATTTTACAAAAATCTCACCTACTCTCAATAGTACTTTTGTTAGAATAGGGCCAGTGAGAATTGAAAAGTAAAGTATGACTTTTAAAAAAAATAGAGGGTCAGAATAAAAAGGATTGGAAAATACATATTGTGAATACATAGTGAGACTTTCAGTACATTGAAATGAAGCCCCTCTCCCCCTTTAGTCTTTATGTAATGCAGAGCTTTTGAAAAGGATGTCACAATATGAATTAGTTTATAAGAACTCTTTCAAAGAGATTTTGAGGGTATATCTCAGCAAGAGATAAATAACAGGTGTATTTTTCTTTTGAAAGGAAGATACATTAACTCTAATACTTCTGTTTGCTTGCAGTTCTGAAGTCACCAAGATTTTAAGAGCAGATTTTTCCTCACTATTTCTGTTTTTTTTTTTTAAAGATTTTATTTATTTATTTGACAGATAGAGATCACAAGTAGGCAGAGAGGCAGGCAGAGAGAGAGAGGAGGAGGCAGGTTCCCTGCTGAGCAGAGAGCCTGATGTGGGGCTTGATCCCAGGACACTGGGACCATGACCTGAGCCGAAGGCAGAGGCTTTAACCCACTGAGCCACCCAGGTGCCCCACTATTTCTGTTTTTTTAAGGCCAAGTCAGTAACTGAATTAATCACCTCCTCATTGCTCACAAGTGATCAGGATGACAATTTCATGACATTTTAAACTGGCCAATTAACAAATGATCAGGGACTATTTTTGACTTGGATTCCTATTCTTAAGAAATTGTAAACCTGATACCACATAAACACGCACAGAATGTGTGGGAGTTCCTGACATCAAGGATGATATATCTATATATTTGTTCATTTAAGAGTACTTGTCTGAGGTGAGTGGCTCAGTGGGTTAAAGCCTCAGCCCTCAGCTCAGGTCATGATCCCAGGGTCCTGGGATTGAGCCCTGCATCTGGCTCTCTACTCAGCTGGGAGCCTGCTTCCCACCCTGCCCCCTTCTCCCCACACTCCGCACCCCCGCCCCCACCTCCTGCCTAATTGTGATCTCTGTCTGTCAAATAATTCAAATAAAATCTTCAAAAAAAAAGGAGAGTGCTTGTCTGAGAAATTCCAATACTCTAAATTTCAGAGGGTACATGTGACATCACAATTATGTGCTGGATATAAAGAAGAGGGTGAGATAGGAGAACCCTTAGATTTCACAGAACCTACAGATTGGCAAGATATTTTTTTTCTTCTTTTTGTGTTTACCATATCTCTTTGGAACTGAAGCAGAATCTAATTTCTACTCAAAAATTCAAATATGGAAAAAGGGGATTTTTTTTTTTTTGGCAAGTAAACTCACATTTGCTTTTCATTCTCTAATCTGTCTAAGCAAAATTATTTTATTTAAATTCAGTATATTTAGTCAGATCTAGTGATTTGATTAATCTCCTAGTCTTTTTCCAATTCATCGTCTATTCACAGACCTACTTCATGTGGCCCGTCTTGTCATTGCATACTGTTTAGCGATCACCCTAGCTTTGGTGAAATAAACCTGGCCTTCAGTTGTTGAGTCATTGTGTGACTGGTTGAATTCACTTTAGCCTATCTGGCCAGCAGATGTGCTGCTTGCCTTGTTCCTCTACTGGGTGTGACACTGGTTGCCAATTATGAAGCAGCAAAGAATTCCGTATACCCTGGAAAGGAAGTTGTTTTCTTTTCCTGGGTGCAGATAGTGACTGATTAAGTCATTCTGTGTTTTCCAAAAAGGGCATTGAACTTTTAGATGTTTTCCTGCACTATATTGGAGCAAGTAGTGTTGATGAAATTGTCCTCAAGATGATCCACACGTCCTATTTCTTTGCCTTTCTTCCTGAGCCATATTGGATGTTGGGTTTTCTCCAACTTTGATTATGATAGGCAGAATTCCAAAGTACCACCTCAAGTTTTCCCACCAGAATCTATGTAACTGTGAGTATGATGAGATATGATGCCCCCAATGATTATGTTACCTTATGTAGCAAAGGATTTGGCACATGTAATTGACTTTATTAATCAGTTGATTTTGAGTTAAACACAAGAGAGATTGTCTAAGTGTACCTAGTATAACTATATGAGTCATTTAGAAGCTAAACTTTTTATCAAATTTGTGGTAGAAAGGGAAACAAGAGAGATTTGAAGCATTAGAAGGATTCAGAGTACTCTGTTATTCAAAATAACAGAATACAATGGCCTAGAAGCCAAGAGCAGCTCCCACCTCACAGCAAGAAAACAAAGGGTGACATTAGCCCTGTAATAGCAAGAAACTAAATTCTATTAACAACCTTAATGAGCTAGCTTGGATGTAGATTCTTCTGCATACTTCTAGGGAAAAGCCTTATTCAGACAGTATTTTGATTTCAGCCTTTTGATACCCTAAGTCAAGAAACCAACAAAGCTAGTCTAGCCCAATATCTGGCCTACAGAATGTGAGACAATAAGCCAATAATTTACCCTCAATTCTGAGTGTTAGGATTTGTGTTATTTGACTAATTATGTTTGTGGTAATTGTTACATCTATTTTTTATGCAATGTTTCCTAGAATAATAAAATCAAGTTGATAAAGACAACTAAAGAGAAAGGCCATGCTCATATGGAAAATAAGCTGAGCAAATGTCCATGGTTTCCGTTCTCATTGGAATTGTTTCTCATATTGCTGCAACCAGGTAGCCCATAGATAAAGATTTTTCAGTTCCAAAAATACAAAGATGACATTCATGCCACTAAAATGTTCTTTAAAAAGGAGGCTATTTTAAATATCATATTTTTCTGCTAGTAAATATAAAACATAGCTGCATTAGTGTGTGTATATATATATATATATACATATATATATATATCTCCTATGCTAAAAGATGATTTTCAAAAATTGATTAGATTATCATAAAATATTTGCCTATAGTATGACAATGTGATGGGTAGTTTGTACAAATCAAATTCTCTTGTATCAAATTTTCTTTCTTTCTCACTTTATACCAGAAACTAAATTTAATTATGACAGTATATCATGTCATTTGTTTCACTCTTAGACTCTTAGACTTCACTGATAGAAGAGGTAATGTCTAAGATGAAAAAAAAGCCTCTTTTCTTACAAATCGTTAATGATATCCACTGCAAATATATATTCATTTTATGTGAAATTAAAACTAAAATATATAACGTTAAAACTATATCTTTTTTCTAAACATTGTACTGGACATATATAAGAATTAAAATAATATTAGAAAACATACATATATAATTTTGAGGTTAACATAACATAACTGTAGGGCTTAATGTCTTAAAGCTCAGGATTTGATTATTTTGTAAGTAAGATTTTTGTAAAAACAAAAATCTTTTTTGTAAGATTTGAATTTTTATATTAGAAACAATTTATTGTTACAATGAAAGTATGACTAACATAGAAAACCGTAAAGAAAAAATAATCATCCATGAAACTATCATCCTAATAATCATGTTATTTTATCAGAGCATATTTTGGGCTATTTCAATGCAAGAGACACTTATTTTAATATGTAAGATTTCAGTCTATGATGAATTTTCCACCTAATTTTATTTGATTAATTTTTTCATTAAAAGTTTCTAAAACCTGGGGCGCCTGGGTGCCTCAGTGGTTTAAAGCCTCTGCCTTCGGCTCAGGTCATGATCTCAGGGTCCTGGGATTGAGCGGTGCTTTGGACTCTCTGCTCAGCAGGGAGCCTGCTTCCACCTCTCTCTCTCTCTCTCTCTGCCTGCCTCTCTGCCTACCTGTGATCTCTGTCTGTCAAATAAATAAATAAAATCTTAACTAACTAACTAACTAAATAATATATATGTATTTTAGATTTTATTTATTTATTTGACAGACAGAGATCACAGGTAGGCAGAGAGGCAGGCAGAGAGAGGGGAAGGGAAACAGGCCCCCTGCTGAGCAGAGTGCCTGATGCAGGGCTCGATCCCAAGACTCTGGGATCATGACCTGAGCTGAAGGCAGAGGCTTTAACCCACTGAGCCACCCAGGTGCCCCAAATAAAATATTTTTAAAAAGTTTCTAAAACCGTTGTCATATATATATATATATAGCTCTGTGTATATACATATATCGGACTATATGCTTAGGCATTTCTTTGTTCAGGAAGTTTGTTAAAGATTTGTTATTGCCGTATGTCATGTGGTTTTTGGCTTTTAGCTATGTGTTTGTTACTCTTTTGGTTTATGACTAGTGGGTGGTAGAATTATTACTTGGTTTCCTACTCTTCTTTACCCATTTAAAGTTAATATCTATTATTCGTTTTGATTTGTATGAAAGATAGTAAATAATTATCTGTAAGAATCCATATCATTTCAGGTTAATAACGTGAAATTTTAAAATGTTTAAGCAGAATTGTTTTTCAAACTATGGCATTTAACATTATGAAAATAGCCTTATTGCTATACATATTTAATTCTCATTAATTCCTAATCCCAGTGGTATTCTGTCAATTTCTAGATATTTTAAATAAGGTAAAAAACTAGAGAAATATTAAAATATGTCTTCATATTGCTATTTTGTCCTTATCTCTCCCCAAAACATAATTCAAAATATTTTCCAATTAGCTAGTTATTATGGAAATCATTTTTAATCTGAATTATCCAGTAAGTATCATTATACAAATTTAAACTATATATTTCATATATAAATTATAACTACTTTTGAATGAGCATTTCATATGCACAGAGCACACAATTGAGACAAGTCTTAGTAGTACTGCTGTAACTATTACTTCTACTAATGTAGTTGACCCTTGAATACCAGGGTGCTTAAGGAAAACAACCTGCCATGCAGCTGAAAATTTGCACACTACTTTTGACTCCCCCCAAGCCTAAGAATACTAATAGCTTACTTTTGATCAGAAGCCTTACTGGTAGCAGTTGGTTAATACATTTTGTATGTTATATGTACTATATATTGTAGTCTTACAATAAAGTAGGCTAGAGAAAAGAAAATATTGTTAAGAAAATCACAGGGAAGGGCTGCCTGGGTGGCTCAGTGGGTTAAGCCTCTGCCTTCAGCCAAGGTGATGATCTCAGGGTCCTGGGATCGAGTCCCACATCAGGCTCTCTGCTAGGCAAGGAGCCTGCTTCCTCCTCCTCTCTCTCTACTTGTGATCTCTCTCTGTTAAATAAATAAAATCTTAAAAAAAAAAAAAAAAGAAAAGACAATCACAGGGAAGGGGTGCCTGGGTGGCTCTATTGGTTAAGTGTCTGCTTTTGGCTCGTTTGAGGGTCAGCTGTAATGATAGCTCAGATACTGTATTCTGAGGAGCAGGTTTACTATGTACATGAAAGAAGCAGGTTTAATTATTTTTTTTCTCTGTCTATAAATATAGCCAAAAAAAAAAAAAAAGGAAAAGACCCACTTTTATTGTTAATGATTTCAATTAAACCAATCCCTTTCATAATATTGTTGAAAACTTTAGATTGATAATAATTATATCTAACAAAATATGAATGTGACGAATACACAAAAAACTTATACAAGCATCTTTAACCCCCAAGTCAAGCACACCCTCAAACACAGGTGTTGGTGTGACTTGACATCTGGTGTTTAGCACCTCTCTTCTTTTTCCTCTTTCATTTGGCATGGGAGAACTGAGATATCAAACTCCTGAGGATAGTCCATTCCAGAAAGAACCTGTCAGGGAATTGTGCTGCCAACTATGCCTTTGGAAATGTCTTCTTAATGTTGAAAGCTTCCCTGGGCTGATTATCTAAGTGATATATTCTTTTATTTTTTTATAAATTTATAAAAAACTATTGTGAGAAGGGCGCCTGGGTGGCTCAGTGGGTTAAGCCTCAGCCTTCAGCTCGGGTCATGATCTCAGGGTCCTGGGATCGAGCCCCACATCGGGCTCTCTGCTCAGCAAGGAGTTGGCTTCCTCCTCTCTCTGCCTGCCTCTCTGCCTACTTGTAATCTCTCTGTCAAATAAATAAATAAAATCTTTAAAAAAAAATTTAAAAAAAATTAAAAAAATAAAAAATAAAAACAAAAAAACTATTGTGAGAAACTTTCATATCTATCTCATACAGAATATCTATTTTTAAAAACACATTCACTTTTTCAAACAGAGAAAACTGCATCATCCTAGATTTGTGAAAGGACAATATGATATTTCTGTTTTAATGATGGTACAATCATGCTGTTCCCTACCAAATTCATCTGTCCTTCACCTTAGGCATGTTGACACTTTAGCCAATATTATTTGTCATTTTTTCAGAATTTCTGCTTCATACTAATGTGCGGTTGGATGGCATATATCATTCTTCTGTATTTGATATTGACTCTCAGAGACAATTTTGTGTTTGTTGTGTTTCCTGCAAGTTGTGCTGGTAATATCCCTGATCATCTGGATGCTACTTTAGAGATCTGTGTTTGGGAAAATATTTTAAGTAGAAAAATACTCAAATGTAAGAATAGAATAAAATTCTTTCTTTCCTTCTTCCTTCCTTCCTTCCTTCCTTCCTTCCTCTCCTTCAATTATTCTTCCATTTAGTCAGTTACATGAGGCTATTTATTATAAACCACAATGTTAGTACTAAACACCTCACAGTTATCATGTAAAACACGACTCTGGTTTTCAAGGAGATTACAGTTTGTTCAGGGAAAACAATGGTAATGAGGCAAACCATACAGCATCATGAAATTTATGATGATTAAAATATAGGATGCCATGAAACCAAGAAAAGAAGGAGATAGAACATCAAAATGGTTTTATAGTATCTACTTAAAATAAGAAGTACCTTTTCCTTTTGTTTTTAATGTAATTAATATTTTAATAAAACAAACTTAGATTAGTTAAATCATTGTGTGTATGTGTGTGTGTTGAAAGAGTAAGAGTATTTGCTTGTTAGATAATGTCATGATTTTATTTTTTATTATTTTTGTTCCTTACTGATATACTTAACTCTCCAAAGCAAATTATTTGCATTTATCTGTTATTCAGGGTGTTCCTCCCACACCCAAAAATCTAGTTTTGACTCGTTTCTAACCATGCATGTGCAACCATTGCACCCCATGTTTCAGCAGTGACAGGCATAATTTTACTAGATTTTTTTTCACATTATTATCAATTATGATTATACCGCTTTCCACAATTTCAAATATACTCAGTCTATTTTCTTAAAGGTAGATCATTTTCATTTGAACTATAGTTTTTAGCTGGCAGTTTGTCAGAGTGATACTAGTGATATTCTTAAAAATAACACATATTTACACAAAGTATGTGCACATTCCAAGTATAATTTCTACTACTAAATGGCACTTTGTATAAAAAATTCTAAAATAATAATAATAATAAAATAATAAATAATAATAATAAAATAATAATAATAAAATAAATAAATAAATAATGGGTGCTTTTACGTAAGGACAAATTTGTGCTGACTTTACTGGATTCCTTATTATATAGCTTTATAGCTGAATGCTTAAAAATTACCAGTTGTTTAAAATGTGTTATATAAAGTTATAGGGAAAAACATTGTCTTGCTTTGATTACATATATATGTGTATTTGTGTATGTCATACATACATATATACATATGGATATAACATGTTTTATTTAAGATAATTTTTTGGTGTGATATAGAATGTGTTTCAGTACTTGAAATACCCCCCTAGCAATCCTAGACTCCTGGGCACCAAGATAATAGGAAAAAAAAAGAAAAAAAGTAATGACAAAGGGAATTGGTAGAAACTTGTCGGATTTATTATATGCTGAAGAGGAAAAAAAAATAAAAATAAAAAACAAACCCTCTGGAGAGAGTGATATGATTTCTCAAGCCTTTGTCATTTGAGTGCAAATCACATAAAACACTTCCCCCAAGGTACCCTATTGGGAATTCCTTAATAGTCTTTTCCCTTGGATTCTAATAATTTGTATGATATTCATAGCAAATAGAATGTACTTTTTTGAAAATCACAGTTTATCTAACATATATCATGAAACATGAAATTCAGGGTTTTTTTGTTTTGTTTTGTTTTGTTTTTTCTTTTTAAGAGACATAAGAGGCTATACGTAAGGATAATGTGACCTCTTAAAATAGTTTCTAGATCATGATCTCAAATTGGAGTCATTCAGTGCAGGGGACTTTCAGGATAATTCCTTGCGATTATGGTGCAGGAATCATTAGAGGTTGAAATTAGAAATTTTATAATTTATACAGAAATTAGAAATGTATGTATTTGTGTGCATGTGTATGCACATGTGCACATATTATTTAGTATCATCTTTCCTGTCTATTTGATCTATGTATTATAATATTAAAATAGATTTTAACAAGGTATTATACACACAATTTTTTAAAAAATTGTATAATGTATAATACATATATATATGCACATATGTATGTATGTACATATATATACATACATATGTGCATATATATATATATATATATATATATATATAAATGTAGACTTACTAGAAACCAATGTTCCAATTTTTATTTTACTAATAGGAGTACATGGACAAAATGTTTTTGAAATACTAATTTATAAAAAATAAATATAAAAAGAAAATGTTTATATGCAGCTAGTTGGGTGGTCAATCCATTTGACATGCAGATAGTGCTACGTCCCTAATATTGAATTAAGATGCCGTGATGGGGAGAAACATGGTTTGTCATTGTAACTTTCATGATTTAGAACATCTTGGACTTATGAATTCCAGTCAGGCATGCGAGAAGGTTGGAAGTTGTCACTGTCATACCGACAAGTAAAAAGCTGAAAAACTTAGGTATGTTAGAGAAATTATGTCGTAGGGAAATCTACTGCCCCCAAAACTGGAGAGGCAGGCAAACAGGCAGAGAATTATAGTTTTCTATAGGAGAAACCCATGTGCAGAAATCATTGCTGGAACCAGTTTTGGGGTAGGAAAACCCAAACTGCAGTAAGCAAACTTATGAAGGCTCAGTGTAGACAAGTCTGAGTTAAAAAAAATCCAGGGGATCTTTGTCATAGGAGGAATGAAAATTTGTAACTTTTACCTCCAGGAGCTTGACCAGTTTTTCACAGTGAATATTAGAGAAAATTCCTCTCATGCTTTCCTGAGAGGGAAGAGAAATATGACCATTTTGATTATGTACCAGTATTCCATGCTTCTTTTTTTTTTTTAAGATTTTATTTATTTATTTGACAGAGAGAGAGATCACAAGTAGGCAGAGAGTCAGGCAGAGAGAGAGGAGGAAGCAGGCTCCCCGCTGAGCAGAGAGCCCTATGCGGGGCTTGATCCCAGGACCCGGAGATCACGACCCGAGCCGAAGGCAGTGACTTAATCCACTGAGCCACCCAGGCATGCCTCTTAACGAGGCCAACTTTCAGGAGAAACTATTTTACTAGAGTTTAAACCATTGGCATTTTTTTCAGAGTCTGACTGACCTGGGAGAAGCAAAATACCCAACTTGATCCTACTGGAGGAAGGAAAATACCCAACTTTGGCTCCTGGGTGGCTCAGTGGGTTAAGCCTCTGCCTTAGGTTCAGGCCCTGATCTCAGAGTCCTGGGATTGAGCCCCGCCCCCCAATCAGTCTCTCAGCTCAGCAGGGAACCTGCTTTACTCTCTCTCTCTCTGCCTGCCTCTCTGTACAAATCTTTAAAAAAGAAAAGAAAAGAAAATACCCAATTCTATGAGCTCATGTAGCCTTACTGTCCCACCCAAAGGAGGGAGTGGGAGCTAAGAAGCGCTTGTGAAGTTTATCTTTTAAATTTTTAAAAGATTTATTTATTTGAGAGCAGGGGAGGGGGAAAGGGGGAGGGAGAGAGAGAATCCTCAAAGAGACTCCCTGCTGAGCATGGAGCCTCATGCAGGGCTCAATCCCAGAACCCCAAGATCATGACCTGAGCCAAAATCAAGAGTTTGTTGCCCAACTGACCAAGCCACCCATACACCCCACATTTACGAGGTTTATATACCAGAAGCACAGGCTCACCAAAGACTGAAACCCAATCCCTAATTGTAGGACTACAGACTATAGACCATGTACCCTCCACCCACACACTGTCACATTTCTAAAAGTGTATGTCACAATTCTTTTTACCCAATACATTATGTACAAATGTCAAGGAAAAAAAATAAAAACAAAAACTACAAGGCGTATTAAGGGGCTAGAAGCACAGTTTGAAGAGACAGAGCAAGGATCAGAGTGAGACAGATACTACAAGAGTGCTGGAATATAAAACACCTATGGTTAATATGCTTAGGATTCTAATGGATAAAATAGCATGCGAGAACACATGGGCAATGTAAGCAGATTTCCAGAAATGGAAATCCTAAGAAAGAAGAAACAATAAATGCTAGAGATCCAAAACACTGTAAAAGAAATGAAGAATGTTTTTGATGGGCTTATTAGTAGACTAGACTCAACAAATGAGTATCTGAGCTTGAGAGTTTCTCAATAGGAATCTCCAAAACTGGGGGCACTTGGGTGGGTCAGTCGTTCACTTTAGGTCATAATCCCAGGTTCTTGGGATCGAGCCCTGCGTAAGGCTATCTCCTCTGCGGGAAGCCTGCTTCCCCCCTGTCTCTGTCTGCCTCTCTGCCTACTTGTGATCTCTGTATGTCCAATAAATAAATAAATAAATCTCTTAAAAAAAAAAAGGAATCTCTAAAACTAAAAAACAAAGATAAAAAAAGAAAAAAAAAAAGGACAAAATATGCAAGAACTGTGGGACAACTACAAAAGGTGTAATGCACCCATAATGGGAATATTAAAAGTAGGAGAAAGAGAAAAGAACAGTAGAAATATTTGAAACAGTAATGACTGACAATTTCCCCAAAATATTGTGACACCACATCATGTATCTGTTGTGCTCACAGCACATCACTCAGAATAAATGCTAAAGGAACATTATATTCAAAGTGCAGAAAATAAAGGGCAAAGAAGAAGTCTTAAAAGGAGTCAGAGAAAAAATCTCTATTTGAAAATAAGACTTGCATTTGACTCCTCCTCGCAACCCGTGCAAACACAAAGAGAGTGCACTGAAATATTTAAAATATTAGGAGAAATATAAAACAAAACAAAAACCCTACCAACCTAGAAATTCTGTATCTTGAGAAATCTTTTAAAAAGTAATGGAGAAATAAAGAGTTTTTCAAACAAAAATTGAGGGAATTAATTGTCAGAGATTTGCTATGTAAGAAATGTTAAAAGGAGTTTTTCAATGAGAGGGAAAATGACACAGGTCAGAATTCCAGATCTACATAAAGAAAGGAAGAACATCGGATATGGAATAGGTAAAGATAAAATAAAAATATTCATTTTTCTTATTTTTAACTGATCTAACAAATAACAATTTATTCAAAATAATATTAGTAACTATGTGTTACATAGTTATAAATACAGTGTATATCTCTAAGTGAAATTAATGACATAAGTGAAACATAGAAAGGAGGGAGGAATTGAGATTATTTTATAATTATAAAATACTCTTACTACAAAAAACACTAAAGTGTTTTTTGAAAGTGGACTTGGATTACTTATTTTGCCTAACATGATACCTTCTAGGCCCATCCATGTTGTTACAAATGGAGGTGACTTTTTAGCTATAAGACCAAAGTCACCATCCATGAAAGAAAGAATTGACTAAAGTTTAAAAAGTTCTTCTCTACAAAAGACAATGTCAAGAGAATGAGGAGACAAGCTAAAAACTGGGAGAAAACATTTGCAAAAGGACATGCATGATAAAGGAATGTTATACAAAATATATAGAGAACCCTTAAAAGTCAACAATAGGAAATTGAGCAACTCTATTAAAAAATGGGCAAAATATCTTAACAGACATTTCACCAAAGAAAATATACAGATGACAACCATTTGAAAGAGATGTTCCAATCATGGGTCATTAGAGTATTGCAAATTTAAACAATATTGAGATACCACTATATATCTGCTAGAATAGCCCAAATTCCAAACATTAACAACACCAAATGCTGGGGAAGATATATGGCAATAAGAACTGCTATTCATTGCTGGTGGGAATGCAAATATTGCTGCTACCATGAAGGGTAGTTTGGCTATTTTCTACAAAACTAAACACAGTCTTACCATATTATTCAGCAATGGTGCACATGAGTACACATGAAAACCAGCACACAGATGATTATTGTAACTTTATACATAATTGCCAATACTTAGAAGCAAGCAAAATATCCTTCATTAGGTGAGTGAAAACTGTGGTACATCTAAACAATGGAATATTTACTAAACACTATAAATAAATGAATTATCAAGCCACAACAAGACATGGAGGGACCTTAAATGCATTTTACTAAGTGAGAAAGAAAAATCTGAAAAGGCTATATACCATATGATTTCAACTCTATGACATTCTGTAAAAAAAAAAAAAAACTGTGTAGACAACAGAAGGAACAGTGGTTGCTAGGAGTTAGGGAGAATCAGTTATGAATAGGGGAAGCGCAGAGGATTTTTGCAATAGAAATTACTCTGTATGATATTAAAATAATGGATACATGTCATTATACATTCATCCAAACTCACTGAAGTACAAAAGAAAAGTGACCTTTAATGTAAACTATGGCCTTTGAGTGATCATGATGTATATCAATTTAGATTCATCAATTGAGACAAATGTACCACTCTGGTGAAGAATATAGAATAGTATAATAATGATAGGGGGCTATGAATATGTGAAAGTGGGAGATATAAGGACAATATCTGTATCTTTCCAGTTAATTTTTCTCTACCCCTAAAATTGTTCTTAAGAAAGTTTATCATCTATTTATCGACGCACACAACCTCTTTGTGCCCTACTTTCATATTAAGTAAATAGAGGATTCTCATTCTTTTATTTAAATTTGTAATTATTCTTTAATATTTAAGCAAACTTATTTATATTAATATAATACTTTAGAGAGAGCATATTGTTATCTGTTCATTTAATTGGTATAAGTCTTTATGTGCAGTTAATTATTAATGTCTTTTCATTTAAAATAATACGTATTGAAGAATATTAATTCAATATCTCAAGTAAAAATACCTAATATGTCATGGGTTGCAAATTGGACCCAGATTTTAAGAATCATATTCCATCCCTTATGGAATTAATGTTCAGTGACAAGATGGAAGGAAGCAATTTATTGACAACAGAAATTGAAAACTTCTAATTAGCCAGTCAGCCAAAGGAAAAATACATTTCCTTTGATCTTCCCAATATGATTGGACCAGGCTATCTATACCCACTCTTCCCTCCGCTCTTCAGTCTTACACTACAAATTTTATTCCAGCATCTCCTCCCTTTGACTTCTCCAGACACCAGGTTGATGCTAGTCTCATTCTTCTTATACATATATAACACTTGAAGACTTAGGCTCATCATTCATAAGAAACTTACTCCTATTGTGCTTTAGAACAAATTCTAAATTTTTTTCAGCTTTCCCTATATGAAAAAAAATAAAAGAAAATTTTCTGAAGAATCCTGTTTATATTCTCACCTTTACTGATACCCCAAAGACAAGGAGGCAGCAAAAGACTATTCCCACAAATAATAATATATCCCTTTAGAAGATATCTCTTCTTTATTTATTATTATGTCTTTTATCACCTGAGATTACCAAAGAACTAATTTCACCAGTGATAACTGTGATAAGTTTAGAATATGCAGTTGTGGAAAACTTTTTAAAAAGTCTTAATTTTTTGAGAATTATCTCATAGAGGGCTGGCAGGTAGATGTTTATATTACAGTATGGTGAGGTGACAATATGTCAGCGTGGGCCTAGTCTGTATGAGGTCTGCTAGGTCCCAATATAGTCTACAGGAGTCTTGAGTCCTCTTTAAGAAGTGTGATTACCTTGTCAGATCATGTGGAAAGATTCTGAGACTACCTGAAGAGAAAAGAGGCCCAGATTAGCCTAGACTTATAGCCACCCATGCCAGGCTCCAAGTATATGAGTGCATGTAATCCAGACAAGGCACCAGCCGAATACCACTAATATACCAGTCAATGCTGCATTGAACAAAAGAGTCACCCTACCAAGCCCTGGTCTGATTCCTGACTCACTAAGCTATGAGATCTAATAATAAAGTGGTTGTTTATGCCAGTGATTTTTGTTGTACTTCCTTACGCGGCAATAAATAATGGAAACAAAATTTATTCCTGACTATTCCTACCAAATTTGCTATTTTTTTGGGATCTTTCCTACAATAAAGCTCACATTTCCATGTCAATGATCTAATGGTATGAGAGGGTGGAGGAGAAAGAGATTCCTCTAATTCGTAACTTATGACTACTCTGACAATGCATTGCCTATCTGGGAAAATAAACACAAATGTGGATCATCTATGTGTTGGTCCCACTGTGCATTAGACTCAAGTGAAAACACAACACTCACCCAAATTACTATATTATTGTAGCTTACTATAGCTGTAGTGATTAGCATTATCTCATTAACTGTTAATTCCCCCAAAGCTGGGTCAAGTCACTTTCCTAAGGACCTAGTGACCATGTAACATGGCCACAGGTATCTTTAGGGACATATCTGTTATAATGCATTATGACCATTTTGAAGGATCCCTGTCTCCCATACTATTAAGGGAGTTATCTCTTTGTCCCTAAAATTCGTGCACTGAACTGTTAAAACTTAATTGGCCGCAGCAGTGATTTTAGTTCAAAGGAGTCTGGGAAATGTTTTTAGTCATATATTTTTTTTTTCCAAATAGAAAAAGAAGTGAAACAAAGATTGAGAAAGATAATAAATATCCATCAAAAAAAGTATATTTGGATTTTAAATAACAGTAACTGGTCCTGATTATATTTTTAAATTTTTACTAAAAACTTTGGTCTTTCAATTTGCAATTTACTTTCTAATCATGAAAATTAGATTATGTCACTTCCATATTTTTACATAATTCTCTCTTTCAGCATTTCTTGGTAATTTTAAATTCTATAATTCCAACAGATATTTGTCTTTCTATTTCCACAGAGTAAATGCACATGTGTATATTAGAATATGCTTTAAAATTCAGGAACACTTGAATTAATCAAATTTTCAGCTTTTTCTTCTTTTGGAAACCACTTGATATCAAAACATTGTACTCCTTATATGTAATCATTGCCTAATTTCCTGGGTGGAGATTTTTACTCCTGTCTTCATCCTATTGTCAGTTTTATACTAATTGATCACCATACTATGTTATGTCTTAAATTTTACAGGTACAAAAATGAATCTGAAACTGATCTTATGCTGAGAACAAAGTTATCTAATCATTTAAGTCATTCCATATATTTAAAAAATATATATCTGCTACTTATCTCACCCAAATACTTTTTGAAATCTAAAATAATTATTGTTTATCATAAAACATTTGCTTTCTTTATTTCAAAATAATAATCCTGAAACTAAGAACTCTTCATAATTTCTCAAAAAGCTTTTGTTACGCAAATTGGCACATTCCATCTGTGGTAAAAAAGAACTATCTGTACAAAATCTAAATAGATGTATTTTATGGGGAACTGCATTGGTTCAGAAACACTGAGTACTAATAAAATCATCATTATCTAGTCCTGTAAACTTGGACAGGAATCTTAACCGTTATAAATCTTAGTTTCTTTGGAAGTAAAATAGAATACTTTGATTTGAATAACTAGATTAACATTTAGATTTCTTCTGACACTAAATTGAGATAATAAGGATGTATATGTATCTCTGCAATGTGGTTGTATTTTAAGCCAGAAATTCAGCATTTATAAATGTTTATTTTAGGTTTTATGCTTCATCTTGCAACAAATCTAATGTGACACAGTAAAAGAATGTTTAGTCTATTCATGAACCTCTTAATCCAGCTTCTTAAATGTTTACATGCTTAATTTCATCAATCGGGCATTTAGAATGAAATGAAAACCAACCCTCCAGAAAACTTTCCTTCCCAGGTGGTGTTAGGATGTAATGTGCTGGAAGTAATATAAATTACTGATTTAAGAACCATTGGATAAGACAATATCTTTTCTAGACAACACTAAAATTAACCAATTTCTTTCAAGTTTAATTTACAGTGTGATATATATGATTCACTTTAAAGGCAAGTACTACATATAAGGAAAGATAAATATCAGTAAACATTCTGAATTATAATCTATTTCAAATAACAGTCGTCTTCTATAAAGAGGAAAAAACATTCTAAAACAAGAGTCTTCTCATAGATTTCATGTATAATTATTATTACTTAAGTGAAGAGAAGAAATTAAGTTTCTGGGTTTCTGTAGCAATCTTTTCTAGCAAAAAAAGAAGGAGAAATTTCCAACATAAACAACAAGTTATCTGAAGAGAAGTCAATTTTCACTTTGAGAATAATGGCACAAACAAATAGCTTTCTAATTTACTCAGGAGTGAAACAACAAAAACACTTTGCTTAAGCCATGAGAAAGTAAAACATTATTTATGGTTTTTTGCCATAAAGTTTTGCTGAATTTGTTAGTTTTTATTATTTTAACATATAACAACTGCAAATAGTTGAAAAAAGATAATCAATTACATAGAATCTGCCTTTGGAGATGTTGTACTACTAAGGACTTTTTAAATGCGTGTATTGATGACTAATATGCTACTGAACAACTGTATCTACTTCTGGAAAACAAAACAAAACTCACTTTATCATTTGTTCCCTTCATCTTGTGGCTCGTTGACTGATTTTACCACTTACTGTCTAGGTTCCATGAGTGAATATTCAAGCACATTTCTCAAGAAGTGACATATTCAGTATTGGATTTGTGATCAATTTTATGGAAGGTTAGATGGTATGGAATAAGATTAGTCTCAGTTTTTAAGTGCTCTGAGTAGTTCAGTTAACGTATCTATTAGCTAGTGAATTTCAAGTAAAGTATTACATCCCAAATTTGTCCTGATAACTTACTTATGTTAAATAAATACTTGATATAAATATTCAGAATGCATTTTAGTTACAAATTCCAATGACATAAAATGTATTTTCAAAGTCTTAATTATTTTTCATGTGATATAGAAAGTGTTATGTTTTAATTGTGTGTATATGATTATATATTCTAAGTATGCATTTATAAAAATATACGTATTTGGAACTGTTTACAGAATAAATATGTGATTTATTGCATACACTTTGATTCCAAAAAATATTTTGATCAAATAATGAATTGAAATTCATTTAGCTATTAAAATATGCTTTTATTGATACAAGCCTAATAAATGAGGAGGTTGAAAAATTAGTATAATAGTAAAAATAGTAATACAAAGAACAATAAGAATAAGTAATATGAGCAATATTCTTACTGGATTTAAAATGAATACATGTGATGATTAGAGAAAAATAATTGTTAAAAAGGCTATTTTAATATAGGACCATAGTATTTATTTTGCTAAATGTTGGCAAGAGGAATAAGCACTGCTGTAGCTACTCTAAAATTTTATTATATGAGCACTGAATTGGCTCAGGTGATTCTTTTTTTTTTTTTTTTTAATTTATTTGACAGACAGAGATCACAAGTAGGCAGAGAGGCAGACGGGGGGGGCGGGGAGCAGGCGCCCCACTGAGCAGAGAGCCCGATGCGGGTTTGATCCAAGGACCCTCAGTTCATGACCTGAGCCAAAGGCAGAGGCTTTAACCCACTGAGCCACCCAGGCGCCCCTCTCAGATGATTCTTTTGACATGGTAAAAATCCATTTATAGGAATTCATTTGGTCAAGTAAAGAAATCAGGTTAATTTAATAACATAAACTTAAGTGAGTGGTAAGATATATAATCAATGTTTGTTATATATATGGTGATGCATTCAGTATTCTTCTTCAGTTTTATGCCCAGAAGTATTCTAGTAAACTACTTCCAAGAGCATATCTGTTCCTATTGTCCTTCTGTTAATAGTGTAATACATTTTTTTAAGTAACAATAATAGCTCATGCCTGGAAAATAAAAATGAAGAGACTATCATTTTAAGATTTGTCTGTGTCTAATGGCAATAGAAGTAATTAATTTTAACATGTGCAGGCTTGCCTGTAATGTGGCCTGAACCAAATAGACATGTAGGTCTAAATACCATGTCTACACTTTTCAAATCATAAATCAAATAAATTATTTAATAAAAAAATATATTCTGCCTCATATTGACAAATACTTCTTGAAAATGACTTCAGAAGTAGGTTGGGACCCAGAATTCTTAGGCACCTTGGAGTTCTACAATATATTGTGTTAGCACATAGAGGGCGGGGCTCATTTTTTGTCCGCCACCCTTCTCTCCCAGCTTCGAGTTTTAGCCACCAAATATGTGCATATGGCATCTCAGACTGCATGTCCACAGTAACTCCTGCACCCAGGATAGTCACCACATGAACACTGCTGAACTCTGTGCATACAATGGAGACATTGGCCATTCTCCCAGAGTCAGATTCCTAATAATCAAGGCTGGTGCCATTTAGGCAGATAATTCTGGCATCACGGATACCTGAATCACCACTGGTATATTAGTTTCCTAAGGGTACCATAACAAAGTAACACAAACTGGATAGCTTGAACCAGAGAAATGTGTTGTATCATGGGTCTGGGGGCTAGACATCTAAGACTAAAGTGTCGATAGCATTGGTCTTTCTGAAGGCCATGAGGAAGAATATATTCCATGTCTCTATACTTCCTTTAATCTGACTTAGTCATCCATTTCTACAGGTACAATAGTCTTATCAGCAATGTTTTCATAAATTAAAAGTCTTTTTGAGAGTTTACTTTATTCCATCATTCTAACAAAACATAGCCGTATCTTTAGAATACTGTTTTTTTTCCCTGTAAAGATCATTTTATAGACTCAGTTGTTTCTAGTTATCAGATGGGATGACTAGAAACAAGACCTACTGAGGAGAAATACCTGTGAGGGAATATAGAAGAGGGAGCTAAAATAAAGACTGAAGAGTCATGAGATCATGATGTAGATCTCAGTCCTAAGAAGGATAGAAGAAAGGAATGGAATGAAGGAAAGGTAAGAGGGAAAGAAAGAATGAAAGGATTGAAGATAATCTCTTTAGGCCAATTTGCTTTGCGATTCTAAGAATTTATCAGCAGGCTCACTGGGATCTTCAAACAAAATCACCCTTCAGAGAAGTGCATACTTTATCCTTGGCTCAGAGCTGCACGTGTCAGGTGTTGCTGTGTGCTAATGTGGAGATGAATTTCAGAGCACAGCAGGTGGGCCTAGCAGTCAGCTGTGTGGCAGATGTGAGAGGCACATTTTCATAATGGCTATGTTCCTTTTGCTTAGTATAGTTTCTTTCTTTCTTTCTTTCTTTCTTTCTTTCTTTCTTTCTTTCTTTTTTTTTTTTTTCAGGGTATTTGGAAAACTCTCACCTTAGTTTTCACTACTTATCTATATCCCTAGGGAATACTTTCATGTCTTTCTGACCTTGAGGTATTTGAATCCCCTATGGTTCAGTCCTTAGGCATTTTACCTTCTCTATATTCATTCATTTCCTGGAAATTTTTATGCATCTCTATGATTAAAATATGCAGAGGATGACATTTGTGCATATCCAGCCTGGTCTCTAATCTGAATCTGTACTTGTTTTGCCTGGCATTGGAAAACAGGCAATACAATACCGTGATTCCTGAGAGAAGGGAGATGTCGTTAGTAAGCACTACAGTCACTTGGATCCTCTTCCTGGGGAGAATGTTTTTCCTCTGGTCCCACAAGTTGGCATGCATAAAGAGCTGGAGTCCTAATGAATTAAAAAAGCAGATATTGGAACTCAGGGTCATTGATTCAACTATAACTTGTGATGAAAGGCAATGGAAAAAGTGCTCTGAAAAGAGGGTAGGAGAGAAATTTCCCACAAGTCCTTGGCTGAATGTTGGACTCCTGACATTCCAAGAAAGTTTACCTCAGCTAGCTTACTAGACAGCAATTGCTATGTTGTTCACAGTAGAGCCTAAATAAAAAACTGAGGGGAGCAGAATGGTACAGCCACGGCAGGAAGGAAAAACTTTGTTAGCTTCTGATAATTCTATAATTCTGATAATTCTAATTCTGATAATTCTGATAATTCTATAATTCTGTAGGCATAGGTTGATATACATGTGATGCTCCTAAGGCATAAGGATAAAACTCTAGGAAAGCCCACTCTAACTCACCCTGGCAAAAACTGCAGAGAAACCCAAGTTGGGGACTTTAATGTCATTGAGTTAGGGAAACTTGGGAAATGAGCCTTTCATAAAGCCACCACATCATAGAATGGACTTGGCCTATACAAGTTCAAGAACAAAAGCCAGTAATTGAATTGCCTCCTGGAACAAACAATGTTCCTTCAAGGAACTTAATACAATTAAAGTCTCTGCAATGAACCATGTTCATTGCACATTTTATGAAAATAATAGTAGTAGTAATAATTATTATTGTAACTATCATAGTGAAGTTGACAGTAAGGAGACATGACAATTAATATAGGGTGGTACCATGGATAGGATCCTGGAATAGAAAGCATTGAGGTATTATTCCTGGAATAAAAGACATATCAGAAAAGCTCAAAGGGTGGGCAAAAGCTAGTGGAATTGCATTGTTTCTCAGAATTTCTTCAAGTGGGAGTGGATAACATGACAGGAGGAGTAGGAGATATGAAGTATTAAGTAAGTATAACAAGGGAAAGTAGGAAGTGGAAGGTGTCAAGAATGTGGTGTGAATTTTAAAATGTAAATTGTCAATATTAACTCTAAATAGTCTTTGATAAGTGCGTATCCTGATAGCCCTAGAACACCTATGGGCAGAATAATAAAAAGAAGTTCATCTAAGATGTCAATAGGAAAATCAAATTACCTAGTAAAATTAAATAAATGAATGAATGAATGAATGAATGAATAACTGAAGTCAGAAAGGAAGTAAGAAAGATAAAAATAGAAAGGACAAATAGAAATCGCATAGCAAGGTGACAGACTGAAATCTAGTCACACTAATAATTGCTTTAAAAAGAAATGGACTAAACAGTGTAATTAATTGACCAAAATTGTTAAATTGGATATCAACCCTGATTAACACATTGCCTAAAAGACATACACTTTAATCATAAAACACAAAAGGCTAAAATAAAAATGCAAGTTTTAGACATAGATTCTCCCAGCTGCTCTTCAGCTGAAAGTATATTTATTTTCCTCTCATTTATGTTGCCCCAGGATCCAAATAGGTCACAACTACAATATGTTTAGATCCTACTAGCCATAAACGGAATGTAAAGTGAGTGTGCTTTTCAATAGACAAGCAACAGGAAATATTGCTCACATTCTGTGCCTTTTTTATTTTTATTTTTTGCTAGAATTAATTACTTGGGTTTTCTCTCCTCATTCTTTTAAATTTTAACAGACTTTATTTCTCACTAGTAATAATGGGAATGGGGTGAGCTTCTGTGTAACTACTTTATATGGTTGCCTGAAGTTTGTTCCTATGTGCTATGTCAATATTTATAAATCAGGCTCTGCATTAGACCCACCTAGTAGCTTTGGGAAAGTACAGATTTATGGCTTTTCTTTTGGTCTACTGTGTGTGTATGTCTGTGGTAGGGAAGTGTTGGGGGCATGGAAACCAAGGAAATGGGTTTTCTATGTTCTTTAATAACACTTTTTTATTGTTTATCTCTGAATTGGTGTAGAGAAACAACTATAATTTAATACTGAAATAAATATATACATATTTAAGTGAGATCATTTTTGATTATTTGATGAGGTAACATGCGGAAAGACTTTGGATTTTAACAACAAAAAAAAAGCATCCAGTAAAATAATTCAGAAGCTAGGTAATTAATAGAGTCTAAGGTAATGTTATATATTGCATTATTTGTTAAAGTCCACATGTTCAGATAGTGTGGGAAGTATTTTGAAACCTAACAAAAATACAGCAGACACTGAGCTTACTTTTTCATTATAAGACTTGTGATAGTTCAAAACACTGTTTTCTCCCCCTTTTAAATTGAAACAGAGTCTTGGTGATTAGAATAAACTAGATAGAAACTGTTCTCAGAAATTAGAAGTCTTTGTAGTTGTCAGATAGAATAAACACATTCTTGATGGAGTGGCTAAGTGACAGCAGCCACCTTTTGTTCATTACATTACCAGAAGATACCCAGTGAATGGTAATTTCTGTGCTCCTCAACCTGCATTGTTATTTAAAAAAAATGAAGAATGACTTATGAAGTCCTTAGCAGTAATGATGCTTGTCCCAGTGATGAGAGAAAAAGCCAAGCAACTGCAGGATGCAGTGTTCAATGAGAAGGATTATGATTAAAGAAGGAACACATCAGAGCTTTTGTAAACCTGATAGAGGGATTACTTGAACTATAGAAAATAATGGAGTGTTAGCCATCATGATACTTCTACTTGATTTACTGAGACTTAGAGGGCTATTGAAATCATTATCACACAAAGCATTTCAAGTTACATAATATTCCAAATTGAGTATTTCTTTTTGGATCAAAAAATATAAAATATTAGGCAGTAATGAGACGTGATTTGCAAAACTAAATGAAAATGCAGATCTCTTTGAATATGATTATAGCATAGATACGCATGCATTATGGTATTATCCTTAACTGGTCAAAGTCTTTAGCCAATTAAATGCCAAATATCAAATAATGCACATAAGAGTAGAAGTGATGCTATTTTGATTTAGTCAATGAAAATAATATTTGAGCCTGTATTTTTAAATGGGTTAACAAAAAGTTTAGTAAGATCCAAGTTGTTCACTAGCAAAACAATAAATCTGAAAGTTCCCTGTCTATCTATCAATAGATAGATAAAAGTATGGAGATGAACATTAGAGTACCAGGAAAGTTTAAATAGTTTTTTATTTGTTAAATCCAAATGTCACTCAAAATTAAATTTTACAGTCATGAACTTTTTTACTAAGGGAAGTGGACTCACATGGACTTATAATGATACTGTGGAATGAAATAAGATTTCAGAGAACTTTCTTTGCTTTAAGGAAAATTATGTAAGTAGAAAGCAAGGTATAGGGGTGTCTGAGTGGCTCAGTCTGTTAAGCATCTGCCTTCCACTCACATCATGATCTAAGGGTCTTGGGATCAAGCCCCATGTTGGGGGGCGGACCCTGCTCAGTGGGGAGTCTGCTTCTCCCTCTCCCTCTGCCCCTCCCCCAGCTTGTGCTCTCTCTTTCTTTCTCTCTCAAATAAAAAAAAAAATCTTAAAAACAAACAAACAAACAAACAAACAAACAAAAAAGCAAGGTATGTGGGGTAAATGTCAGTTTTAGAAATAAACTAAATACAGATTCTGCCACTTGGAAGTCATGTTGTTATATATAAGGTTTCTTTTCTTTTAATATTTATTTATTTGAGAGAGAGACAGAGAGAGAGAGCATGAGAGGGGAGAAGGTCAGAGGGAGTAGCAGACACTCCATGGAGCTGGAGCCCAATGTGGGACTCGATCCCGGGACTCCGGGATCATGACCTGATCCGAAGGCAGTTGCTTAACCAATTGAGCCACCCAGGTGCCCCTATATATAAGTTTTTATACCTAAGACTTAACTCTATATTTAAGCCTGATACTCATCTAAAATAGCTAATATAATTTCTGACATATAATTCTCAGCCAATAAATGAATGTTTATTTTATTAGTGAATTTTCAACAATATTATATTATTATTGTTTATTGCTAATGCTAAATTTTAAAAGTAATGTGTATCACTGGGGAGCATTAAATGGCTGAATAATGAAATCTGCATTCTTACAATGTTCCAAAACTACAGAAACTACAGAAAAATTAGGATGTCATGATGTTGTCTAAACCAAATACAGGTTCTGAATTTATGTAAATTGAATATTTTCATATTTATATCCTACCTCTTAAGTATACTGCCTAAAACCAATACTGAGCTACTTTATTTTATTGACATCACTATAAATTTTTGTATGCAAAAATGTAATAAATGAAAAATAAAAGAAATTACACATTTGAGATTATATAATTAGAAAAAATGCTATTTAACTCTTTACCATAAATGTTATTGTTTCTATTGCATGCAGATTTTGAGAATTGTTCATTTAATGATTATCATGTAGTTTGAGAAGCCAATTATTTTGAATCCTATTTGAATTTTCTATTTTGAGTTTTCTGGGATTGATCTTACCCCAACATAATATTTAGCTCATAGGGAGTTTTAACATTATAGTACACAGATATATTAAATGATACATTTACAAAGCAGCTATAGTTCTGTTATTTCTTATATAGTGTGATTAAATTCAATAAAAAAAGAAGACTCATTTGTATAAAATATACTTAAATATACATATATTTTAATAAATAAATATTAAAATATAAATAAATAAATATATTTAAGTATATTATATCTGCTTTATTACATAAGCACTATTACATATGCCTGCTGTCATGTTCATTAAAAATAAAACTGTCTCTTCCTTACATTATCAAAAAATAATCTTTTTCAAAGATTCAGTCAATAGTAGCATAATGATTACAAATGGTGGTGATTGTGGTCAGAATGAGTTACAAGGTAGAGAAACTATGCTATTAAGATTTTTTATTTTAACTTTACAATTTCAGTGAGGTCAATCAACTCTGCTTGTCTATCTATCCATCACCTACTGTATTTCAAAATTGATTTTTTTCACATTTATTATAATTCATTATCTCTAAAATACTAAGAAAAATAAGCTCTTTGAACTTTGTCAGAAATATATATTTCATTACTAAGAAATGACTTGAAAATATTGCTAGCATTTATTCAAAGCATATACTGGATGTCAACTGGTTTAAATTAGGTTGTATTTGAATACCTACACACTAATTTTATTTTTACATTGCTTCTAGCTTCTACTCCATTTCACTGACTGGCATTCCTCACTTTACCCCTTCTATATACAATAAACATGTTTCTGATGAATGAGGTTATAGTTAATGAGCAGACATGAAGCACCATTCTTATAAAGAATAAAATGTGCTCTTATTATATCTTTCATAAAGAAGAGAAAATAATTACTGGTGATAGTCATTGCCCAACTTGATCCTCTCTTAGTCTATTTTTGCCTATTGATTCTCTAATCTTGTGCATAGTTAAAACAGTAAGAGTGACAAAATGTACATAATTCTCCAGATTTCATAATTGAATTTTCAATGACCTTTAAAAACTTCTTATTGAATACCATTTTTCATGTTATTGGGGAAAATGGAGATCAATGGAACTTTAAGTATTTACAATGGATCTCTACCTCATGAGTAAAAATATTTCTAGCAGGGCATACTCACAAATTTATTAATTCTAATAAAATTATTATTAAGTAATCTATTATAATAAAATTAATGACCTTAAATGTAAATGTTAATGAAAAGGAGTCTGGAAATGGAAGCTATATTTATGAAATAGTTACAAGTCTTGGGTATAGGGAAAAGAAGTGTCTGGTACTAGATCCTCCTTAGTTATATAAACTGTAATAAATACTATTTTAATCTTTCCACAGCATTGTTAGATGCATTTCATATTTTATTCCTTTTTCCCCTAAAACTTTAGGAACATCATGAGAGACTGATTATGCTTTTCATTTTCTAATTTTGAGACAACTAGAAATGGACATCCTCATATAAATGATTCTAATATAATCACAGCATCTTCAATGAACAATGCGCTGAAATTGACTTAACCATTAGCTCCAACAGTTAAGAACCTTCATACTACACTGGTTTCATGACTTCTCTAAAAATTCTAAATCTTCACAATTAAGCTGACATAAGTGAAAGCATGAATTTTTCATTAAAACACTATAAATGAATTTCATTTTCCTTGCTTCTTAGGACATACGACAAGAAATTCTATATCATAGTTTCTAAAACTTAATAAAAAAAGACTCAGTTTTCTTGATCCACATGCATACAAAGCTGATATGTGTGAGAATAAAATTCCTTGGAATGTGAACACTTTATACAATGTTGTTACCAAGATTTGTAGGAAAGCAATGTTTAAGGTAATTTGTATTATATTGTTTTTTACATCATCTGTTACATTTATGTTACATTTTACAAAGGATTACAAAGGATTTTGCACAGCTAATTTTCTTTAATGGGGAAAGATTTTTTAAAGGATATTTTTGATAGTTTTCCACTTACTGTATTTCTTTTTTTGCCCCCACTTACCATATTTCTAAAAGCTTTTCTCTTTCAGTTATCATTGTGATATCCCTTATGCCTGTCATGAATTTTTCTTTAAGAATCCAATATGTCAAATCCAACCTAGGGCAGCATTTCTTAAGCAAAGTCCTTATGCTAGTATCAAAGATAATAAAGTGTTCATCAAACAAAGTGATAACAAGGAAAAGGGTGACCATTTATAGTCTCTTTCAGGTGTATTTGTTGACCTCAGTGACTTAAGCAGTTCGAATCACAATTTCTGACAGTTGGGATTTTTGAGCAGCTTTTCTGAAATGCCAAATGAAACAAGGCTTTAGCTTTGAGATTCATTTTTATTTTCCATCAGGAATAAGGTCACATTCTAAATGAAGATGAAAACATTGAGTGTCTGTGAATTCTCCAATAGGGGAAAACATGTATCTATATATAGGATTATATTTCCAAATATAAGCTGATGATTGCTAGAAGTTTCTAAATATTGCAGAAAATATATGAATAACACATTTAAAATATTTGTAATTTTACTTAAATTTTCAAAAATGTTTTAGAGGTGCTCTTCAATAGTATCAATGTGTATGGGCTTATTTGATTTTGAGAAAAGAAAATTTTGAATATACCAGAGGCCATTGACATGGCAGATCAAGTCTGGCAAGAGTCTGACTGACTTTCATCAATATGATAAATCACACCTTAATCTCTTCAACCAGGAGCCCCTGATTCATGAATATTGTTCCAATTAAATGACATTTCTTATTTATGCAGAATGTATAAGAAGGTTTTGATACCTTTCTTTGTTCAAGGCCACTTATCATTTAGAAACATAATTGAAATGCTTTGATAGACTACGGCAGGATTTGTCCTTCCACTGTTTACATGTGAAGATAGACATGAGCACTTATTCTGTGACAAAGGATTGACAGCACAAAGCTTCCTTTGCTAAGTAGCCTGCATGGTCTTTAAAGGATGAATGCATGGTAAAATTGCAATGAAAGACAAGTAGTAGCTCTCCATGAATCTTAGAGAAAAATAAACAAATAAATTGTTACTAAAAGCATTTAACTGATAAAAATTGTTGAAATACATGATAATATAACAAATTTAACATTTTATATATATGTCTGATTATGGGTTCACAGACTTGCAAATAAATTTTGATATGGTAAATTTCTTCCAAAATAAAGCTTTTGCATAGATTTTACATGGGATTGATGCTATACAATGCCAAAATAATAGTCCAAAACAATCCAAATAAAAGTAAAAAAACTAGTAAAATGTATATATATATATTTTTTCTCATCAGTGATTCAGTTAACAGGCTAATTTCATAAATAGTTGTACAAAAATTTATTCAGACAAAAGAACAAACTGGAACTGTTACATATTTAAATAAAGTAAAACCATCAACAATTCAAATCAAAATTTATCATTTTAAAGATTTTATTTATTTATTTGACAGACAGATGTAGGCAGCCACGGACCCAGCTAGAGGCGAGGGATCAAACCAGGCCCTGACTTGTGCCTCCTGAATATCAGTTGAGTTGCGCTTGAGAAAAAACCTGAGCTATGGACCCTAAGACTCGCTGATGTGACTGCCTGCACGTATTAGAGGCAAAACTGGGGTGTACATTTAATTGTTACAAGATTTCCCTGTACTTGCACGGGTTATAAATTGCACCATTGTCGCTCATGAATTGCTAGTTAAAGATTAGCTAAGTAGACAAAAGTTACTGGCGTCACAAGATCTGCTACCAGCGCTTCGGAAAGGGTTTAGTACAAGCTTAAGGGGTTTCATGTGAATATTACGTGTGTATGAGCAATCAACCGAAAATAGAAACTTCCTTATAATTGTTTCTGTTAACTATATAATGCCTCACAGCCTTGAATAAAATTGGCACTGCTTGGACATCATCCACTGTGTCCCTCCTGTCCTCATTTCTTTACAAGTCTTACTCTCTCTCCATTCTCTTACCCTCTCGACCCTGCTTGTGTAGTCGAACCGGCCGCGACAGACAGATATCACAAATAGGCGGAGAGGCAGGCAGAGAGAGAGGAGGAAGCAGGCTCCCTGCCCAGCATTGAGCCCAACGCGGGGCTCAATCCCAGGAACCTGGGATCATGACCTGAGCCGAAGGCAGAGGCTTTAACCCACTGAGCCACCTAGGAGCCCCATCAAATTTATCATTTTAATAAGTGTTAGTTTTAAATGACTTAAACATATAATGCTAATTATTCATGACATGTATACATTGTCTATGATTTTTTTAAATAAGCTAATCATACATATATTTAGAATATGTTATGTGTAGCTTCTATGTAAATAATTTGACTATCTTCAAGTTGTAGGAAAAACATAAGCAGAAAATCGAGATTTCATGGTTTCAGCAAAAGAGATTCCATGAAGTTCTATTATGTACTGTATCATCTCCAAGTAATATCAATTCCTCTAGGAACCCTAAATACTAGCCACCACCAAATATTTTCATATAAGGTATTTTCATGTAAGATACAAGGGTGGTAAGGGAGAAAGATAGAAAAGACACACTGTTAAACATAAATCATAACTGCCTCTAAATGTTTATGTTTATGTTAAACATAAATCATAACTGCAGCTAATCTTGAAACCTAAATGGGAATGTGTTACTTCATTCTACAGATACCCATTCCACGTTCTCACCCTCTCTGCCAACAACTCAGCTGGATGGGTTCTTGGTCAGGTAATATAACTTTTATTTTTATAGAATCTGAGTCCTTGCTGATACTGCCTAATTGGCTGATATGGTTTTACATTGGTCAATAATGTAGTATGGTGGAATATTACATGCCATCTCATTGAATCACCAGGGCCCCAAAGATTATGTAGCAGAAACCAATTTTTTCCTCATAATCAGAGTCAGTTATACTCTCAGCTAAGTGACTAGAGGGCAATCTTAAATTGGATTTCATTTTCATCTGCAGTTTTCTTGGTGGACACATTCATCTCTTGGTCACTTGGTTTTCCAGTCTTTATCAAAGACAGGAAGAGGCAGAACATGGTGATTGTGTTATTAAGGTCATAGTGAAAGAGGTTCATCTCAGTTTCATCCTATACTTCTCAAGGCTAAGGCTCTTGTCTCTGGGGGAGAGGGCATCATATATTGGTCACTGGTTTAAAAGACATACCATGTGATGTAGACTGTGACTCCCTTTGTAAGATTTTATCTTCTCATTGGTATCATAATTTAGCTTTCAATAAGGCATTTCGTATTTCTACCAGATTACTGCCTCTGGCTGATAAGGAACATGTTAATATTAGTAAATTCAATGGCACAAGCATTTCTTTTTAAAAAATAACTATGGAGTTATGATTGATATACAAAAAACTATACATGTTTAAATATCTTTACAAGTTCACATGTACATACACCCATGAAACCATCATCACAGTTAAGGTAATGAATATATACAAGCGTTATCGTGTATGTTTTCTTGCACCCCATTGCAATTTTTTTTTTTCTTTAGGTTTCTTTCTATCACATACCTAACAGGTAACCACTCATCTGCTATTTTCTTTATTTATTGAAGAAGGATAATACATCTGGTCTCTTTTGCTTCTTCTTGGTCAGAAGTGGAAGTCTACATTTTTTATACTGTAAAATGTATCTCTTGAGCAGGAATAATATTGGCAATATTGAGTAGGACAATATGGCAATAAAGATTGTTTCAAGTCCATGGCTAGTAATGCTGATAGAAATGCTATTGCCAAGGAATGCAAATCCATACCAGAATATATATTCTTATGAGAAAAAAAAATAACACTATCCAATCCTTGATGCAAAGGATTTAATCAGTCTACCACAAGGTAGCCAGCTAGTTGCTCCATGATAACTGTGACATACCAGGTTACAGCATCAGCCTATAATGTTAGCAGGTTTCATACTCAGTCGTAGTACTGGGGAGAGAAACCTTGGTGAGAAGTCTATATATCCGAATTCATGATCTTTCACTTTAGTTGCCCCTGACAGGCATATTCACTGAATATAAATAGTTCTACATAATGTGCCCATACAGAATATATCTCAGGTCATCCATATTTCACCCAAATATCTATGTACTGGAAGGACTTCCTGTCACTGAAGTCATTCAAAACAACCCAAATAGTGTCACCATGCAAGAGGTATATATTTTCAGCTGGACTTGAAATATAATGCAGATCCATGTATAAATAAGGATAGACCATACGCGACTCCCCACAAGAACCTAGGTATGGGTTGAGAGAGAGAGAGAGAGAGGTGGCAAAGTACTTAGAGCAAGTACCATGGAGATCTAAACTGTCTACATATGCACATTATTTGTGTTCCCCGAACATACATGTATATTTTCAGGACATATGTGGACAAAATTTATATATATATGTATTATATAAATGTATAAAAATTGATATATAAGCTACTTTGAACTTCAGTACTACTAAGCACATTTAACTGTTGGTTTAGTTCATCTTATATACTGTGATTATGGTGATTGGTAATATAGGGACTTGGTGTCTCCTGGTCAGGAGTTTAGCTTCTACCAGGGCTCATTAGGAAGCTAAAACCTGGAATTCTTCCAAAGTATTGCTGGTCTGTGGTGTGATTCTCCAAAGAGAGCTCACTAGAGACTCCATTCAGAATTTATTACTGCTACAGATACCTCTGATACCATTTGATGTGCTGGATCATAAAGCAAGACAGCTTGCACCACAGCTTGAACCTAATTCAGAGACCTATTTTGCTCCACAACCCACTCAAAATTGGCAGCCTTTTGGGTTACCTGATAAATGGGTTAGGCAGCATAGCCAAATATAGTATATATTTGCTCCAACATCCAAGGAGACAAACCAAGACTTTTGCCTTTTTCTCATGGTGAATGGTGCAAAGGGTCTCTTATCTAAAAAGGGGACCCTATCATTCCTCTGCATGAAGTGTTTTATTTTTGTTAATTTATTTTTTTGCATGAGGTGTTTTAGAAGAGCAACTTTCTTTTCAACTGTACTATCATAAAGAGAAATAAAATTTACGTGGTCCTTTGGCAAGACACCAAGTATAATCTTAACCTAGCATAAATTAATATGTTTTTTTTTCACTGATGGAAATTAGAAAAAAAAATGTTACATAATAGATGCTAGGGTTTGCATTCTTTCAATAGACACTGCATCTGGAAGAGGAATTATAATTAGCACCATCACCCAAGAATATCATGATGATATATATCATTGTAATTCTTTAGGGTTTATCTGGATTTAGCACTGATTGAAAGATTTAAATGGAGATGAGTAGTAAATATCAACTCTGCAATCCTCAAGCCTTTGGTGGTAATAGAAATTCTCTATAGCTCACATGCTACGGTTCACTATCTTTGCAGGATGTGGGCAGTTTTAGCCACTTCTAACTAGCCTCTTCTATATGTTGATTCCCGTCTATAACATCATTCCAAAGGTTAGTGCACCAATGTGGAGACTTTGCCAAATACTACGCGTACCTAATCTGACTCTATCTTCTAGAATAGGAGAAACAACTTTGGAGTGGATCTGTAGTCATATTGGATCCACTGCTAGAAGGCCTTGGGTTCCACTTAATTACTAGTACTCTGGTGAACACATGGAATTTTGCATCTCTGAAGATCAAGAAAAGCTGAGTAGTTATACAGTATCTTCAGTGTTTATCTGAGAATGTCATTGGTTAATGGCTGAAACTCTCTCTGGTAAGGTCTTCAGAGAACAATCTCGGGATTTATATGAGGCCCCGATGTTGGGCTCCTCCTCAAAGGCAGACTGCCTCCTCCACAATGGAAGAAATCCAGAGATAGTTTCTAAAATTTTGGGTGCTGTATTAGTTTCCTGTGCTATCATAGCAACTTACCACAAACTGGATGCCATAAACAAACAAACTAACCAAACAAAGAAACAAAAAATAAAACAGAACAAAACAAACAAAAAAAAAAAAAACCCAGAAATTTCTCTCTCACAGTTCTGGAGACTCGAAGTCCAGATTTAGAATATCAGCACAGTTGTTTTTTTTCTTGATGCGTTCAGGGAGAATCTGTTTTGGGCCTGTGTTCTAGCTTCTCAGGGCAGCTGGCAGTCCTTGTATTCTTTGACTTAGAACTAGGTCACCCTAATCTTTGCCTCCATCATCGCATGGCCTCTTTCCCTGTGTCTCTGTGTGTTTCCAAATCTCTCTCTCCTTATAAGGACAACAACCATTGGGTTCAGAGCTCACCCTAATCTAGTATGTCTTCCTCTTAATTTGATTACATCTACAAAAATACTATTTCCAAGTAAAGTCACTTTCACTAGTATGAGGTATTAGGATTTCACTATATCTTATAGAGTTACAATTCAGCCAATACAAGGGTGTATAGACCCTGCTATAGATAGTGTAGTAACTCTGAACTTAGTGTGTCAGAAAGCAGAGTGACAAATGTGGAGTAGACCAGGAAAACCAAATGGAAGATATCAACTACACATGCCAACTGGATAGAATAATCAAGAAAGATAGTTCTTAAGAACAAAACTATGAGCAGCAAAAAACAGTCTGGTCAATTAATGCCGTATCAAGTTACACTTGGAGTATTTGTGCATTACGATATGGTGTATGCTTTGTGTTAAAATCTGCCATGTAGGGGCGCCTGGGTGGCTCAGTGGGTTAAAGCCTCTGCCTTCCACTCAGGTCACGATCCCACGGTCCTGGGATCAAGCCCCACATTGGGCTCTCTGCTCAGCAGGGAGCCTGCTTTCTCCTCTCTCTCTGCCTGCCTTTCTGCCTATTTGTGATCTCTGTCTGTCAGGTAAATAAATAAAATCTTTTAAAAAATTTCAAAAAATCTGCCATGTAACTATTGAAACTAATTTTCTAAATGGGAATTTTTATTGTGATATCCTATTTTTTTTGCTCTTACTTTGCATAGCAGGTATTTTGGTAGGAGTTGTAAGCTGTCCTTTATCCATGAGTTAATGAAATTAACCAAGGCAAATGGATAGTCTTTAACTCTGAAGTTGGGCCAGGATTACAAATTTTGGTAAAAATCTGGTTTGCTCTCTTTTCAGTAAGTATAAATAATATTATTTGATACTTATTTGTCTAATTGTCAGTATTCTTTATGGTCACAACCATTGTTTATGGATGACATCTTCTCTATTTGATCACTGTCCATATGGTACTGATTATTAAAATTTTTGACTGGATATATGCAGTAGTGGTAGTTTCCTTTTCAGAGTACATATCTGGAAAAATGATGGATGTGTTTGTTTCATAGACAAGGTGTACATGAAAATGGATGTTTGATGTTTTGCTTCCCAGCATCAGTTGTCAATTTCATCATGATAAAAACGTTCTTGCATGGCATTTGGAAGATTACCTCTAACATAATCAATGTAGTTAGGGGAGGTATTTATCAGGAACATTGACAGTTCCCAATGGCTGTAGTGATTAGCATGTGACCCAGTGAACATAATCACAAATGTACTGGTTTAGGGATGGCCATATAACACAAAACAAATGCAGTGGTGTTTTCCCTAGGTTTTAACATTGAACACTGGGGACATCTGAAGTCTTCAAATAATGAGACTGCTGAAAGCTTAGAATTCCTGAAATCATCTTCCCTAACTTTCTCAAAACTAAAAACAAACAAATAAAAAATAAATAGATAAACAAATCTCATCTTAGATGAAACATTACCCATAGATGGAAAATCTCAGAAATCCACAACTTAAGAGTATTTGTCTCTCTCATTCATGCTAGAAATGAATTTACCAGGATTTTCAGAATGCACATGACCATAAATGTCCCTTTGGATTAAGATAGCCTGATTAATTTCCCTGATTTCCAAATAAAAATATATTGACTAAACAGCAAAGTTAGATAAATAGATGCATCCAACTGTATTTAGTATTAATACCAGATTTTACATCCATATTTTTCTTTTCTTAAATCATTGGCTTATTAAGTCCAGACCATAGTTGTGGCAAGATTTTTGGCATGCGGAACTGCAGGGAAAGTGGTAACCTTATGCAGAAAGAACTAAATCCTTTTGTGCTGAATAGAACAAAAATTAAACACAAGAATATATGTGTGCATATGTGTTTGTGAGAGGTGAGTTTCTGAAAATGTTCATTTCTGAATAGTTACTTCTCAGCTATACACTTGAAGTTTTCTATAATATAGAATTAAACATGCACATCTAAGTCTAAATTAGACCTAGCAAAAGCATTTTAAAAATATTTGTCTCATTCTTTCACCTTTTAGGACATTTGCATTTTAATATTTTCTCCATGTTATACACAAGAAAGCTGACTCAGTAAGTTTAGGTAACTCCCTCAAGGTCATTTTAATGAGCAAGTGAAATTGTCATTTTCACACACATTTGTTCCAATGAACAAACAAACTGATCTAAAACAGTATCTGCCCTAGTGCTACACGTTTGTACAAATCCAGACATTTGCCTTTCAATTTCATTTTCAGGGATGCATTGTACCCCCAGGGAAATCAATCTAGTGTTCTCCCAACATCTAGAGATTAATGGAAACAATAGTTATCATCTTGGAGATCCTCTTTTTAGCACACTAACTTCCAGGACCTTCTATTGCTGGAAATGCCTGCCTTCCTCTACAATAAATCTATTCTGTAAGAATTTCTTCTGAAATGCTGCTGCTTATATTTGCATCCCTCCAATTATATTACCTCCTGGCTGCTTTGGACTAAGCTCAGTATTTTGTTTTGAGCAATAGCAGTTACATTAGCCAGTTATACTAGCCTAACTAGTAAATGTACTCACATGCAAATAAAAGGATACCATTTCTATCAGAATTTAAATTTGAAGAATTCAATATTTATTTACAAATATTTAAATCTGTTGTTGATTGCATACAGTGTCAAGAATCATGCAATATAAAAGTAATGAGTTCTGTCTAAAACTAATAGTTTATTAGGAAAACAAAGATACTAATGTTCTTTGAATATGCAGGTACATGGATTATATAAGCTTATTATTTTATGTGTGTTTTTACCTTGCTGGGAAGAGGATTTTTTTAAATTCAATTAATTAATTTATTTTAGAGAAAAAAAGAGTAGGCAGAAGGGTGGAAGAGAAGGGAAAAGGGCAAGCAGTCTTGGTGCTGAGCACAGAGCCAGAGGCAGGGCTGGATCTCATGACCCTGAGATAATGACCTGAGCCCAAATCAAGAGTCAAAGGCTTAACTGACTGAGCCACCCAGGGACTGACCCCATTGGGAAGATGATTTTAAGTTTATATCTTATTTTATTAATATTTTTGAATGTTCCAGCTGAGAACATCACAGTGATATTGTGAGATTAATATTTTAAATAAGATACAAAGTATTTAAATAAGTATATTTTGATGAAAAATATAGACAAATTCATTCTGAAGAGTTGTCATTAAAGTACACATCATCTGTAGGAGAAAAGGAAGATATTAATTAAATGTATTAGGAACTATGACCAGGTGAAGGAGAAAATTGCTATACCATGCTAAAGTAAAAAGACAAATGCTTTATACTGGGTATATTCTAAAAGTATATATCTTTTATAAAACTTTTATTCATAGAGCAACTTTTAGAAGTATTTTCAAAAATTTATTTTGAATTAAAAAAAATCGCTCAGATATCTCTGATATCTCTAGTGACTTCAGAATTGATTTGATGTTTCTATAATTTCATGTAGGATTTTAGATTTTTCTTCTATTCATGTTTATTCGTTTGAATTTTTATAAGCATTGCATTGGAACAAGAATCTTATTTTGAACCCAAAATGCTGTGTTATAGTTCTGGATCTGCATCTTTCCTCTCTATGGCCATGGATCATTTTGAGATCACTGCTGCAATAATCTAGTTGGTGAATAGGACATAGCCTTCATGGGCTTCAATATATAGAGTTATGAGTTTGCTGATAATAGTGCCCAGTATAAAACCAAAATATAACATTAGCAAATTCCAAATCAAGGTGTTGATCTAAAGGTGTACTATTTCACAGTACAGTTCATTAGATCAGAAGTTGTGCATATCAGACCAGGGAAACTGATTCATATAGAAAACAGAAGGCATAGTCAAAGCTGTTCTCTGGATCACTAGGTTTTGCCCCCAGGTGTGTGGACTAAGCCATTGGTAGAGAAAAAAACGGGTAAATATTCTGAATAATTTCTGACTAGATATTTAATCTTGCCTTACTGTGTATAGCAACACCACTTGTCATAGTGTTACTGCAGGTTTTATTAGTGCATGGTTAGTGGTTTTATTAGTGCAACTGAGATTATGTATGGTTTATTTTTCCTCTGCAGTATAACAAATATCACAAACTTAATAACATAAAATATCATCAGTTTATTAGTTCACAGTTCTGTAATTCAAAAGTCTGGCACAATGTTTCTGAGTTCTGGGCTCAGGGTATCACAGACTGAAATTAAGGCCAAGTTCTCAAAGAGAGTTGGGGAGATTTAGCTTCTAAGTTCATGAGGTTGTTGGAAGAATTCAATTCTTGTGGCAGATGGTTTGAAGTCCCTGTTTTCTTGTTGGCTGTCACTCTTGGAGACTGCCCACATCCTTTGACATGTGATCCCTCCATCTTCAAACCAACAATAGCATGCCAAGTCTTGCATGTGCTTTTAATCTCTGATCTTAAAGGGCTGATATGAATAGGTTAGGTCCAATAAAGTAAATTCCTTTTCTTAAGGTCAGCTGTGTCTGATAATCTAATCTCCTAAAACAAAATCCACCAAAAATCACAATCTCTAGGATTGTGTCCTAGAGACACAATCATTGTGTCTCTGTCCATCACTGTGTCCATCACTGTGAAGCCATGCTACGTTGGAGGGGGTCATTTTGTAATTTTGTAATTTGTTATTTTGTAATTCTGACTACTACAATGTACATGACATAATTTTGTAAATAATAATAAATAAATAAATAATGTAAATAAATATAAATAAGTAAATAATAAGTAAATAATAAAGATCTAATCAAACATATGATATAAGTACTTAACCCACATTCAGATTTGGTGACTTAAAAATATGTAGCTTTAAAATGACCTATGTTTTATTCTTAATACTTGTTCTACATTTTTTGAAATACTGTAACATGGCATGATGTAATAAATATAGTTAAATCCTTCAGGGGAAAAATGGTACATGGGTTATTTTATATTTTCAGTCTATGTACTAAAACTTTATTAGAATTTCAGTTGTATGGGGATCATTGCACTATATCAAGTAAGTTGAGCAATTTAATAGCGTTTCTTTAAGTTGTTCCCTGTATTTATTTTGATCATCAAAGCTTATTGGAGGATCTTTACTTATAGTAATGGCAGACTAGTTTATTTTTCATGTTCTAGAACAAGTTTCCCAATTAGACAACCTACTAAAAACAAACAATTAAAAGACATACCAAAGGCGTCATAGATTTACTAAGACAGTACGCATTTGTAGAGCCAACCTCAAGGATTAAGGGAAGTTCAAGGATGTGAACACAGAGCATTTGACACTACTTTTTCCCATGAGGCATTTGATAATTCCAAAATTCATGGCTAAGACACTGAGAAATCAGAGACAGCATTTGACAGACTTAAGATATGCTGCACAAAAATTGCGGTTCTGGGGATCACAAAGGAACAGAAACTCTAAATAAGGAGGAAAGATTTCACTTAAAACACCAAAACTAGACATCTTTGGAGTAGGAAGAAGCAGAAACAAAGCTGAGGGAGAAAAATGCAAGTTTAAATTATTTTAATGCTGTCAGTTTAGCTATTCTCATGAAGCAAAAAATAAACTTCCTTCAGAGGAAGAGAAAATCATAAATCTTCGTACAACCTCTCTAATTTTTCATATGCCATACCTGACACTCAATCAAAATAATAAAAATCTAAAACTGTAGTCAAGCACATAAAAAGGCAAATGTTGACTATGAACTAAGAGAAAAAACAGACAGTAGAAATCATTACAAGTCCAGATATTGGGGTTACCATGCAAAAGTCATAAATAACAATAATTAATGTATTAAATAAATTAAAAGCCCAAGGAGAATTTTTTGAATTTAAGAGAAAAAAAATTATAAGCCTACAAAGGTTATTTAATGGACCCAACTTAAGAAGTGGGTCAGAAAAAAAAATAAATAAATAAAGCACATTGAACAGAAAAAGATGTAAAATACACAAAGCATCATGAGAAGTTTGTGAAAATCAGATAGAAATCTAACATATGTGTAACTGGAGTTTCAAATAGCAGAGGTAGTATTTGATGTGAAATACCTAATATTTTAAAAGACACTATTAAAATGCTGAAAAGCATCATGCACAGATCTATACAATGAGCTCTAAGTAGTATAGATAGTAATAACAGGCATAACTGTGTCTATGCATTTTGTAGTAGTACTTATTAGAACATTTCAAATACGAGATCATAACTTTAGTCTTCAGAGAAGAAGACATATTAACATCGAAAGAACAGAGTTTGCACTGACTGATAAAGCCAAGGGAGGAGCCATCTAAGAAATGTCAAATATCCCTAGTCTTTCTCATAGCAAAATCACTTTCATTTTCTTTTCATTGAAGTATAATTAACATAACAGTGTTATATTAATTTCAGATGTCAACATAATGAATCAACAACTGTATACATTTTTTAGTGCTCATCAACATAAGTGTACTTTTAATCCCCTTAACTTATTTCACCCATCGTCCCCCCACCCCCGACCTCTCCTATGGTAACCATCAGTTTGTTTTCTGTTTTTAAGAGTGTGTTTCTTGTTGTTGTTACTGTTCATTTGTTTGTTTGTTTCCTTTTTCTCTGTTCATTTATTTTGTTTCTTAAATTTCACATATAAATGAGATGGTATGGTATTTGTCTTTCTCTGACTGACTTATCTTACTTAGAATAATACCCTCTAGGTCCACTCATGTTGTTGCAAAAGGCAAGATTTCATTCTTTTTTATGGCTAAGTAGTATTCCATAGTATGTATATACCACATCTTCTTTACCTGGTCATCTATGGATGGACAGTTTGATTGCTTCTGAATCTTAGCTACTGAAGCAATTAAAGTAAGGATACATATACCTCTTCATTTTCTTTGGGTAAACACCCAGCTGTGGGATCATTGAATCATACGATAATTCTATTTTTAATTTTTGGAGGAATCTCCATGCTATTTTCCACAGTAGTTGCACTATGTGCATTCCCACCAACAGTGTATAGTGGTTCATTTTTATCCACATCCTCACCAATAGTTGTAAAATATTTCAATTCTTAATGATTTACTGAGATTCTAAATGTTTTAATAAATTCCTATTGCTTTAAAGTTAAATCCAATGTATACCATTTTCTTGTATAAACAAACAAAAATATCTATTTGTTATAACCTCAATTAGGCATTCTATTACAAAAAGATGAAATTACCCCTAACCTTTCAAATGTACCTATTTATATATTATAGAAAATTTCACTATGGCTTCTAAAAAGAGTGTATAATATCTACTCAAACAAAACAAAACAAAACAATACCACACAAGAATGTCAGAAAGAGTTTGAAAAGTAGAAGAACAAAGGGAATAATGAGTTGCTGTATTTCTCTTGTATGTTTTTCTTCTATAACTTCCAGCTTTTTCTTTTGTATAACCTATTTCTTTGCTAAGATTTTCTATTATTTTTTATTTCAAGATAATTTTTACTTAATTTTTTAATCTTTTTCAATGGCTCCTTGAAAATGCTTATCAGATAATTTCAAGATCCAATTCATCTAAAAGCTGCCATTGGTTGATTGTCTTTTCATTTCAGTTGTGATTTTCTTGCATCATTTTTATAATGTGTGATCTTAGATTGTGTCCTGGATATTTTGTTTATTACATATGGAAGTCGGAGTCCTATTTAAAACTTTGATTCTAACAGAAAGTCACCCTGCTTAGGTTATCATTACAAGCCTTGGGTACTTTTGTTGACTGTATGATTCAAAGGGCAGTTTGCTGGAACCTTCACCTTCTGGTGCTGCTGACCTTCCTCTAAATCCTGCTGATGTGGTCTGAGAGAGCTGAAGGGAATTGCCCAGCCCTCAATGCTGTATTTTTGTTGATGGAGGCAGGGGATATTGAGATCCCCTATAGATGCTCCCCAGAGGTTCTTGCATCTCACACCCAGAGAAGTGGAATATTAGGACCATGGGAACAAAGAACCTTCCTGGCCAGGCTCTTCATTGTGTCTGCTTTCCTCTTCTCATTTCAGTCCCTGTATCTCAGATCCTCTGGTTAGAGGATGGGTTTTCCCAGAGAGAGCTGGGTCCCTTCAGTGGATTCCTTTGTCTGCCTGTTTTATCTTCTCCCAGCAGGGTGGATGGTTTTGAGGAATCTCAGGTTTTTCAGATACTGGATAAAAAAGGCTTTGGGGATTAGAGCTCTCATATCAATTCTGCTTTTTTTTTTTTTTCTTTCCAGTCTTTTAACACATTTTTAGCCTCAGATTGCCCAGATTAGAAGCTTCCATCTACATTTTCCCCCAGAGGTGGGCATACAGCTGCATTCTGACATATGGTTTGCCAGTATGGATAAATTTATACCAGAGCTTCTACGAAACTTCATAAGAGAAAGTAAAATTATGTCTTTTTAAAAGCCTTTCTGTAGGCTCCTAGAAGAGAGAAGTTAACAAATTAAACTGTAAGGCTAGGGCAATGGGAAGAAAAGCAGGGAGATGGGAGAATCTAGTACCTTTGGCACTAGACTCCAATAGCTCCCCATTAGACCTAGACTCCCTACCTAAAAATACACCTGTGAGAGAAAAAACTTATATATGTAATAGTGCCACTATTACAATTTTCCATCATTTATAGGTAAACTTAATCCTTACTAATATAAAATTTCCTGCCTAAAAGTAGGATCTTACAAAAGCTTAAACTTAAACTTGGCATTGACTCAGCAGGTGATTCAAAGATAAATTTTGCAGATGGAAAGCTATGATGTGTTTATTCTTGACTAACTTACAATCCCATGAAAACCAGTCTATATCACAACTGAGATTCTAGCATTATGATTACGTATAGAAAAAAAAATGGAAGTGATTGTGTGTTGGCAGTTTCTTACTGTTCTCAGCAAAATCACATGAGAGAGATGAGCTGAGAGTAGAGCTGGCTCATCCACGTACAAAAACATAATATCCACTCACTGGATTCGAAGTACAAAAGGCAAATTGTTTTTGACCCTCAAATTGAAATAGTTAGAAGACTATGTCCTTCTTCAAGTTGTAAATCTACTTTCTGATATGGAGTTACAGATGTTGCTTTTCACCTGAACCATATTTTTATTCTCAATGGCATAGTAGACCAAATAAGGGCAACCTCTGGCTGACAAGGAGCAAGGAATCAAGAATCTTATTCCTACATCCTGTAGGGACTAGACTCCTCCAGTCACCTCTATGAACTTACAAGCAGATACATCCTAGGTTCTCCTGGTAAGAGCCCAGCAGGCCAAACCTTGATTTCCACCTCGTGAAATTTGAAATGGAGCATGAATTTGAGCCAACCTGTACTTCTGACCTATAGAACTGTGAGGTAGTAAATGTGCATTGTTTTAAGCCAGAGCTTGTGGTGAATTGTTACAACAAAGATAAAAAACTAATACAAATGGCTCCAAGGTATCAAAATGAGGGAGCACAGAAAAAGACCAGAAATTCAAAGCAAAGCATGGTATCTATACAAATTCTAACCAGACTCGTCTAGAATGTCTAACCAAGGAACTTAGTTAAGTTCTAGGGCAGAGATTTAATAATTGTTGTACAGAGTAATGGCTATGTTTCTCCACTCCCCACCTCAAACTGGTTGCTAAATGTGAGTTTGATAGTAGTCATGTCGTTTCTGCTCCAATATGCACATTGGACATTGGAAATTGAGGTGAAATTATATAAAATTTTCAGAAAGTATATGTTGTTTATTTTGTTTTAGGTGTTTTCATTTTAAATATGTGATATTTCTATATACATTAAATTTAAAAATCAATTCCTTTATTGTGTTTTTTAACGTTTTTATTTAAATTCCAGTTAGTTAACATACAGTATAATATTAGTTTCAGGTTTAGATTTTAGTAATTCCTCACTTCATATAACACGTAGTGACCATCACAAGTGCCATCCTTAATACCCATCACCCATTTAATGCATCCCCCCACCCACCTCATCTCCAGAAACCCTCAGTTTGTTATCTCCCAGGTAAGAGTCTGTTTGTTTGTCTCTTTCTCTTTTTCTCCCTTATGTTCATCTGTCTTGTTTCTCAAAGTTCACATGTGAATAAAATCATAAGGTATTTGTCTTTCTCTGACTGACTTATTTTACTTAACATAATACACTCTAGGTCTAACCAAATAGTTGCAGATAGCAAAATTTCATTCTTTTTGATGGCTGAGTACTATTCCTCTGTGTGTGAGAGTGTGTGTGTGTGTGTGTGTGTGTGTACCACAACTTCTTTATCCATTCATTAGTCGACATTTGGGCTCTTTCCATAATTTGGCTATTGTTGATAATGCTACTATAAACACTGGGGTGCATGTATCCCTTCAAATAAGGTTTTTTTGTATCCTTTGGGTAAGTACCATGAAAAAATCAGTTCCTTTATTAAACATCAGTTAAGTATCTGCTATATTTCAGGCATTTTGTCAGGTAAGGGAGATATTCAGATTAATAAAACTTGCTTCTCCAAGTAATGTATGGTTTACTAGTGCAACACCTAGATATTGTATGTCTAAAATGAATTCATATTCCATAATCAGTGGGGCAATGACAACTCACATAAGAGGAAGTGTGATGCAAAGAAAAGAAGGAGCAGGGTCATACAACCTGGTTTGTAAGTGGTGATTCTACGCTATTTAGATGTAAAATCCTAAGAAAATTATTTCATTTCTATGTACCTTAGTTTCTCATCTTTAAAATGGAAATATGACATCTTCTGATCGAGTTTGTGAAAGTATTAGCTCTAATAAAGGTAAAGAACTTAGCACACTATTGGTTGTATTGTGATGAGTTCAAAAAGAATATCATAAAGTGATCCAGTAGCAGTAATAATAGATATTTTGGGCTTTTTTTAAACTTTTGGATCACTTGATCATGGGAAGCAACATTCGGATCTTTGAATCATATTGAAAGTCACTCAGAGGTGGTGGATTTGAGGTGGGTTCATTAACTGAAAGGATTTTCTGGCTGTCTTCTATATTTTTAATTAATTGATAGTTTTGGCTGTCTTCTTTAGAGTATGATGGCAAGAGTAGTATACATTAAAAAATATAAGGATATATATATTTAGATGTCCAAAAGGAAGAAGTTGGCAAAATTCATTAGTTAGAATTATAGTAATTTATTTGGGCAAATAGCCACCCAAAATAAAGACTTTATTTACTCATCCTATTACCTGTGAATAGGTGGTGCCATCTGGATTGAAATTGTACTTATTGGAGACACCAGATGAAAGATTTTATTCCTAATGCATGGAGCACTTATCAGCCATTGAACTGCCTAGCCAGACTTTAATATTAGAGAAAAACAGCTTTATTTTATTTAAACCACTGTCATTCTAGGATGTCCATAATTGTCAGCTAAAACTTATCTTAATACATATATTACTTAAGTATTTTGTCAGATTGTCTATATTAACACCAAAAAGAGAAATAGTTTAAAGTCATCCCATACATGAAACAAAACCAGTTAGGAGGAAAGGTGGGACAGGAAATTTGTTTTTCATTTTAAGATCCCCAGTGAAAATCTGATATTCATTTTTTAAATTTTATTTTATTTAAATTAAATTAATTAATACAGTGTATTATTAGTTTAAGAGTTAGAGTTCAGTGATTCAATAGTTGTATATAACACCCAGTCCTCATTATATCACATGCCCACTTAATGCCCAGGATCCCATTACCCCATCCCTCCACCCACCTCCCCTCTAGCAGTTGTTGAAACAAACCCTCAGTTTGTTTCCTATCATTAAGTCTCTTACGGTTTGTCTCCCTCTCTGATTTTGTCTTATTTTATTTTTCCCTCTCTTCCCCTGTGATCTTCTGTTTTGTAATTCCACATATGAGTGAAATCATGATAACTGTCTTTCTTTGATTGACTTATTTCACTTAGCATAATACCTTCTGGTTCCACGCATGTCATTGCAAATGGTAAGATTTCATTTTTTTTTGATGACTGAGAAATACTCCATTGTATACATACACACACACCACATCTTCTTTGTCCACTCATCTGTAAGTGGACATCTGAACTCTTTCCATAGTTTGGCTGTTGTGGACTACCCTACAACCTAGCAATTGCATTACTAGGTATTTATTCGTAGGATGCAAATATAGTGATCTGAAGGGGTACCTATACCCTAATGTTTATAGCAGCAAAATTTTATATTTACAATTTTAAATGTAATTTATGTTTTATTATATATCTGTGAATGTCTAAAACTTAAAAATTAAAAATAAAAAGCAGGATATAAAAAAAAAAAAAGAAGTAGGGATAGTTAGGGGTTATGCAGGCCAGGGATCACTGAAACCTGGAAAACAATAGAAGTGGAAAGATAGTTCCATGGTTGGATAGAAACATTCTTTGTTCAGTTCTGTAAAGTAAGAAACATTATAGGAAAGTTGAGAATGGCCCTTTAATAGAAATTTTATATTTTGGTTAACCCAGTATCATGAATTCCTTCCTACTTGGGATGATAGCCTTCTGTGTATTTATTATTGTGAAGGAGGTCCCCGTACTTCCCTATGGAAAGCTATAGGGGAAAGCATATATCCCATTCCTTTTCCTCCTGGCAACTACAGCTTGGCAGCATCAGGTGGATCTTTCAAGCCTGTTTCTTTGACCTTTGAAAGAATGATAGGAGGAGGATGCTTTATTATGTAGATGTGATGTGGGTCTGGAGAAAGTAGAATAAATTGTGACTGTTTCCTAGACTGACCAGGTAGCACAATCATGGTTGTGATAGTAGTTGTATCCTGCATTCTTCTTGTTCATTTTCTGAAATTGCTATACCTTTCCATTACATTTTTTAAAAATATTTTATTTATTTATTTTGAGAGAGAGAGAGAGGGAACGTTGAGGGGGTGGTGGGGAGAGAGGCAGAGAGAGAGCAAGAGGCAGAGAGAGAGAGCACCTTGGCCTCCTGCTGAGCTTGGAGGCCAAGGTGGGGATCATGCAAGATCAAGACCTGAGCTAAAATCAAGAGTCAGATGCCTAACCGACTGAGCCACCCAGGCAACCCTATTACATTCCCTTTCTGCCTAATTTAGTCATTTCTGATTTTGTATCGTCCTGCTTGCTAATACACTTCTCTAATTAAATTTCATACTACTCCTTTCTCCTTCATTATCATTCAGCATTGCAGGCCCATTTTCTGATTCTTGAACACAGCACAGTTCTTTCAGCCACAGAGAACTGGGAGCTTCTCCTCTGCCTAAGTATATCTTCCCACAGAGTTTTTGCATGATTGCTTACATTCAGATCTCCTCTCAGAGACAGAATTTCTTCACATTTTTTTCACAGTACTTAGAATCAAATGAAAATGATTTTGTTACTTATTTATGTAAATGTTTGTATTTGCAATTATTTTTTAGTTGGCTTTTTAATTTTTGACTTGTCCTTCCCATTAATATAAGCTCTCAGATCTGGGACTTAGTATGGCTCTGTCAGACAAATAACCCAGAATGACTCCTGATATAGTGTTTTCTAAATAAAAAATAAAAATGTAAATCAAGGGAAAAGACTGAAGTTCAATAAAAAGTTATACAAGAAGAATCTATATAGTTGCTGAAAATAAATAGCATATTTAACTCTTGAGTTTTCTAAATATTTGCTTTTATTTTAATATTGATCTCTGTCATTACATGCTTTCTCTTTCTATTTACATAATAGTTATTTGTCAGTTTATAACCTGATTTAATGCATACTTTGGTTCTATAAGGATTTATCTGAGACAAGATGGGATGAGCACAGACTAGATGAAGGGAGCTTGAGATTTGTAGCCAGGAGTGAATCAACTAGATAAGTCCAAATGACAAGGTTAGTAAAAACCCAAAACCATGAATCTGTTCAGAAGGAAAGTAAAACAAACACAAACAAACTAACTAAAATTGGAAATTCCTGTGTTTGGAAAGAAAGGTTTATTAAAGCTTAAATGGAAGCTATAGGTAGGAAAATATTGTTTCTTAAGTTCATAGGCGGAACTTGACCACTTCCAGTCAACCATGGGAGTTATTGAGCCATTTGTCAGGGGCAGCACTGCCCCAACTTCATGTGCCATTCCCTCTATACAAACTGCTTCTCCTTTTGATGTAGTGTTCAATGTCAGTTTAGAAGGTTTACCTGGAAAGATGATTATGTAGGTCAGAACAGTACCTTTGGGGATCAGTTTCAAGCACACTCTGTACCCCAGACTGAAAATTCACACCTTATTCTATCCCTGTCCTAAATTAAGTTTAATCAATGTGATGGAAATAATTCATAAGAGGTTTCTCAACGATGATAAATGACAGAATTAAAATAAAATTCATAGGCACCACAAAACACTAAAAATATGCCCTCTTGAAATTTAAAGTTCTAAGGTATTAAAGTTCAAATGTATTAAAGATTGAAACTTTTCTTTTGAGTAAAGTTGAAATAAAGCACAAACAACAAAGATCAAAATGACATCCTTGGGCAGAGAAATGATCTTGATTTGTGGACAGAAGTGGATCATAAGGAAGCCCTTACACAGTTCCTTCTTTAGTCTTGAATACAGGGTAGTATACAGAACAGTTGATGAACACTGTCCATTTAAGCCGAGTACTAATGATAGAAGACTAGGAACTCTTCAGGATTTTGTAGTACATGGGAATTCATCTGCCTTACAATTTAAAAGCATCAAATGTTTTGGGCGGCCTGGGTGGCTTACTGGGTTAGGTGTCTGCCTTCATCTCAGGTCATGTCCCTGGGTCCTGTGATCCAGCCCCACATCTGGCTCTCTGCTTAACAGAGAGTCCGCTTCTCCCTCTGGCCCTCCCCACTGCTCATGCTTATGCGCTGTGTCACTCTCCTTCTCTGGAAAAAAAAAAGAAAAAGAAAAAAAAAAAAGCATCAAATGTTCTTTTGCCAAACCACCCAATGTTGAAAAGTCCTGTCAAGATTTTTTTTTCCCCTTAACTGAGTTTTTGCCTTAACCAGCCACTCTTACAGTCTGGAGCCCTGAGCCTTTCTGCAGCCCTTGCTACTTTATCTCTAATTCTGGCTTCAGCTGGGAATACTTATGCAGACCTCTACGGCTATGAATTATCGGACATTTGTACCATCCCTCTAGTATTTCTCCACCTTATGCTGCCTCTGTAGATTTACCTGAAGGTCCCACCCTATGTTTAGTTTTCAGAAGAGTCCAATAAAAAGTATTTTCTTCTTCACTAGAATTCTGAGTGAGTTGGGAAATAAAATAAGGGGGAATCTGTTGATGAACTAAAAACACTGTTATTGCTGGAAACAAGTTGGGGGTTTTAAGCCCAGAATTAAGAAGAGTACCCTTGCACAATTCAGTGCCACACGGAACTGATGCAGGTAGACCTTAGAGAGAGCCTGTGGCTGGAAGCAATTAAAGCCTGAGAAAACCAAAGTCAAGACAGAATTGAGCATTCCAGATAATTCAATCTCAGATTTGCAAAGCAATGATCATTTCATCTCTCCTTGTGTGTACACAGTAAGGGAGCAGAGAGAACTCGAATTGTGCCTGGGGGAGCAGTTTCTGCATGCTAACTGGGAAATGGGGAAAATATTTATATTTTTAGGAACCTATGCTCTTCTAATTAAGTTTTAACCATCTAGAAATTCTCTCTAATATCACCAGTTAGCTTTGCTACACTCTGAATTGTTAGAAGCTAGACATGAGGTGTGGAAAGAATGTCCTGATGCAGAGTCCCATGTCCGTGGATGGGAATGATAGAGACTTGCGCTGGAGGCAAGGGCAGTTATAAATAAGCTACACCTTAAAAACTCAGGGGCACAACATCCTACCTTGTGGCTTCCAAGACCTTGGGGCTGGCAGATCAAGAGAGAGAGGTGTGGAGCATGCACTCTCCTCTCCCACTTCTGCCCCAGAGTAACCCCTAAACTCATTGTAATGCATTTGCATTGTAGTAATAGAGCCCGCCACCACCAGGGAGAGAGGTGACTGGAGGGTTCTGGTACAAACCTCATCGGGTCAAAAAGAAACCCCTCCCATACTGTGGGAGGAATCCCCCAAATGACTGGAAACAGCCTCCATTAGAGAACACCTCACTGTACATGACAGTTTCTCCCAGCCCATAGAGACCTGTGATATCCAATCCCAAAACAAATGAGGGCTTGGTTCACCTGAGGGAGCCTGTGCGTTGTCCTACCTTGAGAGAGCACTTTTGCTTTAATAAACTGCTTTGTGCTGGCTCCTTTCCTTCTGGCTGTGTTTATTCGATTATGCAATCCCACGTAAATATTCTCATGGAGAATCCAAGGATATAGCCCTCCATTCACACAGTGCAGACTCTCCCACCAGTAACAGAACCACAATATATAATAAAATATAAAAAAGTCTAAGGGGCCCTTCATCTGGGTTCAATGAAAATTTATACATAGATATACAGATAGGTGGCTTATTTATCACATTAACTTTAGCAATGCCTGGTGTTCCAATAAACATACATAAATCTCAAAAAAAGATAGATAGGTAAAATGATATAATTGTGTTATGTAGTATAGCCCATATTAAAATGTTCATCCACACACGTGCATATACATACACCTGTGTACATAATGTCTCAATGCATACTAAGGAGTAGGAAATCTTTATTATGTTTCACTCTCTTCCTGTGTAATAATCTATCCCATATACTTTAGAAAGCAGTTACACACAAAAAAAAGCTCTTACCTTAATTTGAATAGTATAATCTGATCATTTCTATTTTGCTGTGTTTCACTTATTGTTTTTAATTATTATGTTGAATTCATGAGCCTATAATAGCTTACATGCATCAGTAGATATCTTTCATCAGTACCAATATAGATATACAAGTATTTCTATCTTAAAATTAACATGTAAATTTCAAATGGGCATTCTGTTTTTGATACTTCTTCAGGTTTCCACTTTCACTTTAAAAATATCTAAATATGTCTATTTTTCAAATAGCAGCAGTTATATTAAAACTTTACTTCATTCATCAATTACTGAGATATTTTCTTAGTATTGGTAACAAATATCTATCTCCTCAATTATAATTTAAATTTAAATTTGTCATTTACCACACTATAAATACATATATCGCAAGAATTTCTTTTTGTGTTTCTTTTAATGTGAAGAAAAAATGCAAACTTTTATTGTCTAGGAAAAAAAAAATCTTGTAGTGTTAGTTGTAGCCAAGTACAGTATTACTATGAAAAACATAAATTGTCATATGATTTGTAAATCATGAGTTTTCAGATTAGGAGAAATTATATTTTGTCTTCAAAAAATTTCTTAATTTTGCTGATGCTAAATACTTTTATTTTTAAGTAGCTAGAAATGTAGGAATATAAGGAATAAAACTGCAGATGATTCTAATTCTCAACAGATATACCTTAAAATTGGAAGTTAGTTATAGAAAACAAATATATAACTGTAAAACAAAACCTATTGAAACTATTTAAATAGAGAGCATGAAATTCTGCAGTTGAGAGATGTAAAAGTGATAACAAAGTTTAGATGAAAAATAACCAAAAATGTGATTTAGTTATTATCATGAATATAATTTGTTATAGTCTGACAAGCGTGATCCTGATAAATATAGAGAAAAGGGTTGAAAATATTGGGCATAGATTTTTCTACAGCAATTGCAATAGCACACACATATTTTTTGTTCAGATATCTTAATTTAAGAAGACAAGCATGTTTCTTTGAATTTAAAAGCTAACCTTTTATGAGTGGACTGGTGATTCAAGTTAATTTATATGTGTATTTTAAATGATGTTATCCCATTGATATATAAGCTGCAAAGTAAGTTCTCTGAAATTGAATCTGTACTGAAAGGGATGATAGAACTGATTTAAGTTTTCATTTTCTGCTTTTAAGTGAATGTGTTTGCACAGGAAATTACGTGTGTGTGTGTGTGTGTGTGTGTGTGTGTATACCTTTGGTCTTTCATTCTCTCTTTGAGCCTCAGTTCCTATTTTTCAAGAAGGGTAATGCTCTGAATAAGTAATATGTTTAATGTAATAATTACCAAATGTTTCCTGAATAGAGCACAATAATTGTTATTTTTATAAAACCTGAATAAAATAATAATTTTCACCCTACAGGTTGTCACCCATTTATACTTTATTCAATGTATTAGTCCCAGGGTCTAGTCATGGTCTCCCTTAAAACAGTCAGATATGCCTTTTCCATGATATACAACAATGTTCAGAGAATGAAGGAACAGACCATCATGGGAAGTGAGGTGAGCCTCACATACTCTCCTTCACAATTCTGAAAAGAGCAAAAATCTATCAAGGGAAATATGATCGAAGAGATGGACATAAGAGCACTTGGTTTTTGAGAGAAGCTGCAGAGTGTGTGATTCCAGAAAAGATTTAAATAACTATTTCTGTTTGTAAGAATAGCAAGTCCTGGGAGTTGATGTTTGAATGGCAGGTCTCCGTTCCTCAGTTACCTAAAAGCAGCTAAAGTGGAATGATGAGGAAATGTTTGTTTTTCTTGACTCACTTTATATATACCTCTTTCATAGTCAGAAAATATGTTGGTTCTTCTTAGTGGATTGCATTGCTTATATTATAAAATAAGTCTTAGATTGCATGTCAGTTATAAAGCCATCCATTATTTTTATAGAATTTAAGAGAAGGATTCATGTAAGAAGTATATTTTATTTGGTCAATGTACTGCTTATTTTAAGTTTATTTTAAGACTCAAACATACTTCAATTTTTTTCTTTTGATTATAGAATAGTTCAAATATAAAGGAAATTAAAGCACTAATATAATTTTAATATTATACTTGTTCCCAACACAACCACTGTGTAAGGAATGCTAAGGAAGAATACCAGAAATGAAAGATTTAGTGAGGGAGAGCCTAAATTATGGTATAAATTTTGCCTAAATCTCTAGCTGACTCTAAGAGGCCAAATTTAAACTAAAAGAATCAAATTTATGCCTTAATACTATACACTGTGCAGGAGATCTTGTAATTTCAGAAATATTAACTATCTATACAAAATTATTACTCTTTAGATAAACATAGAATCTGGAGTGCCTGCAACATATCACTCACAATATAACAGTATAATAAAAATTACTTAGCATAAGAAAAAAAGAAAACATAACCCATTGTTGAAAGAAAAATATGATCAAGATGATCTAGACTTTAGAATCAGTTGGTGAGAATATTAAAATTGTCATTACAAATATGATTAGGAAAGCAAGTTATGACATTAACAAATAATGTATGGGAAATCTCTGCAGAAAACTATGATTATAATAAATAACTGCATGAAGAATTTAGCACTGGATAAGCGTAATACCTGAAATTGAAAAAGAAATACTATTTGAACAAAATACCATTTGAACAGAATGAAAATGAAAGAAAAAGAGTCAGTCAGCTATAGATAAATCAAGAGAAATGACATATTTTGAGGAAAAGGAGTAAAAATCAACAACAACAACAAAAGGTTGTCAAAAACTAAGTTGAATAGGACCCTCAGGGAAATAACAAATGGTCTAAAATGGTCTAATTTTTTTTTTTTTAGATTTTAATTATTCATTTGTTAGATTGAGAGAGCTGAGCACAAGCAGCAGTGGGAGGCAAAGAGAGGGAGAAGCAGGCTCCCTATCAAGCTAGAAGCCCAATGAGGGACTCCATCTCAGGACTTTGGGATCATGACCTGAGTCAAAGGCAGATGCTTAATCCACTGAGCTGCCCAGGCATCCCAACAGGATGATTTAAAAGACACACACTTTTTTTTTCTTCTTAGTTTCTTTAAACCATATATAGTTATTTAAATTAAAAAGTATATATATACACACACCTGAGCAACATTAACTCTAATAAAACTATAAGAAAGCAAGAATTATATTTTAATATCTGAAGTTACCATTTACCTAAACTTGGTTATAACTTAAATATGATGATATAAATCACATTGAAATGAAAAAAAATTAATATAAAGGAAGAAAGACATAGACAATTAGAGAGAAGAGAAATAGAAAACACAAAATAAAACTATAAACTTGGGGCACCTGGGTGGCTCAGTGGGTTAAAGCCTCTGCCTTCAGCTCAGGTCGTGATCCCAGGGTCCTGGGATCGAGCCCCACATTGGGCTCTCTGCTCAGCAGGGAGCCTGCTTCCTCCTGGCTCGCTCTCTGCCTGCCTCTCTGCCTACTTGTGATCTCTGTCAAATAAATAAATAAAATCTTTAAAAAAAAGAAACAAAACTATAAACTTATATTATATATTAATTTAAAAAAATTGCAAATACAAAATAAATATTCTGAGATTGGGTAAAATAACAAATTAAAATGTGATGCAGTCTACTTGAAACACTTTACCTGTATGAAGACAGTTTGACAGTGAATGGATGGAAAAAAAATAGATAAATCAAACTACAAACCTAAGGTGGAGTGAGTGGGTATATTAAAATCAATGAGAGCTGACTTCCCAAAAATTATGTTACCATAGATAAATTGAATTTATAATAAAAAAGATTAATACATCAGGGAGAAATAATAAGCATTAGTGTGTATATTATATATCTAAAAACAGAGCATTAAAATGTAAACAAATACAGAATTCAGTGGAGAAATAGACAGTTCTAATAATCATAGATGAAAATTTAATACCCCTCTAATAGCAATTGATGGAACATTTAGACTGAAAAAAAAAAAACAAAAACACAACAGTTAACACATGGACAATCAGATCTGACACTAACCAGAATTCTGACCTAACAAACTACAGACTACAGTTCTACTGTCAATCTATCTATTGATTTATTGATTTATAAGATATTATAATACATACAGCTGGTAAGAATGGGCATCTTGAATTATTTAAAATTTATGCTTAAATAAATAAGTTTGCAAATTTATTGGAATAAAATTATGAAATTATCTTTCTTTTTATGATTAAAGAGATTTTTAAAAAGATTTATTTACTTACTGGAGAGAGAAAGTAGGAAGGGTCAGAGGGAGAGGGAGAGAGAATCCTCAAGCAGATTCCCCACGGAATGCAGAGCCCTATACCAGACTAGATCCCTGGACCCTGAGATCATGACCTGAGCCAAAATTTAGAATCAGACACTTAACCAGCTGAGTCACCCAGGGGTCCCTATCTTTCTTTTAGAGATACTTTAGAGATGCCTGGGTGGCTCAGTTGGTTAAGCCGCTGCTTTCGTCTTGGGTCATGATCCTAGGATCCTGAGATTGAGTCTGGCACTGGACTCCTTGCTCGGGAGGGCGCCTGCTTCTCTTGCTGCCTCTGCTTGCCTCTCTGCCTGCTTGTGTGTACTCTCTCTCTCTTTCTGGCAAATAAATAAAATCTTAAAAAAATATATCTGTCATGATATCTCTTTTAATTTTTTATATTATTTATATTTGAGTCCATCAGTATTATCATAAATTGCTTTATTTCATTAGTCTTCTACAGAAAGTATTTTTATTTTTACTTTGTCTTTATAGTCTATTTCTTTAATATTACATTTTTATGTCTTTACTCTGACTTTTTAGAGTATCCTTGACTTTATCATATGCTTATCTTATAATTTATCTGTCATCATTTCTTTCTGTTATATGTATTTAACACTATCAGTTTTCTTCCATGAAAATCGTTTCCCACTAATTTTAATATTTAGTGTTCGAACATTTTTCAAATAAAGTATACTCTAGATTGTATTGTGAATTTAACAAATATTTTACTTCAGAAGGCTTTTTTTAAAAGGTTTTATTTATTTATTTGACAGAGAGAGAGATCACAAGTAGGCAGAGGCAGGCAGAGAGAGTGGGGGAAGCAGGCTCCCCACTGAGCAGAGAGGCCTGATGTGGGGCTCAATCCCAGGACCCTGGGACCATGACCTGAGGCGAAGGCAGAGGCTTTAACCCACTGAGCCACCCAGGCGCCCCTACATTTTAGAAGGCTTTTAACATTTTCCGTATTTTCTCTCCATTATTTATTTATAATTATTTACTTATATAGTTTGTATCTTGAATCTTGAATTAATGGAATCAACCTTTTAAAAAGAAATGTTTGTGACCTAGTATATGAAAAACTTTAAAATCTTAAATTCTTACATTTTTTAAAACAATTATTATGTTTTAGATAATTATAGATGTATCTGAAGTAAGAAATAACAGAAAGATTTTATGTACCTTTTGCCAAGTTGTCCCAATAACAACATATTTCAAAACTATAATATAATATCAAAATCATGATCTTGACATTGTTCAGGTAAAGATAAAGAGTGTTTTCATTACCACAAGGATACTTCATGTTGCCTTATATCCATATTCACTTTACTCTCCCATACTCTTCCAGTCCTTTTCCATGGCAACTGCTAATCTGTTCTCCATTTCTATATTTGCCATTTCAAAAATGTTGTATGGGGCGCCAGAGTGGCTCAGTCAGTTAAGCTTCCGACTTTTGATTTTGGCTCAGGTCATGATCTCTGCACTGGGTGTGGAGCCTTGCTTAAGAGTCTCTCTCTCCCTATAACCCTACACCCCACCTGCGCTCTGTTTCTAAAAAAAATAAAAAAGAACAAAAATGTTGTATAAATAGGATTACACAGTATAAATCTTTTGGGATTGGCTTTTTCTTTTACTCTCAATGATTCTCTAGAAAACAACTCTAGTGATTGTTATTTCAATAGTACCTTAGTATAACCATTTTTTTAAAATATTTTATTTACTTTTCTCCCAGTGTTCCAAAATTCATTGTTTATGCACCATACCCAGTGGTGTTCCATGGTACAAATGACTATGGTTTAGTTAACCACTAACCTCTTGAAAAGCATCTGGATTTTTTCCCACTTAATGCCATTAAAAATAAAACTACTATGAACATTTATGTACAGATTCTGTTTTATTTTGCTTTGTTTTTGTGAACACTTATTTTCATTTTTCTGAGATAAATGCTTAAGAGTGGAATTCCTGGGGTGCACAGTTGCATAGTTAGTTTTGTTTAAGAAATCATTGCACTAGGGGCACCTGTGTATCTCAGTAGGTTAAGCATCTGCCTTCTGCTCAGGTCATGATCCCAGGGTTCTGGGATTGAGTCCTCTTTAGGCTTGCTGTTATGTGGGAAGCCGGCTTCCCTCTCTTCCTGCCACTCCCCCTGCTTGTGTGCTTGTGCTCTTTCTCTTTCTGACAAGTAAATAAATAAGATCTTAAAAAAACGAAGAAGAAGAAGGAGAAAGAGAAGGGAGGAGGGAGAAAGGAGAAGAAAGGAGAAGGAAGCTGCTGCACTGTTTATCCAAATGACTGTACATTCATGACGCATGAGCGGGATCTACCTTCTCTGTATCTTCAGCAGGATTTGTGTGGCTACTCTAATTTATTTACTTTTTTAAATTTTAGCCATTCTGATAGCTGTGTGGTGTGATATATCCTATTAATTTAATTTGTATATCTGTGATGGCTAATGCTATGAACATATTTCCATGTCCTCTTTTTGCCATATATATATATTCTTCCGTGAAATACTTATCTGTGTCTACTGCTATTTTCTTTTCTTTTTTTTTTTTTTTGTAAAGATTTTATTTATTTATTTGACACAGAGAGAAACATCACAAGTCGGCAGAGAGGCAGGTGGAGAGAGAGGCGGGGAGCAGGCTCCCCGCTGAGCAGAGAGCCTGACACCGGGGCTCGATTCCAGGAACCTGAGACCATGACCGGAGCCGAAGGCAGACGCTTAACCCTCTGAGCTACCCAGGCGCCCCTCTAATGCTATTTTCAAATTGAATTGTATTTGTTTTGCTTTTAGTGGTTGATATTTGAGAGTTCTTTACATATTCTAAGTAAGAGTCCTTTGTAGAATAAGCAACTTACGGATATTTTCTCTGAGCCTGTAGCTTGCCTTTTCATTTCTCTGTTTTTCTCAGAGCTGAAGTTTTTCTTTTTGTAGATCATGCTTTTGTTGTCAAATCTACTAATTCTTTGCTTAGAATTACATCCTGAATATCCTTACATCCTTACATCCTGAATATTTCCTTTATTTCTTCAAAAGTTTTATAGTTTTCCTTTGTATATTTAAGCTTGTGATCCAATTTGAATTAATTTTTTATAAGGTATGAGGTTTCTTTCTTACTCTTTTTTTTCACCCCCATGGATATCCAATGATTCTAATTTGCTGAAAAATCTTTTCTACTTTTGTTGATTGGTTTTGCATCTATGACAAAAATCAGTTTATAATATTCATGTGGGTGTATATTTGGGTACTCTGTTCTTTTCAATGATCTATGTCTGCTCCTCTACCAATACTATAATTGTTTACCGTAGTATATAGTAAGTTTAAATCAGGTAGACTGAGTTCTCCCACTTTATTCTTCTATTTCAAAATTATTTTATATATTAATGCCTTTGCCTTTCTACATAAATTTTAGAATAATCTTGTTTGTATCTACAAAAATCATCCAGGCATTTTGACAAGAATTGCACTAAACATATATATGATTTGAGGAATAACTGAAATTTTTAATGTGTTGAATTTTCCAACATAACAAATATGGTAGATTTTTTAATTTATATAGATCTTCTTTTATTTTTTAAAATTAACACCCTTTATGTAATTTGCCATATTTATAAGGAAATATTTCATTTTTTAGCAGCTGGAAATGGTATTGTATTTTTAATTTTGATGCTAATATTTTCATCATTAGTATAGAGAAATATAGTTGATTTTGTATGCAAATCATGTGTTGTTAGTGAATTCATTTATTAATTCTAGGAGATTAGATGCATTGGATTATTTTGTATATAAACATAATCTTCATATAGTGACTCATATTTATTTCTTACCAATGTGTGTACCAGTGTTTTTGTCACTATTTTGTACTGGCTAGACTTTCCAGCACTATAATGATACAGAGAGGATAGAACTGACATCCTGGACTTGTCCCTAATTTTAGAGGAGAAAATTCAATGTTTTCCTAATAATTTTAATGTTAGCTTTAGATTTTTTATAATTGTTCTTTGCCAAGTTTGTGTACTTTGGATAATACCTAGTAGTGCAATTTTTGGGTCATGGAGTAGCTCTATTTTTAACTTTCTGAGAAACCTTCATATGGTTTTCCAGAATGGCTGCACCAGTTCACACTCCCACCAATAGGGTAAGAGGGTCCCCTTTCTCTGCATCCTCTCCAACATCTGTTATTACCTGAGTTGTTAATTTTTGCCACTCTGTCCAGTGTGAGGTATGGAGAACCATTATCATGCCAATTGACATTAAAAGAATGTTGACTAACAATCCTTATATCAGACAAACTGGATTTTAAACCAAAGACTGTAATAAGAGATGAAGAAAAGTTCTAATAAAAGGGTCTATCCAACAAGAAGACCTGACAATTATAAATACTTACGCCCCTAACTTGGGAATAGTCAAATATATAAGCTAATTAATAACAAAATTAAATAAATTAATTGATAATAATACAATAATAGTAGGCTACTTTAACACCCCCACACAACAATGGAAAGATCATCTAAGCAGAAGGTAAGCAAGAAAACAAGAGCTTTGAATGACACACTGGATCAGATGGACTTAACATTGTCCCAAGTATTTTATCAAGATTATAAGGGATGATCTTGCTAGATCCCTGTTCTCTATCAAATGATCTAATGAGGAATAGGGAAGCCATGTGACTTCTTTTCATTCTTTCTCTGTATTTTATCCAAAGATTCTATTCCAGGGATATTCTAATTGCTGTTGAGTCTTTTACCTTTATTTGCTCAAGAATGCAAAATTAAAACATTGTTGATAGACATAGAAAAAAAATTAAGATTTTAGCCTGCCAGATATCAAGCTCTATTGAAAGTCACAAGAATGAAAATTGTTTGGAATTAGCATCAAAACAAAAACATCAAAGATGTTTTATTGAGATTAATTGAAGAATATCTGTATAAATTAATAATTGTATAGATTGGAATAATATAATTTAAAGATTTTAATCTTACCCAAAGCAGCCACTAAAGAACTTTTTTAAAAGTAAAAATGAATAAGATAAATCTAAGTTTTATATAGAAATTCAACTTGAGAATTAAAATATTATCAATGTCAAGTGAAAGAATATAGTCAAAATGATCTATCATATTAAAATTTGGCAAGATGAGAGTTTTGACATTATTTTATTGATTAACATGATGCTATAGTATGACTGTGCTCACTCTACCCCCTCCGCCATCAATTAATATATTGAAATCCTAATGTTCTGATGCAGTGGTATTTGTTGGTGCAGACTTTGGGAGGTTCTTAAATCATGAAGGTGGAACCTTTCCAAGTGGGGGCTCCAGAGAGTTTCCTAATTCATTCAACTATGTGAAGACACAAAGTGCTGCAAACCAGAAGACAGCTCTCATCCCACAGTGCTGGCATCCCAGTTTCAGATTACCAGGCTCCAGAACTATGAGCAATAAATTTCTACTATTTATGCGGGGCCCAGTCTGTGCTATTTTATGATTGCAGCCTGAATGAACTATCTTCAAGGTTGCTGTAAGAGTAGTTTAATTTTGACTCTTAGTTGAAAGAAGTCTTTGAATCTAAAATGAACATGGTGGTATATTTACTCCAAAGTGAAAATTCTGTGATTGTGAAAATTTATTTCGACCATTCTACTTCTTTAGAGCTTAAGTAATTTCTATTCTTTCCATTTTTACTGTATCATCATCATAAGAGAAGAACATTTATATTTCTTGTGTGCTAATACATGAGAGATTGGTAGTTAGATTTATATTAAGGTGTATGAGAAAAATATTACAGAAAATTTAGAACTCAATTAAAAACAAAACAATGAATTTTTATATAGAATTCCTATTTCAATATCAAGTTCTTCATTGCATTCTGTTTTTACATAGCAAATAATTTCCCTGTGAAGAAAATTGCTTCAAAATACACAAACAATTTGTGGCCAATAACTATAAATACCTATGTGCCTTTTCCTTCTTTGTGTGCAAGTTGTTTTTTTTTTTTTATTTGACATATCCAAAATTTGAAAGTTTAAGGAGCTAAAAATTTCCTAATTATTTATATTATTTTAATAAACATGTATCAAAGGATGATGGTTTATGGTTGACAATTTGACCTCTATTAAAATGATGTCTTTAAAAGTCTAAAAAATAAGTAGTAATGAAATTACCTCAGCTTCCCTGTTGTGTGTATGTGGGTGTGCACATGTGCTCTATAATTTATAGATGTCATTCTCTTTTGGGTTCAATGTAACCAATATTACTGTTTTGAATGAGTCTCCTGACTTCAATTCCAAATTGAAGTAAGAAGCTATCCAATAGCTTCTTACTAATAACAGGCAGCTAGCTTAATTCCTAAGGTGGAAGAGTTCACTGGCATTGTGATGGATAGACAGAGCTCTAGCTTTATCTACTTTACTTACAAAACCAGAGAAGCATGCCTAATAGCCATGAGATATTTCCTTTTATTCCTTCAGACATGAATACCAAGATTAAGGTTGATGCCTCTAAAAACAGCAAAGCACAGCAACAAATTCTCTTTGAAATGTATCTGCTAGAAATTTAATATCTATGATTTTAGTATTCTAGGAAGAATTTAGACTTTTCAAGCATCTTAGAGCTAAATTCCTGTGAGATACTACATTTTTCTACTTATTAAATGGAATATGTAAACTTCTAAAATTTCAACTGATAGCTGGTATTTGATTGTAAAGCCAGGAGAGACGATGTCAAATTTTCTCAGAATTAACAGCTTTATTTTTGTGAAATATTAATCATAAAAGGATTTGGGAAATCCATCCCATTATTCTTTATTTTATTTAACTTCTTGGTTGTATAACTAAGTCTGGAGACTCAGAGCATAGAAAGGATATACATTTTACTGCAGATTTTTTAACTGGCAAGAAAGTTATAGAATTCAATCCAAATACTCTTTTTAAATAGCGGTCCTTGAAAATAATTAGGAAAAATAACATTCATAAATAAATGCTTATGAAATATTTTAAATACTCTTTATAATTGCTAGGTACCCATAATTCATTTTTTCCCATTATTTTAATAAAAAATGCATTTTTTTAAGGTGCAGCATCTTTGTGAAAAGAGTGAGAAAGATACAAAATGGATAATTTTATCAGGTCTGTCTTCTGTGAGAAGATTAATATATGTAGGTTTTTGGTGAAGGAACTCAATTGCCTAAAGATTTATGAGCCACAGAGCAATATAAGTGGGTCTCTGAAGACCCACAAAAAATAATACATACATAAATCCAGATTCTGACATCCTAGTGGGTATTTAAAAAAAAAAAAAATCAGGTAAGAAGTCAGAAAATTTAATAGCACTAACTCTATCTTTAAACTGTTTGAAATCCACAATAATACATTATTCTTATGGATTATTTTATCACAACAATAGTGTGAAAATAAATCTGGACAATATTCACTGTGGGGAATATAGAAAGCACTTTTAAACTTCAATTCTATTTTTCTCATAAATCTCCCTTTAAATCACCATACTGACTATTCTGAACTTATTTGTTTCAAAAAGGAAGTTCTAAATGGTTTTAATTTTTAATAAACCAACTTTTTTTTTAAAGATCTCAAGCGCAGCTAATGAATTTATGACCTTCCTAAGCAATTTAAATGATAAGACCATTTGTGAACATTTGGGTCAAATAAACATTCTACCTCTTTATTTAAATGCTTAGGAATTGGTGACATTTTGAAATAAAATATAATTGTTTAGGGTGTTCCTATTTTGTATATTCATGAAAGTTTACATTAATTACAAATGTATCCCATTACAGAACTCCAAAACTTATCTTTGAAATAAATAATAACAATACAACTATTCCTACATGGTGTTCATTCTTCTGATAACTGGTCTACTTCTTCCATTGCTATTGCTGCTAATATAATAGCAATTCTTACAACAGTAGTTCAGCCACATTTAGCTTCTTATGACATTCAGAAGGCTTAACACAAAAAAATATTTTCACAGAATCCCATTTAATATGCACAGCTTTTATGTTAAATGCTTGTAATTTTCAACTCTTTTGAATGTAACGAATGAAACAAAGTCAAATTTTAATGCAGTATCAAAATTATTTATGTAATGAACGGTTAGGTGGACTTCTGCTTAGAACATAATCAAATCTGGTCCCTGTGCCTATAATAACAAAACACTCACCTGGAGTCCCAGGAGTTAAACCATTGTTCTAGCTCATAGAAGAAAGCAGCATATTGGAAATATGACCAGGCTATGGTATAGAAGTTTAAGATAGGCTGGGTAGTTGCATTGTCAGAGAGCATCTCCATTTTCTCATCTATCATGATATTCAATAAGATATGAGATTAAGGTCCCTTGTGAAGTGTACACACTGAATATTTTAGAGTCACATGCAGTCAATGAAAGCTTTTAGAACATGTTACTAATAAAATACTACACTGATCTGTTTTTATAGTAATAATAGTTCATATATTTTATATAAATCATGTAAGAGGTGCCTGTCACATCTGAGAGAATCCCATTAGAACTTTTACTTTAAAGTCTGATAATGTGGCTCCATTATACTATATTATATGCCCTCAATTTTTTATAAAATATTAAAATAACCTGAAGAGCACTGAAGTAAAATCATTTTATCTTTTTGGAAAAAAAGAATTATTATTTCTGCATGTTGAGTTTGGTAATAGACATTTTTCCAAAGAAGACATACAGATGGCTAACAGACACATGAAAAGATGCTCAACATAACATATCCTTAGGGAAATACAAATCAAAACTACAATGAGAGATCACCTCACACCTATCAGCATGGCTAAAATTAACAATATAGGAAACAACAAATGTTAGCAAGGATATGGAGAAAGGGGAACCTTCTTACAATGTTGGTGGGAATGCAAACTGACACAGCCACTCTGGAAAACAGTAAGAGGTTCCTCTAAAGTTAAAAGTAGAGCTACCCTACAACCCAGCGATTACACTACTAGGTATTTACCCAAAGGATACAAAAGGATACATGCACCCCAATGCTTATAACAGCAGCATCAACAACAGCCAAATGATGGAAAAAACCCAGATGTCCATTGACTGGATGAATGGATGTAGAGTGGTATGTGTATACACATACACACACACACACACACACACACACACACCCATACACACACACAATAGGATATTACTCAGCTATTAAAAATAATAAAATCTTGCCATTTGCAATGGTGAATGGAGCCAGAGTGTATTGTGCTAAGCAAAATAAGTCAACCAGAAGGGGAAAAAAAAAAAAAAACCCATGATTTCACTCATATGTGGAATTTGAGAAATAGGACAGAAAAGAGATAGGCAAACCATAAAACAGATTCTTAACTATAGAGAACAAACTGAGGGTTGCTGGAGAAGTGGGTGGGGGGGGTAGACTGAATGAGTGATGAGTATTAAGAAGGGCACTTGTAATGAGCACTGGGTGTTATATGTAAGTGATGAATCACTAAATTCTACTTCTGAAACCAATATTACATTATATGTTAACTAACTGGAATTTCAATAAAAACTTGAAACTATGAAAAAGTTATATGTAAATGGAAAATCATGATGTATTTTCTTTTTTAATCCAAGAAATATATTTTTCAGTCATACTAAAAAAGTATTTCCTGACTAGTGCATATTTTTCTATATATATATATTTTTTCTCTTAAATTTCTTGGCTATGTAAGCAAGGCTGAAATTCCTTCCTTTAATCCATCTTTGGCATGTTTCACTATTTATTGTTTAAATTAAAAACTATTTGTCATTGTTTTATTTTTTACTGCTTGAAAAATATAGATTATTTGAACATAAGTAAAAATCTTGAACATTTTAATTTATCATGAGTAAAAACATTAACTATTAGAATTTAATAGGATATTTTGCCAGTAATATTTTTACTGTTATTTAGAATAATAGTTATAAAAAGCTAAAATGGATAGCTATACTGCAGTCTCAACTATGTTCTTTTCATTTAATTGAAATAGAAATTATCTTCAAATTGCAGAATTCAAGACACCAGTGCTTGACAAGCTTCTTAAGGGGCCAGATATAAAATGTATTAAGTTCATGTGCCATGTAGTTTTGTCACGTCTATTCAGTTGTGCTGCTATACCTCAAAAGCAGCCATGGACCATACAGAAGCAAGGAGATGTGTATGTATTCCAATAAAATTTTATTTACAAAAATAAATATAATAAATAACTATGGCCTATGGACCGTAGTTTGCCTACCTCTGAAGAAGACAATTATTGCTTATCTTATTTGACCTTTACTATTGTTTTAGTGAAAATAAAATGGTGTTTTGATTGTCCATTTCTTCATAAAGCCTATGTACATTAGTGTCATTTACCTAATACTTAAATAAAATATTCATGTTTATTTGTTTTTACTAAATTTACTCACTCAGTCCCTTTCTCAAAATATAATTCTGACACTACATACAGCTACATAATCTTAGTTGTCTTTTGTAAAGTCTTGACTATGAAACCTACAACTTCTGCCAAAATCTTATTCCTGAATTCACCATCAAATATTCTTTTACTTATTACATAAAATCTCACAGAAGCCTTAAGTTTAATAATATCCAAACTCAACTCAAACTGTTTCACCCAAGACCTCTCAAAATTAGAACTTTAAGGCATGACATTTTCATGTATTTCTTACCTAAATTAGAAACACAGGATTCTTGCTAGATCTTCTCTTGCCTTGAAATATTGCATTCGACCAATGAAGAAGACCTTTTATTCCAATTTCCTAAATACTCTGTTCATACTTTTTATGTTCCTTTTTTTTTTCTGGTTAATCAACTCATCTTTTATTTGCTAAACACACAATCTTTCCTAACTCTAGCACCATCTCCTTCAGCACACCCACTGTGCTACTACATACGCACACTCGATCAGATCACTCATTTTAATACCCTGTGTTTACTTTCATAGCTTACATGATGATCGAGTTGCTTATCTTTGTACCAAGATTCCCATATTCATATATGGGTATATGATTACTATAGGTAGACAATCTTTCAGAGTAGGATTGATTTTCAAATTGGTGTTTTGCTTATGTGATTACTCATGGGCGCATTTGTTTAAAAAAAAAAATCTTCCTGAAAAGACCAATATCAAACAATCTAATAAAAAAAAAAAAGTAGATATGCTCTGTTTGAAATGGGGGTCAGGGGCTCTGAGATATATCTGCCAACAGCACAGTTCTCAATTCACTGTTTAACAAATAAGGAAAAATGCAGGCACTATTAATATATCTGCATTTAGGTCTCTAGTGCTTACCCTGTTTTTGTTTTGTGCTGTTTTAGGTTCATTACCCAGAGGTAGAGTAAATTGTTTGGAGGATACATTTCTGATTGCCTTAGGATGACAGGAATTGGATTAGAGGTATTAAAAGGATTGTATCAGTAATAATTTCTGTCTAACAGTTATATTTCCCTCATTAAAAAATTGAATTCAATATCACTCTTTTATAGAGGCATTTGTTAATATTTCTATGATAATTAGTATTTCTATATGTGAAATAACCACAAGAGACATATTTCATTATATAACTCATCATAAAAAATTGAACTGCTGATGATTACTGCAGCCTTTATAGCTGTAAAGTATGTAATATTTTGTTTTAAGATGAAGTAAAAACACAAATAGTGCAAGCTTTTCAATCTTTCTTTTTCTAAGGAATGATTATTTGACAGTTTCAAGAAGATAACATTCAACTAACACTCCTAAAAATAATTCAGGATCCATTCACACCATTCCTTAATGAATTCATCTCCTTAAAAAATATTATTGGAGATTGATAATTCTAAGCTCTATTTTAGGTAGAGAGATGATAGGTAGATAGATGTAGATAGATACAAAGATATAAGATACATTAAAATATAGATATAGATATAGATATCTTTGTATGTCTTTAAACTTTATAAACTTTATAAAGTTGTCACATTTTTAATATATTCTTGATAAATTTTCTTGATTCAGTATTATATGCTGGAGATTCATCAATGTAGATCCTTTTAATAGAAGATAATTTAATCTCAGTGCTATAAAATATTTTATTGTGTAAATATCACTCAAATCACTTAGCTGGTACGTGTGTTGGGGGTGGGTAGTGGTATTTAAATTTTTTGGATAGTTTGGTTTTAAAATCATTGCTATTGAAATAACCTTGAATATATAATATCTCATCCATGTGCAGCAGTTTATTCAAGGTATATTTCTACTTTTGATATTTCAAAAGTACAGCACAAGGTCATATCAGATGATGAAAAATGTCTTGCTAAATTAACTAGCTTTGTAATTTTTGATGAGTTACTTACCCTCTCTTTGTTACAGTTTCCACTTATATTAAATAGGGATCTTTAAAATACCAAATTCAGGGCACTTGGTGGCTCAGTGGGTTAAAACCTCTGCCTTCAGCTCAGGTCATGATCTCAAGGTCCTGGGATTGAACCTCACATCTGACTCTCTGCTCAGCAGGGAGTCTGCTTTCCCCCTTTTCTCTGCCTGCCTATCTGCCTACTTGTGATCTCTGTTTAAATAACTAAAATCTGAAAAAAAAAAAAACCAAATTCACATTTTTTTGGAGGATTAAAGTCCTTAGATCACTGCTTGTCACAGTTAATACTCAATGAAATTTAGTGATAAGAATAATATCTATTATTATTATTTTGTTATATAACTAGAATGTAGTAAGATTAATATAATTACCATTCTAATTATAAATATATATTTAACATACTATGCTACATATTATATGCCAATTATATAATATTAACTATAAAATAATTATTGTTACTCCATAAGTGTATTTTATTTTTTATTATTATAATGTACTTAAAACCAATGATTGTTAATGATGTGAATTAGAGTCCACTTTTTTCTCATTTGGACACCTCTGTGCCCTAACCAGTTAGTGACCTGTCAGTGCATCTTATTCCACTTACCTGCATTGCCATTTTTCCATTTGTTTTTCAATTTATGTAGGTCTCTTTTTGTTATCTACACTTGAATTCACTTATTTTTATTTTTCCATTAATTTAGTTTACCTTGAAGTTTACCATAAGTTTAAGTTTGCCTTTAATAACAAGAAGACTTATTATTATTTTTACCTTAAAATGTAAATAAATTTAGCTTTGTTCCTAAATATCTTATATTACATATTATGGACAGTAAGAAAATAAGGAAGTCAGTAAATAAATAAATAACAAGTAATTTTTATCTAGCAATATTGTTACTCTCACTTACCTGTTCTCATAATTTCTATCCTGGGCTTCCTTTCAAGAAAATCATTTGTTAATAGCAATTGCTATTTTTCATTTGTTAATAACAATTGCTTTTTTTCCCCTTATTTCCATGCATTTTATTTCACTTTTTCGTGTGTGTAAACCCTTGCTCTCAGATACACTGCCAGGTAAGGATAATTATAATACCTAATATTTTATTTTAAATGGAATACTTTTAACCGTTTTTTAAAGTTTGTTATGGTTTTCAGAAATTTTCCTTTGTAAGAGCAAAGTGTTCTTCTCTATTTCCAGTTTGCTGAACATATGTGTAATAAACAGGTCTTGAAATCTATCTATTTTTTTTATCCTTCCATTATAATGATCACTCTTTTTCTTTTAATCAGCTGATATAGTACATTTAACTTATAATTACTCAAATTGCAGACAAAACCTATATCCCTGGAGTAAAATCAACTATATATGATGGACTTTTCCTTATACAATATTAGATATGTTTAGCTACTATTTTGCATAGTAATTTTCCATTTATACTTTGTGTGAGATTAGTCTATAAATTTCCTACCTTGTATCTTTTTGGTATCAAAGTTATGCCTGCTTCACAAGGTGAATTTTGAAATGTTCCTCCTTTTTCCCAGTGTTTGGGAAAAAAATTTTTAGTTTGGAGTAAAGCATTTATTTTTTAATATGTGGTAGAACATGCCTTTCTTAGTGAAATGTGATCTTTCTACTCATTCATGATGTATAGGAAAGGGTTTGTACTATAAATTGTTAAGTGTAGGATTCTGTATATAGATTCAACCTGTTCAGATCTTTTCTATCATTAGTTAATTTTTTATTGGATTGACCAGTCTATTTCTGAGAGAAATGTGTTCATCATTAGCAAATACCAACTTGTATGACTCCTTAGATAATTTTGTTTCCTGCAATGTTCCTCTTCTGGTTGCTCTTTCACACCTACAGATTTATCTGTCCACATTCAGATATGGAAGGATTGCCTAATTGTGGGCATGGAATCTTGCTTCTTATGTTAAATGAAAAGCCTAATGGAATACTTTTGGAAGTGGTTTTACAGAACGTTGTTTAATTTTTAAATATTTGAATTTCCCAAAATTATCCCTTTGTTATTGATACCGAATTTTATTAAGGTTTGGTGAGAGAAAAATTCTTTGCATGATTTCACTCATTTTAAATTTATAGAATACTATTTCATGGTTCTATTTCTATATTTTGCTGTTTATTAAATTTCTTTGTACATTTGAAAATAAATATTTACTCTGTAGTTTTTGGGTATAGATTTTTTTACAAATGCCACCTAGGGCAAGCTATTGAGATTGTGGGTTTTTTTTTTTTTTAATGTCTTCTGTATTCTTTCTCATTCTTTTCTAGTTCTTTTAATTTTGAAAAGAGGAATATTTCAATTTCTGCCCCAGCTATAATTGTGGTTTTGTCTATTCCTCTTGCTTTTTTGCTTTGCAAATTTTGAAGTTTTATTTTTAGGTCCATACACATTGAGGATTGTCATGTCTTCTGAATAATTTGACTCTTTTATCATTATGCCAAAAATAACTGTAGTCTTTCCTTGACCCTCTGGACTTGTGTTGTACCTTGAGAAGTACTGTATTTGAGCAAAAATGCCTCCCAAGCAACCCAATTTTTTTCTAGCTGTTTTTTTCCCTATTTGACTCTTGCTTTATTTTTCATTTATTTTGCATATCACACCTTATTTTCTGGATCTATTTCGCTTTTGCTGAGAGAAAATGGATTTAAAAATTTAAAAATTGTGTGTGTGCCTACATATGTGTAATGGTTTGCTGGCTGTAAAATCTTTCTGATCCAGTTTGAATAAAAAATTAATTTTGTCCCTTAAGTAAATTATTTTTAGAAAAGTTTATGTTTTCATTTTTTATATTTGTACCATTACTTTACACTACAAAGATTGTTCTTTATTCCTGATTTTACCCCTTGCCTCATTTCAAATTCTGTGTAAGTCTGGTTTCCATTTTTGTCTTCGTTATTCCTCAATGAACCTGATATTTTATTAATTTTACTCGTTTTCTCAATAATGACATTGTTTCTTCATCTGACACCTTCAAGTTTCATTAAGTCATCTCATATTCAGTAATAGTTCACAATAATTTTTGAGGCAAATGTTCATCTTTACTATTACTTAATAATAAAACTAAATAATTTATGGTATATTTTCCTCTGGGGATAGCTTTTGTTGAAATAAAAGTGATTTAATAAATAGCACTTCTTTATTTTCCATGATTTAAGTTTGGTTCCTCTATGGACAAATCCCATTAAGTATTTAGGTCTGTGTTTAGTATTTATATCAGTTATTTATTTCCATGTAGCAAACTAGCCCAAATAAAATGGCTTAAAACGACATTATTTAGCTCAAATTATGTGGATCAGAAAATTGGGCACAACACAGTGGGGTAGCTCTTCGGGTCCCATGACAACTCTCCCATGTTACTGAGATCAGCTGCATGTCAGCAGGGTGCTCTGCTCTGAGGGTCTGCTGGCTCTGGCTGGGATGATTTGGGAAAAGAGTTTGGGACATGGGACTCAGCATCTGAGTATGGACCCAGAAGGAGGAATAATTACAACACTTTTTTCTTCCCCCAGAGAGTGTACCACAATATTTTAATCTGAATATTTGGTTTAACTGAATTATATTTACATAAAGTGCTTTAAGTAGTACTTTTTGAGAATTTCTTAAGTGTGTCTCTGTAGCTAAGTATTTGAACGTTAAGTTTTGAAGATTAGCTTTTTCTCCGAGTTTAAAAATGTACATTTCTAGGAACGCCTGGGTGGCTCAGTCTGTTAAGCCACTGTCTTTGGCTCAGGTCATGATCCCAGGGTCCTGGGTTCAAGTCCCACATCGGGGTCCTTGCTCGCAGGGAGCCTGCTTCCTCCTCTCTTTCTGCCTGCTTATGCGTGCTCTCTCTCTCTCTCTCTGACAAATAAATAAATAAATAAAAATCTTTAAAAATGTCCATTTCAAGTATAAACAATTTATGTATGTTTTATATTGAGTAGAAAGTGAAAATTTACCAGAATATGTCTGCTTAAGTAAACAACAGCAACAAGAAGAGGTTTCTGGAGAATGTTTAAAGTGACTGTCATTTAAATTGATTTAAACTTCAATGTATATTGGGAAACTACTCAGTGAATCACCATAACCATCTCCCCCCAAGGGTGTAAACCCATAAATTCCATCCAATTACCTCGTAAGTCTTTAAGTTCAGTATCTTTTGATATTCTCTACATTATGTGTGAGACTATTATATAGGGGGAAAAAAGTCAACTCAGACATGAACCACATATAAAATGGGAAAATACATTATAGTTATTTTATTTTTTTTATTTTTTTAAGATTTTATTTATTTATTTGACAGATAGAGATCACAAGGAGGCAGAGAGGCAGGCAGAGAGAGAGGAGGAAGCAGGCTCCCTTCTGAGCAGAAAGCCCGACGTGGGGCTCCATCCCAGGACTCTGGGATGGTGACCTGAGCTGAAGGCAGAGGCTTTAACCCACTGAGCCACCCAGGTGCCCCCCATTATAGTTATTTTAGAGAAGAGGTAATTAATTGAAGTTTTAGGCCATTTTCTTAAGTTATCAGTACTTGGGGAAACCAGGGATCAAAAGCAATCAGATTAAGGCCATCTGATTCACTCCCTGATAATAAATACCAACATCACTATATGAAAGGCTCCTTAAGAAACTATTTCTGAGAGAAGAAAGAGAGAAAGAAAGAAAGAAAGAGAGTGAGAGAGAGAGGGAGAGAGAGAGAAACTATTTCTTCATAAGGATACTACAAAGGATAATTAGTTGGTTTTTGAGGATTTTAAGAGTTAGAACTTAGAGAATGTGGCAATTCTAGTAATACAGATAATATAACATGGGAACAAATTGGGAAAGTCACGGAACTATAAAAGAAAAAACAAATAATAATTTGACTAAACCTAAGTGATTTAAAAGGAAATAGTGGGTTGAGCAAATTTATGTAGAAATTTGGCCGCAAATAAAATGATCCAGTCTTAAGTCAGTAATTAACCAATTTATTTTAATATTTCAGGCAGAAAAACCATTTTAAAAAGAGCAATGTTTTAGTTTAATGAATCTGGCTTTTTTGTGTAACATTTATTCAGATGGAAAAGTTTGTGAATAAGAAGGCTTTTTGGAAGAGGCTCATGATTAAATTTTATATCATAAAAAATGAGGACTTATAGGGAGTGAGGGTGTCTGGAAATGAGTAAAAAATGAATATTAAAGAAAATAACCTTTTCTTAACTTTAATATTTATCCTGAATTTAGGATATTAAAGAGGTTAGTAGGGAATATGAGAAAGGAGAAATTTGGGGAAAAAGGAAACATTCAACAGATAAAAATATGAAGCTGATAAAGCCTCCTGTATATCTAATGATTGATTACCTCTCTCTCCTGGTAACTTTACCATCTTTTGTATCTAATAATGCCAACCCTCAGTAACTATATAGAATCAGCTGGCCTTCTTACTTTTTCTTTCATATCTATAACTCTAATAATATGCCCCGATGCATAATAATTACTGGGTTAATCTATGGTATTTGATTATACACTGTAAGTTCTGTAAGGTAAATCCAGTCTCATGTATCACCATGACCCCATACGCTTTTTCTTCAGTGTGCATGTTGCCACCTGAACACACCCTATTTGTTGATGGTATTGGGCTTGTATTATGTTATTGCCAGGAATTTTCTTCCACCCTTCTTCATCTGAAGGAATTCTACTCAGCTTCATATTTCCAATTCGAATATTGCTACCTTTGTGAAGGAATTCTGTTCTATTCTTTTAATCAGATAAGTTGTCTGAACTCTGGTCTCTCGACATAGCTCTATTATATTGTTTATGGTATTACAAGATAAATCAACTCTACAAATGTGTTTTCTTTACCCTATGTTTAATCTCCTTCAAAGCAGAAAGGTGGTTTTCTTCATTTTTATATTTATAGATCCTCCCTCACAATGTTATCGTGAGAATTGGGTGTAAAATATCTAAAGAAGTGCATAACACAGAATTGCATAGACTCTGTTGCTGTAACAAACTACCTGAATATCTCAGCAGCCACATGTTTATTGTGGGTCATCAAAAGCACTCTGCTACCACTTTTTTGTCACTGATGAGGACTCCATCTTGACATATGCTTTCAGTATTGCAGAGCAACGAAAACCACACACTGGCTCTTGAAAGTTATGCTGGTAAGTCAGGTAAGCCACTCCTGATGACATTAATACCTCGCAATTAATGAGCTAGGTTTGATTGTTGTGTTATATACCGATATTACTAATGTTGTATGTTGCTAGTTACATAGCTTTGTATTGAAATGTACTATGTAGAGATTGGATAGCAAATTTTGGAGGAAACAATAAATAATTAGAAGAATCAGAAGATAAAATGATGTTTTGAACAAAGGACATAGATTATTATTTTTTCTTATGATTGTATTCTCAGTTGATCTGTCTCTTTACCAAGGGATAAATCATGTGCATCTGTTCTTTCTGTATCTTAAAATGTGGTTATCCCTAATGCATAATAAATGCATTTATCTTTTCTCTTTTTATGATTGCAAAAGTAAATGCTAGCTTATGTTACGAGTAAGCATAAGAAATATATTTTGATTCATGAGAGAGTTCATGAATATTGGTATAAGTATAAGACACAGTAATTATTCTGACAATTCCGAGTAAAGAATCTAGTATGTATATACTAGATTTCTCCTATGGAGAAAAAGGTCTAATCCTAAGAAATGCAAATGATTGAGGTTTATTGATAAGATATGCCAAATATTCAAAAACTTGAGAAGATATTTTCTGTGGTTGTGTCATTATAGGCACAGTATTAAATAAATTCAAGAATAATCCTAAAACTGAAGTCTGTTATTAACATATGAAGAAGTGTGGTAACATGGTGACACATGACTTAGGAGAATATGAAGAGTAGAACAAAAGAAAAATATATTCAAAAGGCGTACATTTCAATGAGAACAACTATGCTTAACAGCAATTTCCAATCAAGCCTATCATTGGGCTTTAATTTTTGTACATTCCATGACATCCCTTGTAAGTAAATAAAATAATAAACCAATAAGGTAGTATGCAATAGATTATATATATACAGTCCTTGGAGTATTACATTTGGAGGACACCTAACTCTAGTGACTTCATTCCTCTGAAGTAGATATGTGCTGTTAATATACTAATATTCAGTGGACTTTTGAGCAACTAGGCTCTCAAAAGTATGATACACACTTTTCTGAAATCTCACTTGAATTCAAGTATCATTAAAAAATACGTCTATATATTTATATGTGATACATATAAATATATATATATTTTTTAAATAAATCGTGGAATGAATATAAGACTTCTCAACTTGAAACTCCTAGATTTCAGCACTTTACTCTTTTTATCAATTTTTAATTTTTAAAAGTAACTTGGTGAATATGAAATATAGTAAGTAGGGAAATAAAAAAAAAAATACTAACGATAATAAATCTGAAAATAAGGTTATTGAATTAGCCAGAACTTTCCAGAGAAACAGATTCAATAACATGTATGTATATATACATATATATGCTCACATGTTGTGGAGGCTGACCAGTTGTAAGATCTGTAGTTGTCAAGCTGGAAATGCAGGAGCTGATAGTGTAAATTCCAGTTCAAAGTCAACAGGTACAAAACCCAAGAAGAGCCAGTGTTTCAGTTGGAATTCAAAAGCAGGAAACAAATCTAAGCCCCAGCTCAAGGCAGTCAGGCAGATGGAGCTCCCCTTTACTTGTGGATGTGTCAGTCAGCCTTTTTGTTTCATTCTGCCTTCAGTTGATGGATGGGACCCACCCACACGGAGGTCAATCTGTTTTACTCAGTCTGTTTCAAATGCTAATTTCATCCAAAACGTTCTCTTAGACATACTTGGAATAATATTTCACCAAATATCTGGACACTGTGGCTTAGTCAAGTTGACAAGTAAAATTAACCACCACAATTATGTAGTAATAAATTGAAAGAATGCATATTAGCATATATGTATGTTTTCTTTCTGATTGCAGAATAATAAATAAACCTTTTAAAACAAAGACACCATGGGGTGCCTGGATAGCTTAGTTAGTTAATCATCTGACTCATGATTTCTGCTTAGGTCATGCTCTCATCCTTGAGATCAAGCCTCACATCTGCCTCTGCACTCAGCATGAAGTTTGCTTGAGATTCTCTCTCTCCCTCTCCTTCTGCCCCTCCCCATCTCACTCTCTCTTAAAATAAATAAAATGTTAAAAAATAATAATAATAATAAAAAGAGACCATGCAAAGAACACACAACAAATGGCACATAAATCAATTGAGATATTGTATATAAATAAAAGATATATGCTGTGTCCAACCTAAGCAAAGAAAGGAATTTCTAGAGAGACTACTTGGATTTAATGGGAATTTAAAGCATAATTGAGCAAATACTCCTAAGGAGAGTCAGGCGGTAGCGCAAGTTCAACATCCGCATGAAGAAGCCTCAGGTTATAGACTTATTTTCTGGTTTATGCACTGTTGTGACCAAGCTACAGAGAAGAATAGACCCCCCTACTCAAAATTTGGTTCAGATATCTAGCCTGATGATACCATATACAAACTGAGAACATATGAAGTTTTATTATTCACATACTGAGACTCCTGTGGATAACAGAACAGATCTTCTAAGATGGTCCTAAAATAACTTAAGAGTGTAGGATGAGAGACTGGTTGAAGGTTTTCATAGTATTTAGTCAGTGTGGCAGGCCTGAGGGTTCCTATGCCAACGTAGCGTGGTTTGAAACTACCTCTTTTGTCAAAGCAGGGAACACCTAGGCTTTTTATCAGCTTACCCAGATATGAGGCTAAGGGGAAGTTTGAGAGATGAAGCAGTTAGCAGTCAAACATCAAAAATGGGGCTCAACTCATTTATATACTGTCTGATCAAATTATATGTCCCCACTCCTGGTTCAATGTTCTTCAAAGAGGATGAATTTACTAGGATTGTCACTGATATATTTGCATGCCTGCATCAGCATCTAGAGAATATGATTTATAATCATTGTTTCACTTAACAATATTTGGGTGACTACCACATTCAAGACAATGCTCTAGTCTAGGCACTCTGAGTCACTGAGATAGGTCTAAGTATTAATGAATGAAAGGAAATGCTAGGGACATTGTTGGCTGACAACAATGTAAAGCACTGGAGTCCTATTCTGATTTCCTACATTCGTCCCCTTTTTGTAAGCATTGAGTCTCTTAATGTGTCCTGTGAGTTTTACTGCTTAAAATCTTTGTATTATGGTTAATTCAGTGTCAATAAATTTTAGTTGTATCAGAGACTGCTGACAACATTAAAAATAAAACAAAAATTTAAAGGATGTTATTCTGTTGGCAAACGTGTTAAATAAAGCTGTAAGTTATCAAAACAAAATCTAATAATTAAGGAAAAATTTATTTTGATAGTGAAGACTTTTATTCATTCCCAGAGTGCTGTTTTATTTATAAATTTGAACTAGTGCTATTACATAGAACTCACTATTTAAAGACATTCAGTGTTTTTGTTTTTGCTTTTCTATCATTTTATTAGATAAGGAATATCATCTAAGCAGTGGCCTCTGTGTGTGTGTGTGTCTCTCCGCCTCGCTCTCTTTTTCTACATGAGCCTTGTGATGCAGAAATTTCTCTCATTAAGTTACTTTTCTTTCTTGGTGTGAGTGAATGAGTGTGTGTGTGTTTGAGATGACTGCCTTCAAATTAACTGCCCATGCTATGACTTCATATAGTATGTTTATGATATGACCCAGTAGAATGAGAAGAACTATATACTTTGAGTTAGAAGACAGAGGTATGACTCTGGGTTTGCACTTCTTAGGTATTTTTCCTAAGATGAATAAGTTAATAAACACAGCTAGAAAGTAAGTTCTCTCCTACATGACACCACTTGCCTTTCTTGTCTAGGCTGCTGTCTTCATGTATATAGTGAGGGATTTTGTTTAGCTGACTGTAAAGACAGCATCCAGATATAAAGCTTAAAATTCTATAAATCACTTGGACAATGTGTTGGTGGGACCTAAGATTTATTTAAGATAGGGAATCATTAATTTATCCTTTCTTGTTTGTTTTTTGTTACTTGGGACAGGATATTACTAACTAGCTATTAAGGTTTAGAAATAGTACATAACAAAATCCATGAATTTGGATAATAATTTCTTCTTGAATAAACACCATAGATTTAATATTTATTGTATTTACCAATTATATTTGGAAACTGAAATATTGGGTAGCTCTTATTATTGACAGAAATAATCTTCCATAGTAAAATATGCTTTAGAGATTGAGCTAAAGAAAACCCCAGCATATTTTCATAATAAGTATGTACTTGAGTCTAAACCTTTAATAGTACAAAAGTTTTACCAGTTTGATAAATTGTATTTATTATTTATAAAATACTAAATTATATTGCAAAGTGTCTGTTGAAATTATAATCTAGTAACAATATTTTAATTAATGGTGTCACTGAATAGTACAGTTAAATTTATTGAGTATTAAATTCTAAGTACATCATATCATTGTATGTATTTATTTTGTAGGTTTAATCCTATAATTTAGCACATATAAAATAAATTTATGTTGACTCTGAAGCATGACATTGAAATTAATCTAAATAATGCTCATGTTGAGTTGGGAATCCTACTTTGTCCACTCAGTTATGTGGAAAGACAAGGAAATTATAATAGAAGGAGATATAATGAATATATCCTTACATCTCAAAACAACAACAGGATAATATCACATCAAAATAAACATAAGTTTGCTAAATAACTTCATATATTTTCTCTTCTGAAAGTACATTAAAAGGTTTCTAAGTATAAATCAAAGCAAACATTTTTGGAAATTTTCTTTTCTCAGTGTTTTAAAATCTTCCATTCCTTTTGTCCATACTCTTCATTCTTCCTCACATACAGTATCACTATAAGTTCTACCCCTCCCACATAGCTTATCTTCATGTTTTATAAGAAACAAACAAACTAGATTTTACCAGTGCAAACTTCAAGTTATTTTACTGCTTAAGGCCCATCCTGATAGGTAACGCTAGGGTTGGGAAAATGTAGACAGAAAAAGAAGCATTTTTGAGACTATCAATTTTTTCCTAACAGATAGAATAAACAAAGAGTCTATGTATATTAAAACATTTTTTAATCAGGCCTTCTTACACACACACACACACACACACATATATGTATACATACACACTCATACACATTATAGTTGCAGTTTTTATTATGATATGAATTAGAGTGGTACCAAATAGAAGTTTAAATAATATGAATGCCTATGGATAGAAATGATTGATTAAGTTACTAATAATGATATGGCTTTTCATGACCTGTTGAAATTTGTCATTTTATAAAAATAATTTATTAAATATAAGTACAGATTCATTCAGTGAGAAAGGGAAGTGATATTTTTCTCTCTAATTATTATATATTTATAATAGAAGTTGTACTAAATTATTACATGAGATGAGAAGTTGACTTTATATACTTTCTAATGTTCCACTTACTGCAATTGAGTATATTATTTTTACATTTAAATTTAAATATCCAGTAAAAGAGGAAAACAAACAATTTATTAAATGAATGTGTATGTTGGAATTCCAGGAGAAGGAATTATGATAATAGCTAGATTTCTGTATTGATCTTCTGGACCAATCCAGTGGACTAGTGTATGAGCCTTTGGGATAAATTGATAGAACTATCCTAACAAATATGAGGCATTGGAAAACAAGAATATCAATGGCCCAGGTAACATATTATAAACTAAACTTGAAGAGAAAGTGATTCCTCATATATTTGCAGGGTGCAGAAAATGAGAATCCCAGCAATGCCTTGACTTTTTTTTTTTTTTTTAAGATTTTATTTATTTATTTGACAGAGAGAGAGAGAGAGAGAGCACAAGCAGGGGGAGCTGCAGGCAGGGGGAGAAGCAGGCTTCCCACTGAGCAGGGAGCCTGATGTGGGGCTTGATCTTAGGACCTTGATGATTAATAAATATCATTAACAGCAGGTTTAGAACTTTGTAGAGTTAGAACCCCAAATTGGCCTCAGGAATCTCAAGATTGGCAATTGTGTAAGTCATTCGAGTTCTTTTGAGAGCAGCAAAAAACTAACATGGGGCATGTCACAAATTAATAAAAAAAATTAAATATACACATTGGACTTTCTATAGATATTTCATAATAATTTGGTGTTTATGTATGTTTATGTGTTTGTGTGTCAGTGTGTTTTAGTGGAAATGATGATTTCACAATACTAAGTGAGGACTAGTGTCCATGAAATTAAGAACTTATGATGTTAATTAATATAAACCAGTTTCAAACTCCTTGCTGGTGGCCCTACAGAAATATTGTTCACAGATATAAAATTGAACTGACTGAATTTGTACTTGAAGAATAGATACTGATTTTTATCATGAAATAATAATGTCCAGTAGAAAAGAGACATGAAGTGAATTCCTTTGCAAATTCAGAAAATTTGAGTGCTTGCTATGTACCAGGCACTTTGTTCCCCAACCAGTAAGAGTTACTACCTATTTATTTAAAAAGCAGTACAACATTTTGCCTGTGAATTTCAGAAACTCTTCAGTTTTTAAATATAGGAAATTCATTAATGGAAAAGCTTGTAGTTGACATAAATTTTTCTTAGGATCAACCATATTGAATTTTTATTTTATTTGCCATTTAGTCTCTACTGCTTGCATTTGACTTAGGTAGGTACCCAGAATCCAGTGGGACCCTACGCAGGCTGGGCTGCTCTGCAAGCTGAGAAATGAAAGCATTGGCAGAGACTCTAATGGGAGGACGTAGTCTAATATGGGAGATCAGGAGAGACTCCCTATAGGAATGACATTTAGTAAGACAATATTAAGTAATGGGTTTTTGAAGAGAGAAGATAATACTTCCGACAAAGGAAAAACCATTTAAGAAATACAAAGGAGTACAAAAATGTGTGAGACAGAGGGAAGAATAAGCATATAAATGGTGACAAAGAAGTGGCAAGGGAAGCATCTGAGCCATATTGAAAAGGTGGGTCTTTATCATAAGCTACATAAGTAAAGCACATGTCCTTAAGCTAGCATGACAGGACAGATCCTGAAGAAATTTAAAAGATTATGTGTGTGTGTGTGTGTGTGTGTGTGTGTGTGTGTGTGTAGTATATTGAATATATATTCATATATAATATATGTATTCATATAATATATTATAGTCTTAGCACTAAATTATTTAGGGATCTGGTCTAGTTACTGGGGAAAATGCATATGAAAAATTGTTTTGAGAGTAAAATTTCTGTCTAAAGGAAAAAACAAAACATACAGACAACATACCCATGGTAAAAGTAATATAAGAATGATTGGATTTTTAATGAGGAGCATATACAAACATAAGGAAGCAATATGAAACATAAGAAAGTATCCAGTGTTTGTGGTCACAGAGATTTTAGATAAAATGTTATGCATTTTACATGCACATGGTATACATTTACTGTGTTGAGATCAGTTTTCTCAGGTTATTATCTATTATATCTATTATTATCTATTATCTATATAATAGATATCTATATCTATTATTATCTATTATCTATTTAGTATCTTTCATTTAGTAATTAGAGTGTATAGATTTAAGGAAAAGTTGGATTATGTTGTTATTGCTTAATGTGTGTCAGCTGATATTATTTTATTAATTTTAAGAATAATAATATTTCACAATGCAGCCCTGATTTGTGATTGGTATAATTAAATCCTATCCTAGCGATAGGGAAAAAAAAATGCTGCAGAGATATCATCACTTTATTCCATTGTATTTATTCACATTTTTAATAAGACTGTATGAAATACTTATTTCGTAGTTGTATTATTTAAATGTCTTATCTGTGTAATTTATAAATATGTATTTAAACTACAGAGGATAACCACTTGTAAGTCATTTTGGCCTTCAGGGTTCATATGACTTAAGAAGTTGCCAAAAATTATATAAAACTCAAGTATCTCAGGTGAAATCATGCATAGTTAGTGACATGTCATTGAACTTTACTGCAGTGCTGTAAAAATATAACATGGTAAATTCATTAAAAGCATATTATTACTTTTGTATAGAACACAGCTTTTATATAGACATCAGAAATAGTTTAGATTTATCAAGTCAATAGTATTTATACATCATAAAATTTATTTTTCTTTCTTACTGATCTGCATAAGGAGATTTCTCATAACCTTAGGTTAGTAACTTATACCTATTTGTTTTTTGTGTGCAGAAATATTGTTTATTTTTAACGTGTTTCTTGGTTTTAAAATACATTTGTAAATACAGCATTCCCTTCCAGGCATGGGTTCTGTACTTACGGTTACCTATTGCTCCATCAAAAACTACTTTATGGGGCACCTGGCTGGCTCAGTCATTTAAGTGTCCAACTCTTGATCTCAGCTCAAGTCTTGATCTCAGGGCTGTGGGTTCAAGTCCCACATTGGACTCCACACTGGGTGTGGAACCTACTTGGAAAAAAAAAGATGCAACTACTTTATAACTTAGTAGCTTTAAACAGGTATTTTATTTTACTCATGGTTTTGTAGGCTATCAGTTCCACTCAGCTGGGTATCTTATATCTATTAAGCATAATCAGCAGGGCAGTTCCACTGGGACCCACGGATTGACTTTCAGGTTTACTATTCTATATGACTGGTAACTGATTGCTTTGTTGACTATCCTGGTAAACCAAGGGCAAGATTCTTCTCCTTGTGGGTTTATGATAGGCCACTTATGCTTTTCTCACAATAGGAGGTGTGGGTTACAAGAGAAAACTGGGTTTGCTAACTAGCAGTGTCACTTTTGACATATTCTATTATCAGAGCAGTTCTAGACCCTTCTCAAATTCAAGGGACATGATGACATTGACCTCACCTTTAGAGGAAGAGTTTAAAAAAAAAATGAGTGTCTGCTGGGGTGTATGGTGACTCAGTCGTTTGGGCGCCTGACTCTTGCTTCCCACTCAGGTCAAGTTCTTGGGGTTGTGAGATTGAGCCCCCCATGCTCAGCACTGAGTCTGAATCTGCCTATCCCTCTCCCTCTGTTCCTCTCCCCACTCTCTCTCTAAAATAAATAAATAATATATTTAAAAAATGAGTGCCTATTTTTAATCCACTATAAGTACTAAATGCCCTGTGTATGAAAGTCTATGGTGATTTAGTTCTTTGAAATAACTGTACTTGATAAATATAGATCCTAAATATAAAGTACTTAGAGGAAAGCATAATAGATTTATTTCACTGACAATAATATGATAAACTGAACTTAAGAGTTGTAATAAGTGGTAGAATTCAAATGCTCAAGATATTTATCTATCTTGTTAATGTGACATTCCTGTGTGTTTTGAGATTTAGGCTCAGGAATAATTATCCCCAGAAACACACAATTGAAATTCCTCTGAAAGATGTAGGCTTCATCTCATATAAAAATAATGTTACAGATAGTGGTATTATTATAAGTCAGAATATAGGCGGAGGATGTGTCTAAGTTTGGATTCCCCTTCCCCTAAAGTAAAACTTGAGATGAAGGTATGTGTGGAATTTGTTTGGAACATGAAAGAAGTGATGTGTTGGGAGGAGAAGAGAGAAACAAGACAGGTAAGTAAAGGTTTAATAAAGGGGTTATTTTGAATACAGCTACCATGGTGAGTATTGGAGTTCAACCTTGTCGGGGAAATGCGGGAAGTTATTTTAGAATGTACATATCAGATTTACTCCCTGTCTCAAGGTACAGATACTGGGGTATTTATGCAACTATCATCAGTCATCCCTTGACAGCCACTCCCTACAGAATGTATTTTCTAGTACTCTAGTCTAACTCTGGGTGAAAGCAGGGTACTGAAACCAAAGGAAACTTCAGGGAAAGAGAAGAGATGTTTGGAGCCATAAGTATAGCATGCCCTGAAGTACTGCAAATAAGGAAATATGGTTAGGGGTTGTTAGCAGCTGTTATAAAGAAATGTATAAAAAGAGAAAGGTGTACCTATGTTTAAAAGGTAAATTATTGACTTAGAGTTAGTTCATGTAATAGATAAGTGTACCTGTGAAAATAAAGAATTAAGATGTGTTTAGGCTTCTTTGATACAACAAGAAATGCTGAAGATCCACATACCTTTAAGTAAAATAATATCTTTAGTACTAGATAATATTTATAATTTAATCTTACATTTTAAGATAAATTTTTTGGATTTTATATGTTTTGCTTAGAATATAAATTAAAGATAATGAAACACTTTGCAAAAATAAAGAGCGATCTTTGAAAAATGAGATCTTGCCATTTGTGACGACTTGGATGGACTTAGAGGATATTATGCTATGTGAAATAAGTCAAACAGAGAAAGACAAAAACCATATGAGTTCAATTACATGTGGGATCTAAAAAACAAAACAGATGTATAAACTAATAAACAAAAAGCAGAATCAGACCTATAAATAGAGAACAAACTAATGTTTTGTTTAGAGAACTTCTTAGAAAAAAGTATTAACAAAAATATAGGTGGAATTAATTCACTCGAGGAGGAATGAGGGGAAGAATATAGGTGAAGGGGAGGGGAAAATACAGGCTTCCAGTTATGAAATGAAAGAGTTATGGGAATAAAAGGTACAGCATAGGAAATACAGTCAATGGTACTGTAATAGCTCTGCAAGGTAACAGATGGTAGCTACACTTGAGGTGAGCATAGTATAATGTACAGACTTTACCCTGTGTCTCCTCGACTCTGAACTCCAGATCAGAGAGTCTCTGCGTGGTGTGCTCAAAACGGTATTTGCTTTGGCAAATCTGGGAGTGGAGAATGTGGGCAGGGTAGGGAGAGATGGGCTTTCTGCCTCCCATCCTTTGCGTGCTAGCTCCTTTCTGGTCCACCTGCCTCCTCCCCTCCGCTCCCCCTAAATGTTACCCATCCTTTGAAGCCCGACCAGATTTCCTTCACCCCATTCTCACTTCTCCTGACTCTGAATGTATACTCGGAGGTGGGAAGTTAGAGTTAAATGTCAAACTGTAGCGTGAAAGCAGGGGTTTGCCGTCTACTTCCCCAGGCAATCCTCTGGCTCAAACCGCTTTGTTTTATGTCGGGAAGTCCAAGCCCAGAGAGGCCGGGGCTTCCAGTGAATGAAATTAAAGTTGGTTGAATCATTAAAAAACAAAACAAAACAAAGAAAAACACCTGTTTCAGTTGTTGTACACCTGAAACAAATGTAATATCAACCATACTCAAATAAAAAATATAATAATAAATAAACAGCAACGTTTAAAACACTTAAGACACAATTTTGTCAAAACATTTGTGATAAATAATAAAATGTGTTTAATGAATAAATTGGATATATTTAATATAATTAGCTGTCATGCTGGATATACATTTATCATCAAGAATTAAAGTATAATAATAAAATATTTAATATGATTCTGTAGTATATTTCTAATAATAATCAAATATTTATGGTTTCATACCATACTACATTTATATTATTTGGATTTGCTTTCAAAGTTTTCAACTCAAAATACAGAAGTTTTTACAACTTTGTTTAAAATATTTGTATTATTTTAATAGTTTACTCACTTTTAATTTTATTTGAAATCAATATATAGATCAGCATTCTGTTCCAAATAATTTAAAATAAATAATCTTTATGTTTGATTTTACTTATTTAATCAGTTTATTTTGAAGGTTTGGAAACAGTACTGTGGACTTTTATGAACACTCTCATTCATTCCTTTCAGATTTTCCCATTGTTAAATAAAATGATATAAGTATTGTTACATGAAGTTCTTTCAGCCTTCATTAAAATTCTCCAGAAGCATTCTGTATTAGGAATAAAATCAGCAGTCATGGGTTGTATGCTTAATAATCATTTCACTGGGTTTATTTTTCAATATCCCTAGGGTATTAATCTTTTGAAAACTCTCTCGCTGTTGAGATGATTCTTTTCTAAAATATTTCTTCATTCCCAATAGCACAATATAATAGGTACTAGTTCTTCTTTCATGGCACATCAACTAATTTGCAATCACAGCAGATCTTAAGCTTTCTTCATCCACAATGTCTTAAGCTGCCAGAGGTTATATTCATTCAATTAATGTTTGCTGAGTGAATTAATTCCATCTATATTTTTGCTAACTCCTCTTTTACCAAGAATTTCTCTGAGCCAGAGTGTCCTATTATGAGCCTGGTATCTGTGCGCACGCGCGCGCGCGCGTGTGTGTGTGTGCATGTGTTCGTTGACATCTAATGATAATTCAGTGCAAACTATATCTGATGATATCTCGTTAACCTTTTATAGTCTAATATATGCCATGCAACTGCTCCAAACCAATTCATTACCAAAGCATTACATTTAAAATATCAGAAAGAGTTACTCTGAAAACATTTAGTAGACTTAAACCATGTAATGTTTTCAACTTTGTAAGAAAGGCTAAGTTCGTTTGAGATGAGCGGTTGAGTTTGCAATTTGGATTTCTTATCTACCATGTGAATTTGAGGGACTTAATTAAAATATGAGTGCCTCAGTTTCCTAACAAATAAACTTGTTATAATAAGCATGCAAGACTCTGTGTATATATGCTAATGACCAGTCACACTACAGGATGTAGTTGGTAACTGAGAAGGCAAATCACTTCAACAGTTGACATGAATATGTAAGTAATTCAGAATCCCCATGAGTGGAAAATCATGCAGATACAGAATAAAATAGTCTGATATAAATCAACAACAGATCTAAAGCTACTTTTGCTGCTTGGATTTGAAAACGGTCAAAGTGAAGATGAAGCTAAATCTGATCTCAAATAATTCTATTTTGTGATGCTGTCAAAAGATGTATTTCGAGATTAAATATAATATTATCTCCTCTCTGTTTTATTTATTTGGTACTTCTCCTGTATCACTTCACATTATTATTTTTTATTCCTGGCTTCATCTCTCTGACCAAATTTAAAGTAGAGGCTTTATTTTCCTCATACTTCTTTGTACAGTATTTATAACCGCATTAGCTGCAATGGCTTCTTTGTGCTTTAAAATATTTTGCTTATTGATTTAAGTTTCTCTAATAGCAGAAGGGGAACCTGGAAAAAAAAAATAGCAGGGCCTACCAATGTAGGTCACATGTGCTTCATGTACCAAAGGGAATCTAGAAACCAAAGGAACATACCAAAGTGTTAATAGTACAGTTACAAAATATATAAAGGATAGCTCCAACTCAATAGAAAACCAAACAAAAGTTTAAAATGGGCAAACTATACGAATAGTTAATAGAAATCAAAGTATTAATAGTATAGATTATAGATACAGATTGGAGCCTTTATATACATCATGGCAATCCTAGGGAACAATACATTGTGCTCTAATGGATGCCTGAGAGCATAAATTATCAAACTAATAATTCCTATTACCATGGAGTACGGAGACACCTGCAAATGGACACATGGGAGGCAAGTGTGGCATAGAATGGGTATGAGGACAACATGAGTAAACCCTGTTTTCTATGGCTGAGAGAATATGGGAGAACATACCTTAGAGAAAATGTGCAAGATAACCTATGAAAATTAAAAACTCCATATTTAAAAAATGAAATTCGATCCTTATCTTATACCACACACAAAAATTAACTGAAAATGGATTACAAACCTAACTGAAAGACTTGAAACCAAAAAACTCCTAAAAAAAAATTGAGGATAAACACTTGACATTGGTCTTGGCAATGATTTTTTGGATAAGACTCCAAAAATACATGTAACAACAACAACTAAAATAAACAACTAAGACTATATCAAACTAAAAAGCTTCTGTACAGCCAAGAAAATAATCAACCCAGTGAAAAATTACCCTACAGAATGAGAAAAAAATTTGCAGATCATCTATCTGTTAAGGAATTAATATACAAAATATATAAAGGGTGGCTCCAATTCAATAGAAAACCAAATAACACAGTTAAAAATGGGCAAACTAAAAAAAAAATGGGCAAACTATATGAATAGTCATTTTTTCAAAGAAAACCTACAAATGGCCAACAGGAATCTGAGAAGGTGCTCAACAGTACTTATCATCAAGACAATATAATCAAAACCATGATAAAACACTAGCTTATACCTGTTAGGATGGCTATTATCAAAAAGTTAAGAGATAACAAGTGTTGATGAGGGTGTGTAGAAGGAGAACCATTGACTGTTGGTGCTGGGAGTGTAAACTGGTGCACCCTTTATGAAAAACAGTAATGGAAGGTCTTCAGAAAATGAAAAACAGAACTACCTTATGATCTAGTAATCCTACTTCTCTGTATATGTCAATGAAATCAGGATCTCTAAAAGATACATGCAATTTCATGTTCATTGCAATATTATTCACAATAATCAAAATATGGAAACAACCCAAGGGTCTATTGATGAATGAATGCATAAACAAATGTGCTATGTACATATAGTTGATATTATTCAAAACAAACTCTGTCATTTGCAAAAATATGGATGAACCTGAAAAACACTATGATAAGTGAAATTAGTGAGATACAGAAAGATAAATACTCTATGATCTCACTTCTATCTAGACCCTAAAAAAGTTGAACTCACAGAATTGGAGCATAATTTTTGTAGTTGTTGGGACTTGGGGATAGCGGAAATGAGGAGATGTAGTTACGAGGAACAAATGTACAACAATAAGGTGAGTAAGCTTTGGGGATCTAGTGTAAAGCATGGTAACTTTAGAAAATACAAAATCCCAAACTTAGTATTCCATGTTTGAAAACTCAGATTAATATTCTCCATTTAATTATCTAAGGCTTGGATTTACATTCTTACTTGGCACTTAATTAGCTGTGCAATTTAGGTAATCAATTAAGATGTCCCAGTCACAATTCCCCAAAATTAGAGGGTGGATAATATCAGTCATGAACAGTTATATTACAGAGTTTTCCAGTAATGGTTTTGTGAGTTACAGAAAGACGTAGGGACAAGTAAGTTTGCTGTACAAATTTGAGGGCTTATCAAACAACTGAGGAATTTGGTTGTTGATAGTTGTTCTTCCATTTGCATAGATCTTTATTAGTTGACAAGTAGAAAAATAGATCACCGAATAGCTTTTTAGTTACACCCAGGAAAACAAGTGCAGCAAAAAGAACAGGGTGTAGGGCCATCTGAAAGGTGACATGAGACATGTTAAGATGATGCACTACTGTTGAACAATACCATATTCACTTAGAGACAAAGCACAGTAAGTGATGCAATCCCTAGACTATGGTTTGTTTTCTTCTGTTAACCTAAATTCAGATAAAATGTTCATACCTTTATTGCTATTATTGGCAATATGATATATACTTTTAGTTTGAAATGTATTAATACACATCCATATATACTGATGTCAAAGGGTTATACTAATTTATGGGCATTATTGATGCTATAACTGTAAAAGATGTATTTGTAAATTTTCCATAAACTTCAATTCATTAATTAGTCAAAATATAGTCTCCCAGTGAAGTCTTCTCTGTCCAGTATTATAAATTACTTTATAATAAGAATGGAGTCAACTTTCAGTAAGATTTTTAAGTTGAGTTTTATTCACTAAATAACAGATAATTAGGGAAAGTATCAGGCACTGGTTACATAAACATTGAAACCTCTGAATCATGAAATATTTTTAACCCATCCAAGGCAACATTTTATAAAGTATTTAATACCATAAATGACATGAAGATTAAATTATAAAGAAGTCAGAAATGTATCTTCTGAGAAGGTATAAAAAGTTACAAAGCAAGATATTGCAATATTTAATTTCAGGTGACTTTATATTCTTTGTTTATATATTCAACAATGAAATGTGATTTTTTAATAGAAATACTGAGTAATAAAAATGTATTTCAAGCAATGATTTTTGCTTACCTCATAATTATCAATATTAAAGTAACTAAAATATTGCCTGTCAAGAAACTGTATGATATTCGACATTCTAAAAATTCAAAAAAAAAAAAAACTTATAGAATTTTCTATGAACTGAATTGCTCCCCTTCCCCCCACACCAAATTCGTATGTTGAATCCCTGACTTCCAATATAATGGTATTTGGAGGTGAGGCCTTTGTGAGGTAATTAAGCTTAAACAAAATCATGAGGATGGGGACACTATGATGGAAATAGTGTCCTTGTAAGAAGTTGAAGAGACCAGAGCTCTCTTTATCAGGAAACGATCCAAAAGACAGCCGGCCAGCTATGCCAGCCAGAAAAGGAGCTCTCACTAGGACCAAATCTTCCAGCACCTTGATCCTTGACTTCCCAGTCTTAAGAACTGTGAGAAAAAAAGTCTGTTTTTTAAAATACATAGTCTATGATGTCTTGTTATAGCACCTTAGCTGACTAAGACACAGCATTCATCTATGAAATCTGTAATATTTATTTGAAAATGAAAATATACTTAGAAGGAGCCCTTATGCCAACAATGCCCTTTCAAATGTACTTCAAGTTTTTTTTTTCTTTTGTTGAAGTGATTTTAGAGCATTCAAGGTATAAGATACACAAGATACACTCCCTTTCTGTTGCCGAGGAAGAAATCAATACCAATGGCGTGCATAAGCCAGTAGTTTGGTGTAATTTTCCTGTCTGACTTTAGATCCTGAAAAGATATTATATAAAATAACTGATGCAGGAGAGTGTAACACCATTCACAAACTTCACCTGTTCTAACACCTAGAGCAGTTATTTTGCAAAAGTGTCCTGGGGTATGAGACCCTTCCTACAGATGAAAAGAAACTCCATTGTGTTTTTTTGAATGTAAACATAGTTGGGTTAAAGAACATGTGTGTAAGAAATATCCTGTTCTGTTATGGATACATAGTGGTATATTTTAGTGATGTCTTATCAAGGGAAGGTAATTTGAAGATTATGATTTTATGGCAATTAGTTGTGAGAGCATATTGGATTAAAGACAAATGCAGAGTAATGTATAAATGTCGTTTGAAAAGTCTAATGGTACATGATGTGTTCTGCTATCACTCCGTTTGATATTCAACTAACTTAATACATAATAGCCTAAATGATCTTTTTGAAAATATTGTAGTTATTCATAAAGTTCCCTAGAGTCCCTTCTGACACTTTTCGAGGCATAATGGAATTAGAGTATCCAGTTGGACACTTGTATTTGAAATGTGTTAGAAGAAAGTTCTGTTGACTTAAAGTAATTTAGGACATCTACTGAAATAAATTTTATATATAAAAATTAAACTGAAATTCACACTATTTCATTATCCAGTAGAATAGATCCATTTTTTTTCTTTTATGGAAGATATGAAATATTCATGTGTTCTGTAATGTGGAAAAAAACAGACTGATACTGTGTATAGATAATAAAATCCCCTATTAAGGAAATTCAGGAGAACCAAGTGAAATAAATTGTAGCATTTAAAGCAAGAGAATTCATTCAAGTGGGCAAAGGTCAACTAAAAATTGTGTTTTTCCTACGTATACCCTACAGATTATCAGCTCAAACATTTACATTAATAAAAATAGCAACAATAAAACAACCCAGTCCCTTAAAATAGTGCTATAGGAATGTCAAAGACATTAAGCTGCATATCCCCAAATAGAAAAAAATATATAAGAAAATTTGGATAAATGAGAGAGAACTCATATCTTTTGGCTCAGATTACAATATTTACAGTTGTGTAAATATCAATACTCAATATTTATCTGTAAATTCAATTCAGCCTAAATAAAATAGCAACAAGATTATTCAAAGAACTTGGTGAGCCAATTTAAAAATTCATGTGTAAAAGTAAATGTTAATAGAATAGCTCAGACAAAATTTGTTAATGGATTTTTATCTTTTCCTTGTCTAAGTAGAAAAAAATAGATATTTTAATTTGTGGTGTGAGGTCTGCATTTCATCATCCTATACATCAATCATTTTCTTGAGAAAAGTAATATCTAAGGAAATATTTAAATGTGTTCTAGTTATCCTTCACACTATTTTATATTTTCAGTAACTATTATATGTAAATTATACTCACATTAGTGGTAATAAATTATACATATATATAAATGTAATTATTACATATATATAACTGATTATATGGGGTACATTGTGTATATATAAAGCATATGTAAACAGAGAGCATAAACACATACATATATATATAATTATATTCTGGACTTATTAAAATATTTACATGAAATTAAACTTATTGTATGGCTGTGCCTAAATCATATTGAAATGAGATTATTATATATAAATAATTAATTTTTGCATCAACCTTCATATTTTAAAGCAGTGAATTGTACTTTTATTTTAATTAATTACTTTTGTTTCTGAAATTGGCTTCAGAAAACTATTTTGACCCTCACAAATAGGTGAATATTTTATCCAATTTAATATTCTGAACATGGCTTCTAATTTATTTTCTAGTTTATAAAATACAGTGATGATCTAGATTTCTTTAGCACAAGCTGACTTTACATTTTGTTTCTAAATATTTATGGACAGTTTAATTGAAACAAGAGACTATTTTTGTCTACCATTGTCTTGCTCAATTCTGTACTTTATTTCCATCCATTTAAATCCTTACGTTGGCATAAGGCAATTACCTTGGAATACTTATCTACATCAAACATCTTTCCAAGATCAGAGAATAACAGTTTCTTTCTCCTTTTGAATGTGCTACAGATTAGAACCTATTTTGCAAAATAATCACCTGAGTAATGCTAATGTTAATATTCCTGGTAAACAGTAACTAGAATTAGTATTGAACAAATTCTACCAAGAGTTACAACAAAGCCCCAAGGTGGCCCAACTGTGGGGTCCTGTACCTGGACCCTATCCTCCCTTTCATTTAGGATATCTCATTCTTTTACTATTGCTTCTATCAGGCTGTTTTAAATACACTCTGAGTTTTAACAATATACCAAGAAAACCTCTCCCTACTACCCTGCAAGCAGGGGCACACAGTTGCAATGTTCAAATCCTACAAAAATGCAGCAGAGGGATATTGACCCCAAAACTTCTTGAATCTTCAAGGAGGAAAGGTTTAAAAAGAAGTGGCAGAGCCCTGCATAGCCCATCATTGGTACACTTTATGTCTAATAAATAACAAATAGTGTCATTTAAAACAAAGTAAACCGAACTTGAAAAAAGTTGATATGATGGTAAAATTTATTTTCTGAAGAATTGTTACACCTTTCAATGTATTAATTGTCCTTAAAACTACTGTTACTTTCCTAAGAATTATGTAATATCTTACATTATGAAAAACCAATTAACTCACTCCATGGACTTTTTTCCCCGCCCTTTTAGAATCCATAAAATTAAGCATTTAGACTAGGTGTTCTTTACTACTACCAAGCTTCAAGATAAGATAGAGGACTTAGTATAATAATCACAAGCACGTGTCACTGCCATGATTGACAACTGTCAATATTTGAGATTATCATATAAAAATTACCTCTTATTTATCTGAAATTTAACTTTAATTACATATATTGTTTTTATTTCCTAAATCTGGCAAACTTACTGCTACTGTGGCTACTACTTTAACTGCTACTTCTGGCTAACATTTTATTGTTGGCTTCACATGTGGCAGGTAACTCTTTTAAGTATTTTATATGTGTTGTCTCATAGTCCTTACAAAAATCACATATAGATGCCATTATTCTGCCAATTTTATCAAGAAAAAACCTAAAGCAAATAGAACTTAAACAACTTGACAAAGGCCACACATCAAGTAAGTTATGTGGCTTGTTTCAAAACCAGTCATTTGAAATTCAGAGTCCACTAAGATTTACTTCTTATAAGATTTTTTTCCTACTTCAAACTTAAAGAATTTCATCCTACATAAGATGCTTCATTTGGATGGGATTACATTCAATATTATGAAATACATTCTGTTGGGCAAAGGATTTTAACTGGCTGCCAGTATAGAGAAAATAATTTGATAGAGGAATGAAAGAGGAATCATTAGCCTGGGTAATTTACAACACAAAAAGAGAGTTGTTTTATTTCTTTTAAGAGAGGAAAGTCTGTTTTCCAAAATATTTAGATCACATATTTTTCCTTGAACTGTAAAGATTTCTAACTTAAAACAAGTAAATGAAGCAAGATGGGATTGGGAGGGAGATAAACCATAAGTGACTCTTAATCTCACAAAACAAACTGAGGGTTGCTGGGGGGAGGGGGGTTGGGGGGGATGGGGTTATTATGGACATTGGGGAAGGTATGTGCTATGATGAGTGTGGGGAAGTGTGTAAACCTGGCGATTCACAGACCTGTACCCCTGGGGGAAAAAAAATATATGTTTATAAAAAATAAAATTTAAAACAAAAACAAAAACAAGTATGTATTTCTGCTGTTCTAACCAAAATGACAGTCTGCAAGCAAGAGTGTTGCTTACTTAAGAAAGTACTAATTTGATGCATATATTTCAAAATAATATTTCTTGTGTATGTGTGCTATATTGCCCTATTGCCTTATCTCTTCCTTATGGATCCTGACAATGTTAATCTACAACATAAACCCTATTGAGTTTCTGAACCAACTCTGATGAACGTGAACTCTAAATTAGGTTGCCACTACTAGAAATTACTGTAAGTAGTAGTATATATTGGCCCAAGCTATAACTCTAAGTGAATAATTAACAGAAACATGTTGAATGAAAGGACATATATATAGAAGTATATAAAGTTCTCTTGAGTATTTTATGGAACATTATTTGGGTGCCACCTAATGCTACTTCCAAGAGTTCCTTAATCTGACTTCATTATGTTTTCTGGCTCTTTTTTTTCCTACCTGAATTTACTATAGTGACAGCTGTTCCTTGTTGATCTTGTTTTGGCTTCTGCATCTGGATTCACTCCTGGAACATGGTCACACATCCCTGGTTTTCAGGAGGCTTAATTCCTGCTTTCTGGCATCAGCTACTGCATTCATTCAGACCCTGCAATAGGTTCCCAGCAGTGCTTCATTCTCCACCATTTCAAATCCGCTTACATCTATTCAGACATCCCATTCCAGTCAATTACCCAGTTATGCCCATGGAATCTACCCCTGGTTGGCCCCATGGATTATAGCACATACAAATCCTCTTCTAGTCAAAATCCATATTCAGAGTTCTGCTTTCACAACAGGACTGGATTTTTGCCCTAACAACAATCTGTGTGGCTGAGACCTTCACATTCTCTCTAGTTCCTGGCAGTTCTGTGGAAGATAGTTAATATATTACAGTGTCTCAAAGCAACAGACTGGAACATCTAAACTATTTCTATCATATCCAATGCAAGGGTTAAAATTACTTAGACATCAGCATTTACCGAAATCAATTCTGTAACATCTTTGTGCATTGGACATTTGACCCCTATCTCTTAACCATACCCATTCCTACATAACTTAAAAAATAGACTGCAGTTAGATTATTTCATGTTTGGTACAAATCTGCTGCCAGTTAATCTATCTTCTATAAAATAAAGCTTTAAGTCACCATGAACATTTTTTTTCCCTTTGGCAACATTTTCATTTGGCCTTTTCCTTCGTATCTTGTTCCTATCTTACTTTATTCTGTTTTTCTTACTTTTTTTTTTTAAGCTCAGAGGGAAACATTTAAGTGGATCAAAATCACCAAAAACAAAAATTCTAGTCAACATGTATTCATGTATTGTTATTATTTTTATCTTTAAGCATAATGAAATCACTATTCCTAAGTAAAATGATGTATTTTTCTCATATCCAGTTTTGGGGATTTTTTTTTTTTTCCCTGAGGGGCAGGGAGTTAATTTGTTTTTGAGTTTTGTTGCTTTTTAGATTTTGCTTTTGCCTTCACTCATGATATCTGTGCTAGATATAGAATAATCCAACAACTCTGCTCCCTTAGTTACTCCATTTTTTTTTTGTATCGACTTCAACTATTTTATTCTTTTAGCTAATTTGTTTATTAACTATTTAAGTTTATATTGGCAGTTGCCATTTTAGGCCCTGATTTTTTAATTATTCCTACTTTTTTCCAAATAGGCATATTTTTACCACCTCCAATCAAACATATCGTCAGGTTTATCATACAGAATCCCCAGAAAGAGCCATTTTCTAAAATATTGAGAATGACCTCTTCTTTGTATGGAGGTCCTGAATCACATAAACCAGATATTGCTGAAATCTGAGCAATATGTAATTTCATTCTGCTCCCTTTGCTGTGAAATATAGAACCACTGGTGTCATGAAATCGAAGAAGGATAAAAATGAAGGTCTTTACTGATAGAAGCATGTGCAGTTTATATTAGATTAAGAGGGATGGAAACAGATCTCTAGCTTTTGAAGTACATGAAAAACTACGGTAGCACCAAAGATACTGGCAGGTCAGGGGTGTAAATGGAAATAACTACTTTAGGGACAGACTTCAAGACCCATATTGAGAACCTGTGTGTCGCATATTTCCAGAAAATCAATTTATTTTCAGTAACTTGGGAGCGCTATGGTTTATGAAATATAGTTATAGTTCAACTGTCAGCACAAAGCAAGATTTCAAAGTGAAGTTCACCAGTGTTGTTTTGCTCCTTTAGGACAAAAAACATAGGAACTATTTTACTTTGCTATGCACTTTTCAGTTTTCTACCTAAATTCATTTCACATGATGTCTTAGTAGATGTGTACGTTGCTTACAAATTAAAATAATTTGAACCTTTGTGAACATGTTCACATGATAGATATGAGTCATAAGTGAACTTGTCAAGTTGAATAAAATATTTAGACAAAGTATGATAAAAATGTTTTACTTGTCACTGACTAATAAGATAAAGTAAGGCTCTGTCTACTGAACACATCTACCTACAGAGACCTTTCAGTTGTAATAAATAAATAGTAAGTTTCTATTTATATATAGATATGACCTCAAAATAAATTATAGTCAATTTACAGTTATTCTGAAATATCTCCTTCAATACTTTATGGTGCATGGTGGTAGTGGGAAACACTAACCAAACCATGTTATCATGTCGAAAAAAATATTTAGTTCCCAGAATTATATATAGCAGTATATCTTATTAATGATTAAACAAATGTCGGTGTTGTTATTAAATCAAACTATTATTTACTATTTAATCACTTTTCAATATGAGAAAATATTTTATAAAATGCCTTGAATACACACACATATATAATGCTATTATTATATTTATCAAGTAAAATCCTTTTCTACTAATAGTGGAATCAGGACTTATATTTCACCTACTGGTGTCTGGAGTTTTCTTCCTTTCTTCCAATAACACTAATCAAAAATCTTTCATTGACATCCCGAGATCTAATGGTCTTTGTTTTCTCCCAGGACCGATATGTGGCACATTTATTTAGCTAAACTTTTAGATCTCTGAAGAAATAAAAGTGATTTAGTATATAGAAATGCTGCTGTAGAAGTACATGAACCTTCTGTAGCTCGTTGAGTTCAGATTTTACCAGTATCTTTTCTTGTGTATCTGTTCTGCTGCAAAAAATTCCTTTATTCTGTAACAGATAAAAAGCATATAGTACCTAGAGGTGGAGGTAGGGAATATCTTTACAGAGTTAGTAAATGCCTGTAGTCATGCATTCAAAAACATTAATCTTTTCCTAGCCCAGTCTTGGCCAGAAATTCATCATTGTGTGTTTCATACCTACATTTAATTTCCATAAAATGTAAATGCTGCTGTTTGGCCTTGACTGGACGTAGAATATGACAATAAATTTAATGAAGAAAAAAATAAGTAAGACAGCACAGATATCTTGAGGTTTGATAAAGAGAATGGAGAACACCAAAGCTGGGGGAAAGAAAAAAAAAAAAAGCTTTGGGTAGAAGATATAAATTTGAATGCATCATGTTTTTTGTTAATCTCCAGCAATGGTTTCTGGAAGTTCTTTGAAAAGTATGTAATCTAGCATTGAGTATAGGTCCTAAGTGTGAGTTATACATACTTAGCGGACATATTATACAAAATACCAAACCAAATACAATGTACATATAACTTTTTTTTATAAGATTTTTTATTATTTATTTGACAGACAGAGATCACAAGTAGGCAGAGAGGCAGGCAGAGAGAGAGGCGAAAGCAGGCTCCCTGCTGAACAGAGAGCCCAATGTGGGACTCAATCCCAGGACCCTGGGATCATGACCTGAGCCGAAGGCAGAGGCCCCAACCCACTGAGCCACCCAGGCGCCCCATATAACTTTATTTAAAAGACAAGAACTAGGAAAATTGTAAATGCCTTTCTTTGTTGGTGCCAATAATATCTAAAGAGCCATTTCAAATTTGGTTGGTGAAGGACACATGTCATGGCTGATACTTCTTTACATGGTGTCCCAGTGATAGACTAGGAAGTCTTTTGTAAGAGTGCCTTATAGAAAGCAACCACTCAATTTATTTTAGCTATCTGTAAATGAATATTAATAATACAAAATAAGAAATCCATTGTATTATTTAGGATATTATATCCAATTTTCTGAAATTGTACTATTTATAAACGTAAGAGTTGTTTCAATTTCTTTCACTTGTGAAGAGTAGCTTTCCTAAAACATGACACTTAAGTCAAAAGTGAGATGTGCCAACACCAAGGAACAATGTAACTAATATGTCACATATTGCCACATTTGATTGTTTGTCCCACAAGTTAAAAAATAAATATATGAAAATGATTCTCCCACTTACCCCCAAATTCCTCATATTGTAGGTTAGAAGGAATATATATAGTCTCATCCAAGTTGGGAAGAGAATCAAGGAAAAGTCACTGTAGCTGCACCAGATAAAATAGGATATGTAGACAAACTGGCCCATATTAACAGTAAGCAAAATGAAAAAGAAGTGACCTGTTAATCAACTTGAAATTTTAAAAACTAAAATAAATACAGTATGCAAAAGATTGTCAAAGAGACCTATAAATGTCCTTTGACATGTCCTATAAATGTTTCATATATAAAAACAACTGAAGTAGAACACAAATTCAATTAAAAAAAAATTTCAATAGTGGGATGTCATAATAACACAACTAGCTAAAAAAAAAAAAAAAAACAAATAAATAAAAAGCCAAGAGGGAACAATGAATACCCAAATAATGCTTTTAAGCATTAATAAATACATTAATAGACAACCAAAACTTGATATAGAAGAAAAATTTGAGATTACTGTGAACATAGAAAAAAAAAAGATTAAAGAAATAGGAGAGAAAATAATGAACATGGAGGATATAAAAATAATAGGTTAAGTCTTTGAAGTAGAAAGTCCAAAATTTATACCCAACAAATCCAAAGGACAGTATTTGAAGATAATAAAAGAAATAATCCTGAAATTAAGGAAGATCTGAAACGGCATATAAAAAAGGGTCACTGTATCCTAAGGAAAAAGACATTGAAACATGTTTATTGGCTCATATATGCTGGTTCAGATACCAAATTCAGAGTCAGTAATTCCTGATTTCCTAGCTATATCAGGTGAGAATGCAAATAAAAGATAATTTGACAACTTCTACCTTAAATAAAGTTATTGTATGCATGTCTTTACAATAAATGTAACCATTTAGTAAAGTCAGGGTCAAACATAGACCTCTATCTTCCTGTTTTGCCATGCGGCTTTCATCTCATGGATATAAGATCTTGTACTACCACTGCAGATGTTTCTTCTTATTTTCAGGCATGAAGGGTAGATTTGGAAAAATTAAGAGTAAATAACAAGGTTCTGTCTTTTATCATAGGGGGCGATAGTGATTTTATAATGTGTTATCTTAGTAAACTATGACCAAAATTGTCTTTTTCAGTATTTCCAGTTTAGGATTAACTACAAAAAAAAAAAAAAAAAAAAAAAAATCTGCGTGAGATTTAGTAGGCAAAAATGAGGTCGCATCTGCCAAACTCAAAGGACACAGCTGATTTAAGAGAATGAGGGAAAAACACAGTGATAAGGTGGGTTTCAGTTTGTCCACACCTTTCCTCCTTCAACATCATTTTATCTTTCAATGTCCATCCCTTCTGATCAGTTTCCACCCCCACAGATCGGCTGTGACCCGAAGCCTACCACCAAGAACTTTGTTTTAAATTCATGGAGGGGCACCAGGAGGGTTCAGTCAGTTAAGTATCTGCCTTTGGCTCAGGTCATGATCACAGGGTCCTAGCCCTCTCCCACTTTGGGCTCCTTGCTCAATAGGACTCTGCTTCTCCCTCGCCCTCTGTTCCCCTGCTCGTGCTCTCTTGCTCACTCTCTCTATATCTATCTCAAATAAATAAATAAAATCTTTAAAAAAAATAAATTCATGGAACCACCGACCTTCCATAGGCATCATCATCAGTCCCCTCTGCAACCATGATAGCAGCTGGATGGGTCTACCCTTCTGCAAGCTCCAGTTTGCTCACCTGCAATGGAGCTGGTTAGTGACATTTTTCTGATTGTTTCTGAATATTTAATTCCATAGTGTTTACAACACTGTGTATGATCTAATTTCTATATAGAATTACTTGTTGTTTAATACTCATTGCGTTTCTGCTTCCCTGATTGAGACCTAACAGATATAGAGGCAGTTGATTTGGCAGAACTATGCCATTTAAACACTACTAAGTACAATGGAGCAAGCAATTGAGAAGTTTTAACTGGATACATTGTTACCTCTAGAATAATTAGACTAACTTTATTAGAGAAGGAAGGGCTTATTGGTTACGCAAATAAAAACATATAGAACATATACAAATGAACAAAGGCAAAAAAAGAGAGAGAGAGAGAGACCCCAAAACAGACTCTTAACTATAAAGGAAAATTAGATGGTTACCAGAGGGGAGGTGGATGGGGGATGGGTGAAATAGGATTAGTAGTGCACTTGTCTTGAGGAGCAATGAGTAATATATGGAACTGTTGAATCACTATATTGTATACCTGAAACTAATGCAACATGGTACATTAACTACACTGGAATTAAAATTTTTAAAAACATACAACATTCCATCTCCTTGACTAACTAATATATATTCAAATACTTTTCTTAACAGAAAAGACTCTTAGCCACCAACCAAGAGAGAAGCCCTTTACCACACACAGTTACTACAATGAGCTTGTGGACCAAACTCTTTGGATAATGCATTTCATTCTCCATTGATCCTGATGAGACTCCTCATGACCTTAACAATTAAAATCATTAAAGACATGTTATTTGCTTCTAACAAACCTGCATATAATGGAGGAGAAAAAATTAATAACTGTGATTTAAAGTCCCAATCTGATAAAAAGAGAATGTGAAACCAATAGCAACTGTTGGTCCATACCAAATTCTGCTGATTAGCAGTTAAGAAGACTATATACTACTGTTTGTGGAAAATGTTATTTGTTTGGTCAGTCATGCTGCCCCTAGTTCATTTCTCTAAGAAGATCTCCATGGCCCATGTTACTTAAAATTTATGGATCTGCCCTCAGTGAAAATCATTTGTGATCATTACCCACATTGCAAATCAACCTCAGAGTGATTATCCCTTCTTAGGACTACACAGTATTTGTGCCTTAGCAAGTTATTTGTGAATTATACTCCTCTCTTTCTGTGCAGACATCCATATCATGTGATTTTTTTTCGTTGTTCGCAAGATGGCTATTATACATCCAGAGTTTGGGTCTGAATTCTAGGCAGGAAGAAGAATAACATAAAAATAAACAACATAAAAATAAAATGACAGTTTGAAGGCACAAAACAGTTAAGCCTTTTATCACTGCTAATCATACCATCAACAGTACTTCTCCTCTTAATACCAATATGTCAATTTTGTATTAGGAAATTAGGTTGGGAGTCGAGAGAGAGATTTCTTTCTAATGGTTAACCTTTTCATCTTTGAATAGTTGCATTTCACAAAGAATTTCATTACAATTGCATTGATCAGAATTCTGTCACATGCACTCCTTTATATGGGAATGTAGAAAAGTAAATATTTGTAGGTGGGTACATTGCCACATAAACAAAATTGAGGCCCTATGAATAAGAGAAGAGTAATATCAGATAGCATCTATTGGAGTTAGCCATTTTTGCCAAAATATTAGATGGAAAAACTTGAGCCAGTTTTTCCAATCTCATAGATAAAAAGAGGGCATGGAGTGGAGCAGGGAAGGAGAGAGAAAGAGAGACTGAGGTACATTTTTAAAACACCTGAATAGGCAAGGAAGACTTTGTTCAAGACCATTCCAACAAGGAAGAGGCCAGAATTCAGTTTGAGCACAACTCTAAACCAAGAGCTGGGAAGGTTTTAAGAGCTGGGCTGGGAATTCATAGACCCTCCCTATGTTTTGACCCTACTCAAAGGAAAAGTAAAGTTTTATATCTTTATGATAGGAAGTGATTTTACAATTTGGAAAAAGTGCAGCATAGGAATTAGATTCCCACCCTTTTAGAGAGATTGGGAGATCTAGGTACTGACTTTCTTGATAACTACATTTCAAAGGGATAGCTCCCAGATTCTTGAAAAAGACAATCCTGGTTTGCAAAACTGGCAGCAGACTTTTAAAAAGATTTAAATCTCCAAGGGGCAGATGTAGTCCCATTTGTTTATTTTTGCTTTTTTTACTTGTGTTTTTGATGTCTTATCCAATAATAACAACAACAATAAAAATAATAATAAATCATTGCCAAGACCAAGGACAAAGAAATTATCCCCTATGTTTTCTTCTAGGGGTTTAATGGTTTCAGGCCTTAAATTTAAGTCTTTAATCCGTTTTGAGTTAATTTTTGTGTATGGCATACGGTAAGAGTCTAATTTCATGATTTTGTATGTGGACATCCAGTTTTCCCAATATCATTTATTGAAAAGACTATCCTTTCCCTATTGTATATTCTCAGTTCCCTTGTCAAAGATTAGTTGATCATATATGCATGGGTTATTTCTGGGCTTTCTATTGTATTCCATTGGTTTGTGAGTCTGTTTTTATTTTTTTATTATTTTTTTATTTTTTTTAAAGATTTTATTTATTTATTTGACAGAGAAAGATCACAAGCAGACAGAGAGGCAGGCAGAGAGAGAGAGAGGGAAGCAGGCTCCCTGCTGAGCAGAGAGCCCTATGCGGGACTCGATCCCAGGACCCTGAGATCATGACCTGAGCCGAAGGCAGAGGCTTAACCCACTGAGCCACCCAGGCACCCTGTGAGTCTGTTTTTAATGGAAATATTCAGTACTGTTTATTTGCTTCCAGCATTGTTCTTTCTCAAGATTGCTTTGGCTAGTTGGTGTCTTTTGTGCTTCTATACAAATTTTAGGATTTTTTTTTTTTTTCTGATGAAAAATGCCAATAGAACTTTTGATAGATATCACATTGAATCTAAAAATGATTTTGGGTCCTGTGGGTATTTTAATATTATTAATTCTTCAAATCCAGGAGTATGGAATATCTTTCTATTTATCTGGGCCATCTTCAGTCTCTTCCCTTAGTGTCTTATAGTTCTCAGAGTAGAGATCTTTTGGTCCCTTGGTTAAATTTATTGCTAAGTATTTTATTGCTTTTGGTGCTTTTATAAACAGGATTCTTTAAATTTATTTTTTCAGATATTTTGTTGTTAATGTATAGAAATTTAACTGATTTTTGTGTGCTGACTTTGCTATCTAGTAAAAACACCCTCTGTATGGTCCTATCCTTCTAAGGATCTTGGGAAGTCAATCATTTAATTTAAGTGATGAATATCAAATCACCTAAGGCAATAATATAAAAATCGGGGCACCTGTGTGGCATCTGCCTTCAGCTCAAGTCATGATCCCGGGGTCCTGGAATCGATCCCCACATCAGGCTCCCTACTCAGTGGGAAGTCTGTTTCTCTGTCTCCCTCTGCTGCATCCCTCTGCTTGTACGCACCTGCTCTCTCTCTTTCTCTCTCTGTCAAATAAATAAATAAAAATCTTTAAAAAGTAATATCAAAATAATTTCCATTTCCAAGTGATTATAGTAAGTATGAGCCAGAATCTGATATATTCTGGGGCGTTTATCATAAATAGAGGCTTTTTTTTTTCTATGAGTGTTCTAGGAATATGCTCTTACTATTAAAAAGGATAGTCTTAATTCCTGTCAGTTCTATATGTTATCTATCAGGGCATGGTCCTTGAAGCTGTCACAATTATTTTTTTTACAGTGAAGGAATATATAATAATACTAAACTCAACCTCATTGAATGGAACTTAGGTGATATAGTAAAAAGACGAAACAACCCAGGGTTCTTGTTAACATCACTGACATTGAATGAAACAATCTTTGAAGTGCCTTTCCCATGGGCTTCTTATAATTTAAGATTAAAAAAAAAATGTTCTAAATGTTAAAGCTGTCTTTAGTTGGGTTTTCTGTTGAATACAACCTGAAGAGCCTTAAGTAATGCAAAGAATCAAAATTTAAGTTCTCATAAACTACATCCACAAGGATTACTAAAGTTTTTCCTATAATAGTAAAAATAATAAAGAAAAAAGAAGGTAGTAGGAGTATTTTTCAAAGGCAAGATAAAGCATATGCAAGAAAAAATATCTGTAATAATGCATACATCATGAGAACCATTACTATCTCTAGGTGACTAGATTTGGGTAATTTAAAATTTTGGTGTCTGACAGTTCTTTGCATTTTATAGAATAAGTACATGATAATTTAAAAAACTTTATTTATTTTAAGGTTATTTATTTATTTATTTATTTGAGAGAGAGAAAGAAGACAGACAGTGACAGATATAGTGAGAGAGAGCACATTAGGGAGGACATGGAGAAGCAGGTTTCCACTGAGCAGGGAGCCCAACATGGGGCTTGATCCCAGGACTCTGGGATCATGACCTGAGCCAAAAGCAGATGCTTTACCAGCTGAGCCTCTGAGATGCCCCAGTATATGATATTTTTAAAGATCAATTTTTAAAAAAGTAATAAAAAGCATCAGTTGACCTATTAGTAAACTGCATCATAGAAGTTAATGATGAGATATCTGGCAAACTATTATGTACCTCACAGTTAGTATAAATTTCTGCATTTATCTTGACCTCAATATTTAGCACAGTCCTGAATCATCAACATTGATTAATATTATCTTATCCTTTGAAAACTTCTTTAAAACTTCTGTTTTTTCCAAACCTTTCATTAAAATGCCATTTTATCACTTCTACTTTTTTCAAGATGAAGAAACACTCACAGAATGCAAATATTTACTCAGGCAAATTATCTCATCAACTCTCAGTAACATTTTGAAAACAAGCTTGTATTTTCCAAAATAAAGATAAAAATATATTTGTAATAGGTGCTGCCAATGCTCTTACAAAAGGAATAGATTTCTTCCCAATTTTATCATTGTTCCTTGTGAAGCCTTCTGTTTAGTTATATTTTTAAACATATCTTTCAAAATACCATTCCTAACAAGCTTATATAAATTTAGCTTTCATTTAATTAACCTTTCTTTGTAAGAATTTTCACTTAAAGTTCTTTGTTTCTATCTGTTCTGCATTATCTTCAATCTGAAATGGGAAAACATTCTGGAAATTTCTTTCACTATAGATAGCTGAATTTTAGCTTGTGTAGAAGTTGAAAATTTAGATAATGTCAATCATTGTCAAGGTCATACCAAAAATGTATTTTAATATAGGATCTAGGCCTTGCTGGTGAGAACTACACAAGTTTGATACAGAAAAGGAGGACATAAGAACAGTCCTTCTCTGGACCCATCACTGATTGAAAACAACATGTCCCTGTCCATAGATGAAACTACACAGACTATGCAAATGTAGACAGGGGCAAGACACCATAATAGGATGCAGTAGGTGGAAACAAATATGCTTGAAAAGTGTGATGTATTTAAACGACAGCTTAAGAAGTTACACTTTTTAGAAAAGTGCATATTTTTAAAAATCACTTCAAACAAACCAATTACCATATGCTGTGAGGTTTGAATTCATCCTAAAATGAGAAAGTGTTAAAATCTGTCAATTACTTTTTTTTTTTTTTTTAACTGGTAACCCTTTGAGCATTTCCTTTTGGATTCTACCAATTAAGTGTTAGGTTTCTCCCCCTTTTTAAAAAAAAATTTGTGAACTAAAATAACTTATAGTAGTTAAATAACAAATGGGTGGCATGGGATAGAAAAATTAACTGCCCCCACACGCATAAATTTTATGTTCCAACACTTAACAATTAGTGCTTTTAAAGTGCAGAAGTCATTTTAAAACTTCAACCCATGTCAGTTTATGTTTAATAGTGTGTACTGTGAGATGATACATTAGCTTATCTTTGCAGCTGTAACAAATTGCCATAAACTTAATGGCTAAAAAACACTAATTGATTGTCTTAGAGTTCTGTAAGTTAGAAGTCCAGAATGCGTCTACAGCACTAAAAATCAGACTGTCAGCGGGGCTGTGTTCAGTCTGGAGGCTTTGGGGAAAATGTCTTTTTCTTGACTTCTCCAGAGGCTGGTGCCTTTATGACCCTAAATATTATAAGTGACTAAATAAAATACTTTAGGTAATGTTTAGATATTTTGAATCTATGCAAAGAATGTACATATTGAAAGAACATCTTTTGATAGAAGGTCTGTGAGATCCTGAAAAATGTTGCTAATAAAATAAACTCTGCCTATCTTTAAAAAGTTCTTTATCTGGAAAGAGTTAGACAATAATACTGATAAGCAATTCAGTTTTTCATACACACACATACTGATTTCATGTTTTTTTTCTTTATGGAATATTTATATTCTTCATTTAAAAGTTTAAAATTATATAGAAGAATTACAACATCCTCCTTAAAGACAAGGATGGGGATGTTGAGGTATAGTACATGTGGCAAGAGATGGACTTCAGTATGTTTATTTAAATGTCTATGGATCTCTAGCATATGTTTAATTACCATTATTCTTTATTTTTAAAGAATAGAGTAAATTTAGTTTTGGATTGGTAATTTCTGCTTGAAAGGCTTAGATCAAGATAGAAAAAAAGCAAACACACACACACACACACACACACACACACACACACACCCAGAATAATAAGCCACCAAAAGATCAGCATGAATACTACCACTAGTTCCGGCAAATATTGTGTCAGAATAAGAAGATAAGGTGCAAAACTCACATGGTTTTCTCAGGAATACAACTGCCCATCCACAACTCGTAGTGATTCACCATGATCCATCCTCAAAAACCAGATTTATCTGGACCAGGACTGGAACCTTTCTTGGAAGACATTTAAAAAGATTGCCTAGCCAAATTGCCACAAGAGAAATAGGATTACATGGAGTCTCATGAATATTTAAATTGAAAACAAAATTCAGAGACCTCTATTGATATTACAAAAATCCTACTATTTCACATTTCAACATTCATTAGATTGTACTTCTTTTGTGTCCTAAGTGTATAGATTTTCCTAATGTCATTTAGAGAGATGAAATGTCAGAATACCCAGTATAATATAAATTGTAAAGATATACTTATTGGATAAATCAGAAGCTGGTTTTTGAAAAGATGATTGTTTTGTGCAAAGCTTTTGATGAACCAGTGGAAAAAAGATGGAAGTTATAAATTAAAAAATATTAGAGAAAATAAGGAAAAGACTTTTTTTGCATCCGAATATATGACAAAACGTAAGATGGATCCTCATAAATATCAGCATTGAATCAAAAGTCCTACCAACTGTAATTAATAATAGGAGCATGAAATGAACAGGAATACAAGCAAAAAGGTACGTAGATTATCTTCCCTTTTATTGCAGAATAATTTGAGGTGCAAAAACTAGTGTCACTTTATCTTTTTTTTTTTAGGATTTTATTTATTTATTTGACAGAGAAAGAGACAGCAATAGAGGGAACACAAGCAGGGGAGTGGGAGAGGAAGCCAAGCAGGCAGCCTGACGCAGGGCTTGATCAGGCCCCTGGGATCATGACCCAAGCAGACGCTTAATGACTGAGCCACCCAGGCACCCTGAGTGTCACTGTATCTTAAAATCTGATGAGAAGTTATGGATAATATTTGTGCTCACAGGTATTTTTTACTCACTCTCTCCAACTCTCCAACAAAATATGTATTTTGGAACATGGCCATCATTCCATTAAATTGTTTATTTTTGTATAGTACTTTAAGTGATGTTGGTAAAGCAGCAAGATTGTTTTTTATTTCAATTATATTTTTTATCAAAATAATGGATTCAAATAACAGACATATCTGAAATTCTGCTTAGGAAGAGTGTTTTCCTGATAGTAAGAAAGATCAGCTGGCATTATTCATACCAAAAACCTGAGTTTTATTTTTTTTTTCCTTTATGTGATGGATAAATGCTTTGAAATTGAGTGTCTGATGCACTACTAGATTCGATGTTACTCTCTAGGTAGTCAAAGGACAGGACAATTTAATGCCCACTTAATTTTTAAAAATAGTTAAAATGATATAATAACTATATTGTATATATTCTTGTAATTGTGTGCATGCTTCTTTAATTAGAAGCAAGTGTATATAACAGAAAATTAATACTGAAAAACATGTACAGACCAATATGATAAAATATATTTCATCAATTAAGTAATATTTATAGCTGATTTCATTTGATTGAATCATTAAATTAAAATTTAATTTTAAAGAAAATATGATTAGCCACAGATTTAAAAGATGGCACATAATTTTTCAATTCAGATGTATAATGAGCTAGTTCTAGGTTCCTTTTAAGTACAATTTAGGCACTTTTGAATGCACAATAAAGATTTCAAGTGATCTGAACAATGCAGTGTAGATTAGTGTTACAGTGAAAACAAGTCACAAAATGTAGCAATTAAAGTCACCCTGAGAAATCTTTTGTATGTTTCCTTAATCCAGCTCAGGTCCTAAAACTTGACTATTGCAGAGAAATTCAGTATATTTGGGCATTCAGAGAAGGGTTTCACAAAATGTATTTTTTTTCTTAGTGCAATACTTTTACATTCCTGGAACCCCTTCCTGTCTTTTGTATTTGAACATTTTTAATATCTAGCTCTATTGATATTGCAGTTGTATATGCAATGTGTATTGTTGTTTCATGTATCTCATCAATATATCTTTAAGATATAAGATATATATGAGATTGTACATATATATGATATATACTATATATGTGAGAGTATAGATATATATATAAAATAAGATCTATACTATGTACAACTTTCACACTTATCACATCAGTGAGATATAATAGAAAATTAATTAAAATTGTCAGCCTTAAGCCCATTCTTCCCTAGATTTTACTAAAATGTTGTAGAAGAGCTTCTGGTTGGCATATCAGTAATCATCTCTATTTCTTCCTTATTAACAAGCAAATAATATAAATTAATGAAATTTATGTGCAAACAGGGAATATTTTGTGATTGGTCCAAGCAAATTATGACATATTTTTTAATCCTCTGTGCTAATGAGTAGTCTAGCTATGAATGCATTATTTTTTTTTTAAAGTAAAATAGGACTTCTTGGTGGTCTTTCATATAGAAATTTTCACTGTGACAAAGGAAAAGTGTTTTAAGAAAAGCATCTTTCCTGCTCCCTTCCTCCCTGCTTTGGGTAGTCTCCAGTAAGGACATAAACCCTGGATATATGATAACTAACTTGGAATCATAGAGAAAAATCCTTAGAAATAAGGTTAATTCCCAAGTAGGAGAGAAAAAGGGCTGTACCCAAGAAGAGCAACCACAGACCCTTTGACTGCTGACTACTGACGTACCTCATTTTATTGCACTTTTCTTTATTGTGCTTTGCAGATACTTAATTTTTTTAAAAATTGAATATTCGTGGCAACACTGCATGGAACAAGTATATTGGTACCATATTTCTAATAGCATTTGCTTACTTTGTTTCTCTGTGTCACATTTTGGAAATTCATGCAATATTTCAAACTTTCATTATTCATTTACTCATTTATTCTTTATGTTATGATAATTTGTGAACAGTGATCATTCACATTACTATTGTAATTGTTTTGGGGCATCTCAGACCACACCCATATGAGATGGTGAACTTAAGTGATGAATGTTGCGTGTGTTAAATCTTATATTCACCAGCTATTCCCCATCTCTTCCTACTCCTCTGGCTTCCTATTTGTTGAGACATAATAATATTCATATTGGGCCAATTAATAGCCCTACAATGGCTTCTAAGTGTTCAAGTAAAAGAACAAGGCACACAACTTTCACTTCAAATCAGAAGCTAGAAATGATTAAGCTTAGTGAGAGGAGAGTGTCTAAAGCCAAGGTTGGCCAAAAGCTAGGTCTCTCATGTTGGTTAGCCAAATTGTGAATGCAAAGGAAAAGTTCTTGAAGGAAATTAAAAATGCTACTCCAGTGAATGCAAAAATGACAAGAAACCAAAACAACCTTATTGCTGAAAAGGAGACAGTTTGTTGTGGTCTGGATAGAAGGTCAAACCAGCCACAACTTTCCCGTAAGCCAAAACCTGATCCAGAGCAAGGCCTTAACTCTCTTCATTTCTATGAAGTCTAAGGGAGGTAAAGAAGCTGCAGAATAAAAGCTAACAGAGGTTGGTTCAAGAGGTTTAAGGAAGGAAGCTGTCTTCATAACATAAAAGTGCAACATGAAGCATCAGATGCTGATGAAGAAGTTGCATCAAGTTATTCAGATCTAGCTCAGATAATTAACGAAGGTAGATAAACTAAACAACCGATGACAAAACAGCCTTCCTTTGGAAGAAGATACCATCTAAGACTGTCAGCTAGAGAAGAATAGTCAAAGGCTGGCTTCAAAACTTGAAAAGACAGACTGACTCTCTTCTGAGGGGCTAACGCAGCTGATGGCTCTCAGTTGAAGCCAGTGCTTGTTGACCACCCTGCAACTCTTATGGCCCTTAAGAACTGTGGTAAATCTGCCCTGTCTACGCTAAATAAATGGAACAAAAAAACCTGCATGACAGCACATCTGTTTCCAACATGATGGTTTACTGAATATTTTAAGCCAACTGTTGAGATTCAATGCTCAGGAAAAAAGGAAAAGATTTTTTTTTTCAAAATATTAATGTTCATTGACAATACACCTGGTCATCTAAGAGCTCTGATGGAAATACGTAACAAGACTGATGTTTTCCTGCCTGCCAACATAACATCCATTCTGCTACCCATGGACCAAGGAGTAATTTTGTATTTCAAGTCCTGTTCTTTAAGAAATACATTTTGCTGGCTATAGCTGTCATAGACAGTGATTATTCTGATGGATGTGGCCAAAGCAAATTGAAAATCTTTTGGAAAGGATTCACCATTCTAGATGCCATTAAGAATATTTGTGATTCATGGGAAGAGGTCAAAATATCAACATTAATAGGAGTTTGGAAAAAGTTGATTTCAGCCCTCTTGGATGACTTTGAGGAATTCAACATTTCAGTGGAGGGAGTAACTCTAGATGTGGTGGAAATGGCAAGAGAAATAGAATTAAAATAGAATTCAAAGTGGAGCCCAAAGATGGGACTGAATTGCTGCAATCTCATGATAAAATTCTAATGGATGAGGAGTTGCTTCTTATAGATGAGCAAAGAAAGTGGTTTCTTGAGATAGAATCTACTTCTGGTGAAGATGCTGTGAAGAATGTTGAAATGACAACAAAATATTTGCAATATTTCATTGACTTAGTTGATAAAGCAGCAGCAGGGTTTGGGAGGATTGACTCCAATTTTGTAAGTTCTGTTGTGAATAAAATGCTGTCAATATTGCATGCTACAGAGAAATTGTTCGTGAAAGGAAGCGTCAGTCAATACAGCAAAGTTCATTGTTGTGTTATTTTTTAAAATGGCCACAGCTATCCAGCCTTCAGCAACCACCACCTTGATCAGTCAGCAGCCATCAACATCAAAGCATGAACTTCCATCAGCAAAACGATTACAACTCACTGAAAGCTGAGATAATGTTTTGCATTTTTTTTAATTAAGGTAAATATATTTTTTAGACATAGTGCTATTGCACACTTCACCGACTCAGTATAGTGTAAACATAACTTTTATATGCACTAAGAAAGCAAAAAATTCATTTGACTTACTTTATTGTGATATTTTCTTTGTTGCGGTGGCCTGGAACTAAATCCACAATATCTCCAAAGTATGCCTGCTCTCATTAGGGAATAATACAACCCCAAAAGCATGCAGTAAATTTTCTTAGGGTATAAGCTGATCTTAATTACAGTTTCTGTTACATCAGCCAATGATATTCCTTTATCATACAACTTTTATTTATTCATTTGCTTATTTTCCTTGATCTTTTTTTTTTCTGTAACATAACTGACTTGATTTTAAGTTGCTTAAACTAGAAAAAAATAATCTTATTTATATTTTAACTGTTCCTAACTAATGTACATGTTTTATGAAAAGCGGAGGATAGTCATTTAGAAAGAAAATAAAATAGCACTCTTGTTAACATTCTGTTAAGTATCTTTCATCTCATATCCTGGCATAAACATAGACACATACATACATACATAAATGCCAGAAAAATATTCACTTGCAAAGTCATGTGGTTTTGTTTCCTAGTATTTTTTTTAAGATTTTATTATTTATTTAACAGAGAGAGAGAGAGAGAGAGAGAGAGATCACAAGTAGACAGAGAGGCAGGCAGAGAGAGGTGGGGAAGCAGGTTTCCCGCTGAGCAGAGAGCCTGATGTGGGAAACAATCCCAGGACCCTGAGATCATGACCTGAGCCGAGGGGAGAGGCTTAACCAACTGGGCCACCCAAGCGGCCCTGTTTCCTAGTTTTTAAAATAATTTTGTTTTTTAGGGGCTCCTGGGTGGCCCAGTTCATTAACTGGCTGCCTTCTGCTCAGGTCTTGATCCCTGGGTTCTGGGATCGAGTCCCACATCAAGCTCCCTGCTCAGGGAAGAGCCTGCTTCTTGCTCTCCCTCTGCCTGCTGCTCTGCTACTTGTGCTCTCTCTCTCTCTCTGTCAAATAAATAAATAAAATCTTTAAAAAAATAAACAATATATACATAAACTAATTTTGTTTTTTAAAGCGGTTTTAGATTCACAGCAAAATTAAGCAGAAGGTACAGAGATTTCTCACATACTTACTGTCTCCACACATTCATAGCCACCCCCATTGGGATCTTCACGGAACAGTGGTGTCTTTACCACAACTAAGGTTGTATTACATTGAGATTCACATTACATTGTCATCTAAAGTCTATAGTTTATATTAAGGTTCATTTCTAATGTGCTGTAGATTCTGTGAATTTTTGATACATGATGATTACATGTATTCATCATTATAGTATCATTTATAATAGTTTCATTGCCTTAAAATCCTGTGTTCTGTCTATTCATTCCTCCTTCCCTTCCCTGAACCACTGATAACCACTGATTTTTTTTTTTTTTATTGTGTCCATAGTTTTCCATTTGCCAAGGTGTCATATAATTGGGTCATTCAGATGTGGCCTTTTCAGATTGGCTTCCTTCACTCAGTAATATGCATTTGTTTCCTCTATGTCTTCATGACTTGATAGCTTATATCTTTTTAGTACTGAATAATATTCCACAGTCCAATTATATTGCGTATCCATTATTTATCCATTCACCTACCAAAGGGCATCTTTATTTCTTCCAAGTTTTGGAAATTATGAACAAAGCTTTTACAAACATTCTTGTGCATATTTTTATGTAGATGTAAGTTTTCAACTCATTTGGATAATTACTAAGTTGTGTGATTGCTAGGCCACATGGTAAAAGTAAGCTTAATTTTACAAGAAACTTCCAAACTGTCTTTCAGTGTTGCTCTATCAGTTATATTCCCACCTGCAATGTATGAGAGTTCCTGCTGCTCCACGTTGTTATCAACATTTGTTGTTGTTAGAGTTCTAGATTTTATCAACCCTAATATGTGTAGTGGTATCTCATTTTTTTTTAATAAATTTTATTTTTTTTAAACATATAATATATTTTTATCCCCAGGGGTACAGGTCTGTGAATCGCCAGGTTTACACATTTCACAGCACTCACCATAGCACATACCCTTCCCAATGTCCATAACCCCACCCCCCCTCCCAACCCACCTCCCCCCATCAACCCTCAGTTCGTTTTGTGAGATTAAGAGTCACTTATGGTTTGTCTCCCTCCCAATCCCAACTTGTTTCATTTACTCTTCTCCTACCCCATTAACCCCCCATGTTGCATCTCCTCTCCCTTATCTGATGGAGATCATATGATAATTGTCTTTCTCTGATTGACTTACTTCGCTAAGCATGATACCCTCTAGTTCCTTCCACGTCATCACAAATGGCAAGATTTCATTTCTTTTGATGGCTGCATAGTATTCCATTGTGTATATATACCACATCTTCTTTATCCATTCGTCTGTTGATGGACATCTAGGTTCTTTCCATAGTTTGGCTATTGTAGACATTGATGCTATAAACATTCGGGTGCACGTGCCCCTTCGGATCACTACGTTTGTATCTTTAGGGTAAATACCCAGCAGTGCAATTGCTGGGTCATAGGGTAGTTCTATTTTCAACATTTTGAGGAACCTCCATGCTGTTTTCCAGAGTGGTTGCACCAGCTTGCATTCCCACCAACAGTGTAGGAGGGTTCCCCTTTCTCCGCATCCTCGCCAGCATCTGTCATTTCCTAACTTGTTAATTTTAGCCATTCTGACTGGTGTGAGGTGATATCTCATTGTGGTTTTGATTTGTATTTCCCTGATGCCGAGTGACATGGAGCACTTTTTCATGTGTCTGTTGGCCATCTGGATGTCTTCTTTGCAGAAATGTCTATTCATGTCCTCTGCCCATTTCTTGATTGGATTATTTGTTCTTTGGGTGTTGAGTTTGCTAAGTTCTTTATAGATTTTGGACACTAGCCCTTTATCTGATATGTCGTTTGCAAATATCTTCTCCCATTCTGTCAGTTGTCTTTTGGTTTTGTTTACTGTTTCCTTTGCTGTGCAAAAGCTTTTGATCTTGATAAAATCCCAATAGTTCATTTTTTTCCCTTGCTTCCCTTGCCTTTGGCGATGTTCCTAGGAAGATGTTGCTGTGGCTGAGGTCGAAGAGGTTGCTGCCTGTGTTCTCCTCAAGGATTTTGATGGATTCCTGTCTCACATTGAGGTCCTTCATCCATTTTGAGTCTATTTTCGTGTGTGGTGTAAGGAAATGATCCAATTTCATTTTTCTGCATGTGGCTGTCCAATTTTCCCAATACCATTTGTTGAAGAGGCTGTCTTTTTTCCAATGGACATTCTTTCCTGCTTTGTCGAAGATTAGTTGTCCATAGAGTTGAGGGTCTATTTCTGGGCTCTCTATTCTGTTCCATTGATCTATGTGTCTGTTTTTGTGCCAGTACCATGCTGTCTTGATGATGACAGCTTTGAAGTAGAGCTTGAAGTCTGGAATAGTGATGCCACCAACTTTGGCTTTCTTTTTCAATATTCCTTTGGCTATTCGCAGTCTTTTCTGGTTCCATATAAATTTTAGGATTATTTGTTCCATTTCTTTGAAAAAAATGGATGGTACTTTGATAGGAATTGCATTAAATGTGTAGATTGCTTCAGGTAGCATAGACATTTTCACAATATTTATTCTTCCAATCCAGGAGCATGGAACATTTTTCCATTTCTTTGTGTCTTCCTCAATTTCTTTCATGAGTACTTTATAGTTTTCTGAGTATAGATTCTTAGCCTCTTTGGTTAGGTTTATTCCTAGGTATCTTATAGATTTGGGGGCAATTGTAAATGGGATTGACTCCTTCATTTCTCTTTCTTCTGTCTTGTTGTTGGTGTAGAGAAATGTAACTGATTTCTGTGCATTGATTTTATATCCTGACACTTTACTGAATTCCTGGACAAGTTCTAGCAGTTTTGGAGTGGAGTCTTTTGGGTTTTCCACATATAGTATCATATCATTTGCGAAGAGTGATAGTTTGACTTCTTCTTTGCCGATTTGGATGCCCTTAATTTCCTTTTGTTGTCTGATTGCTGAGGCTAGGACTTCTAGTACTATGTTGAATAGCAGTGGTGATAATGGAAATCCCCGCCGTGTTCCTGACCTTAGCGGAAAAGCTTTCAGTTTTTCTCCATTGAGAATGATATTTGCGATGGGTTTTTCATAGATGGCTTTGATAATATTGAGGTATGTGCCCTCTATCCCTACACTTTGAAGAGTTTTGATCAGGAAGGGATGCTGTACTTTGTCAAATGCTTTTTCAGCATCTATTGAGAGTATCATATGGTTCTTGTTCTTTCTTTTATTAATGTGTTGTATCACATTGATTGATTTGTGTGTGTTGAACCAACCTTGCAACCCTGGAATAAATCCCACTTGGTCGTGGTGAATAATCCTTTTAATGTACTGTTGAATCCTATTGGCTAGTACTTTGGTGAGAATTTTTGCATCTGTGTTCATCAAGGATATTGGTCTGTAGTTCTCTTTTTTGATGGGATCCTTGTCTGGTTTTGGGATCAAGGTGATGCTGGCCTCATAAAATGAGTTTGGAAGTTTTCCTTCCATTTCTATTTTTTGGAACAGTTTCAGGGGAATAGGAATTAGTTCTTCCTTAAATGTTTGGTAGAATTCCCCCGGAAAGCCGTCTGGCCCTGGGCTTTTGTTTGTTTGGAGATTTTTGATGACTGTTTCAATCTCCTTACTGGTTATGGGTCTGTTCAGGCTTTCTATTTCTTCCTGGTTCAGTGGTGGTAATTTATATGTCTCTAGGAATGCATCCATTTCTTCCAGATTGTCAAATTTGTTGGCGTAGAGTTGCTCATAATATGTTCTTATGATTGTCTGTATTTCTTTGGTGTTAGTTGTGATCTTTCCTCTTTCATTCATGATTTTATTGATTTGGGTCCTTTCTCTTTTCTTTTTGATAATTCTGGCCAGGGGTTTATCAATCTTATTAATTCTTTCAAAGAACCAGCTCCTAGTTTCGTTGATTTGTTCTATTGTTTTTTTGGTTTCTTTTTCATTGATTTCTGCTCTGATCTTTATGATTTCTCTTCTCCTGCTGGGTTTAGGGTTTCTTTCTTGTTCTTTCTCCAGCTCCTTTAGGTGTAGGGTTAGGTTGTGTACCTGAGACCTTTCTTGTTTCTTGAGAAAGGCTTGTACCGCTATATATTTTCCTCTCAGGACTGCCTTTGTTGTGTCCCACAGATTTTGAACCGTTGTATTTTCATTATCATTTGTTTCCATGAATTTTTTCAATTCTTCTTTAATTTCCTGGTTGACCCATTCATTCTTTAGAAGGATGCTGTTTAGTCTCCATGTATTTGGGTTCTTTCCAAATTTCCTCTTGTGATTGAGTTCTAGCTTCAGAGCATTGTGGTCTGAAAATATGCAGGGGATGATCCCAGTCTTTTGATAACGATTGAGACCTGATTTAGGACCGAGGATGTGATCTATTCTGGAGAATGTTCCATGAGCACTGGAGAAGAATGTGTATTCTGTTGCTTTGGGATGAAATGTTCTGAATATATCTGTGATGTCCATCTTCCAGTGTGTCATTTAAGGCCTTTATTTCCTTGTTGATCTTTTGCTTGGATGATCTGTCCATTTCAGTGAGGGAAGTGTTAAAGTCCCCTCCTATTATTGTATTATTGTGGATGTGTTTCTTTGATTTTGTTATTAATTGTTTTATATAGTTGGCTGCTCCCATGTTAGGGGCATAGATATTTAAAATTGTTAGATCTTCTTGTTGACAGATCCTTTGAGTATGATATAGTGTCCTTCCTCATCTCTTATTATAGTCTTTGGCTTAAAATCTAATTGATCTGATATAAGGATTGCCACCTGAGCTTTCTTCTGATGTCCATTAGCATGGTAAATTCTTTTCCATCCCCTCACTTTAAATCTGGAGGTGTCTTCGGGTTTAAAATGAGTTTCTTGTAGGCAACATATAGATGGGTTTTGATTTTTTATCCATTCTGATACCCTGTGTCTTTTGATTGGGGCATTTAGCCCCTTAACATTCAGGATAACTATTGAGAGATATGAGTTTAGTGCCATTGTATTGCCTGTAAGGTGACTGTTATTGTATATTGTCTCTGTTCCTTTCTGATCTACTACTTTTAGGGTCTCTCTTTGCTTAGAGGACCCCTTTCGATATTTTCTGTAGAGCTGGTTTGGTGTTTGCAAATTCTTTCAGTTTTTGTTTGTCCTGGAAGCTTTTTATCTCTCCTTCTATTTTCAGTGATAGCCTAGCTGGATATAGTATTCTTGGCTGCATGTTTTTCTCGTTTAGTGCTCTGAATATATCATGCCAGCTCTTTCTGGCCTGCCAGGTCTCTGTGGATAAGTCTGCTGCCAATCTAATATTTTTACCATTGTATGTTACAGACTTCTTTTCTCAGGCTGCTTTCAGGATTTTCTCTTTGTCACTAAGACTTGTAAATTTTACTATTAGGTGGCGGGGTGTGGACCTATTCTTATTGATTTTGAGGGGGGTTCTCTGAACCTCCTGGATTTTGATGCTTGTTCCCTTTGCCATATTGGGGAAATTCTCTCCAATAATTCTCTCCAATATACCTTCTGCTCCCCTCTCTCTTTCTTCTTCTTCTGGAATCTCAATTATTCTAATGTTGTTTCGTCTTATGGTGTCACTTATCTCTCGAATTCTCCCCTCGTGGTCCAGTAGCTGTTTGTCCCTCTTTTGCTCAGCTTCGTTATTCTCTGTCATTTGGTCTTGTATATCGCTAATTCTCTCTTCTGACTCATTTATCCTAGCAGTGAGAGCCTCCATTTTTTATTGCACCTCATTAATAGATTTTTTTTATTTCAACTTGGTTAGATTTTAGTTCTTTTATTTCTCCAGAAAGGGCTTTTATATCTCCTCAGAGGGCTTCTCTAATATCTTCCATGCCTTTTTCGAGCCCAGCTAGAACCTTGAGAATCGTCATTCTGAACTCTAGATCTGACATATTACCAATGTCTGTATTGATTAGGTCTCTAGCCTTTGGTACTGCCTCTTGTTCTTTTTTTTGTGGTGAATTTTTTCCATAGAGTTCTGGAGGACGGGAATGAAGATGGCGGCCTCCCAGTCTCGGACCCGGAGGAGCCAAGAGCCCGGGGCCCCACTCCTCAGTGCGCCCTCAGAGAACAGCGCCCAATTACTCCCGTCACCCTTGCCTCCGGCCGCCCTCTGAGCTGACCGAGCCTGCGACCGGTTCAAGGTAACCCGAGTTTAGAGCTCACTCCTCGGCTTTGTCTCTGTAGCCGCCTTCCCCGTTCTAATACCTGTGAGCTCTGCGACACTCAGACACCCCTGATCCTTCTGTGACCCTGCGGGACCTGAGGCCACGCTGACCCCGCGTGGGCTTCACCCCGGTTAAGCCTCTGGAGCGATGTCCCTCAGCGGAACAGACTTTTAAAAGTCCCGATTTTGTGCTCCGTTGCTCCGCCATTGCCGGGAGCCGGCCCCTCCCCCCGGGGTCTATCTTCCCGTCACTTTGGATTCACTTCTCCGCCAGTCCTACCTTTCAGAAAGTGGTTGATTTTCTGTTTCTAGAATTGCTGTTCTTCTTCTCTTCGATCTCCCGTTGGATTTGTAGGTGTTTGCAATCTTTAGATAAGCTATCTAGCTGATCTCCCGCTACCTGAAGTAGTCTCAGCCTGCTACTTCTCTGCCATCTTGGCTCCTCCCTCTTCATTTTTGTTTTAATATGTAATTCCCTAATGACATATGAAATGGAACATTTTATCATATTTTATCATATGCTTATTTTCCCTCTATATATTCTTTGATAAATTGCCTATTAAGTCTTTTGCCCATTTTTAATTCAGTGGTTTATTCTCTTATTGTTGAGTTTTAATAGTTCTTCTTATATTTTGGATGACTGTCTTATTAGATATGTCTTTCGCAAATATATTCTCCCAGTCTCTCACTTATCTTCTCATTTCATTCTTTTTTGAAGAACATAAGTTTTTCATTTTGGTGAATTCCAGGTATCGATTCCTTTTTTGCATGGACTGTGTCTTTGGTGTTCTATCTAAAAGGTCACTGACGAACCCAGGCTAATTTTATTTAAATATTTTATTTATTTGAGAGAGAAAGAAAGAGAGAGTGAGCACAAGTGGGGGAAGAGGCAGAGGCTCTCCCTGACTAGGGAGACCAATGTGGAGCTTATCCCAGGACCCTGGGATCCCGACCTGAGCAGAAGGCAGATGCCCAACCAGCTGAGCCACCCAGACACTACTAAATCCAACGTCATTTAGGTTTTCTCCTATGTTATCTTCTATGAGATTTATAGTTCTGCATTTTAAATGTAGGCCTTTTATCAATTTTGAGTTGATTTTTATGAAGGTGTACAGTCTCTGTATAGATTCATTTTTTGGCTTGTTTGTTTATTTGGCTTGTTTGTAGATATCCAGTCTAGTACCATTATTGAAAAGACTATCTTCTGTCCATTGTGTTACCTTTGGTTCTTTGTCAAATGTCGGTTTGACTATATGTAAATCTGTTTCTGAGCTCTATTAACCTATTTTTAATTAATTTCTATCAGTTGCCTAACATTTCTAAAATTATGAAACTTTTCATTTGTTTATCATTTTCACTTTTATAAATTATAGTATCACAGTATATTTTATATGGCATATTTATTGCATCTAAAATGAAAATGAATTTTATAATAGAAATTTTATGCATTTATTTCTATTTTTTGTGTTTTAAACTTACATGAAGTGCATAGTTCTTTCGCTTATTTCTGTCACTAAACAATACACACCAATCTACAGTTTAAATACCATTAATAACACTTTTTCTTGGCAAAAATAGGACACAACTAATTTATTGGTTATATATTAACTCTATTCCAAATTTATCATTTGGGACAAAATTCTGAAGATAATTAGATATATGGAGAAGTTTATAAATTGTCCGTATGTTCATTTCTCTAAAAAAAAAAAAAACAACAAATAAGCTTAGGAAAACTTTGCGTGTTAAGAATAAAACAATGCATTTTTATTGTAACAAAGAAAAATTGGGACAGATGGAATGATGCTGTAAAAAAACTGCTTAAGAAATGAATTTTCAGATTAATCACAGTTTTATTTCTCTCCAAATTCTTAACCCATTCATGTATTCTCAAGTTTACAATAAATAAACAAGTATCATGACTTTTTGTGCCCTTTCATTAAGAAAATTGTAACAGTTTTCTAGTAGAGGAAAGGAGAATCAATTTTTTTAATGATGACATGATAATTTTATAGATACTGAATAGGCTTAGCAAAATTAACTTGTCCATTGACAAGTTGTATATATTGCTTTCTGAAGCTAAATTTTCTTATGAATAAAAATGTGTTTAATAATGACTAACAATGAGGCACCTGGGTAGCTCAGTCACTGAAGCTTTGACTCAATTTTGGTTCAGGGTATGATCTTAGGATCGTGAGATTGAGCCCCTGTCAGGCTCCGTGCAGGGCATGGAAGCTGCTTAAGATTTTCTCTCTCCTTCTCCCTTTGCCCATATGCCCCAGCCTTTATCTGCTCTTGCTTGCTCTCTCTCAAAAAAATAAAATAAAATAAAATAAAATAAAATAAAATAAAATAAAATAAATAGTAATCCCATAGTTTTGGCAATAAATTAAAAAATGAATGTATATTAAAATATTTTTTCAACTTCTTCCATTGGTGATCTTTAATATATACTTCACTGCATCAGTTAAGGTATAACTTACGAATACATTATCACTTAAGTTTCTTTCCTTCTAGCTAGCTAGCTGGCTTTGTGTGTGTTACAAGGACTTGATCTTATGTAATTGTCAGAGCCAGCTAAGCATTTTGGTTAAGCAATCTCTATATGGCTTTTTTCTTTGCATGTGTTGCTACAGTTGAAGTCAGAGGAATGGGGAATGGAAGATGGAATAAGATAAAGGAGAACAAGAACAAAACTAAAATTCATAGCAAGAGCTGGAGCCCATGATGATGCATTGAAAGCCGCGCCAGTTTTATAGCCATTTATCTTATTTGCTGCAGAAGCTGGGCCCTTCATAACAGAGCTAAACACATTTCACCTAGCATATATGTAGAAAAATTTCAAGGAGGATCCATGGGAAAGTGAAACAATTGTAGGGTTAGACCTTGCTTCTTGCCAGTGTTGTGAACAATCATATCTTCACCAAAATGTGAGAGCTTAAAAATTGCTGCTTCAGGGGCACCTGGCTGGCTCAGTGGGTTAAAGCCTCTGCCTTCGGTTCAGGTCATGATCTCAGGGTCCTGGGATTGAGCCCCATATCGGGCTCTCTGCTCAGTGGGGAGTCTGCTCCCCCCCCACCGCCTGCCTTTCTGCCTACTTGTGATCTCTGTCTGTAAATAAATAAATAAAATCTTTAAAAAAAAAAATCGCTGCTTCACCTCTGCCCTCCTAATCAAGAACAAGAATTTCTCTTGTGGTCTATCCTAACCAGAAACACATGAAAGGGAATTCTTGGAAATGCAGTCTAATCTAGCCAAGTTGGCATGTTCAAAAGCATAGGGGTGCCAACTTGTCACACCATATATCTCCTTAAAACATATTTCATTTCCAAATAGAGAAGATAATAAATCATGCTTCTACCTAATATCATACAACTCTCCCAATAACTGAAAATACAGTGACATTTCCTAGAAGAGGCTGCTTGCCCTCTTTTTGCCTTTGTGTGATGTTCATTCTTTTCCTAGCTCCCTTTTGGTATCATGTAATTTAAATACTGAAATATGAAATTAATTATAATTAATACATCTCAGATCACAAGGATATGAAAAAAGAGGAAGAAAACATTTATTTAACATATGTATAAATGTCCACATCAAAATTTAGGATAAAAACTCTTAATTATTACAGTCCTCATTTACACACATGGTGTCATGACAATTGTTTGTATATACAGGGCAAAAATGATTAAGATGGCAATTTAAAAAATATTTGCATATAATTTATTTTATAGCTTTATTGATATAAAAGTGATATACCAAAAATACACATTTATTGTATACATTTTGATGATTTTTGACATGTGCATACAACTGTAATAATATCACCACAGTCAAGGTAATAAATATATCCATTATCTCCAGAAGCTTCCTTTTGAACCAGTAATATGTGAAAACTGTTAAAAACACTTTGATCAGATGGGGCATATGTTTGGCTGTCTTCAGTTTCTCGGAATCATAGCATATCTCTGCCTTTACTACTTTATTTTCATTTCTGAATAATGATCTGAAAAGTATTGATTTGTCTCTGAATAAATAATTACTGAAGTTGATTCTTCATCTAAATTGGAAATTTTCACAAGATTATACTTTATTGCAACCTGGTAATTTTTTTCCTGAAGTTTCTATTTTTTAACAAAAATAAATGAAAAATAAATGATTATTCAAGATGGATTTACTTTATTGTAAGTTAAATTGCAGTATGACTATTCTAATGATGCCAGCCTACTTTTATTTGATTAGAAAATGAAATTATCTAAAATAATCCATGTTGTGACAATAATTATTCAAGTTATGTAAGTTAACAACTATAAATGGGAACAGTAGCAACTAAGTATAGTCATGGCTACTGTTGTGTCCAGCAGCCCTAAGGGGGAAAAGAAAAGATATTTTATATTTCCTCATATCAATCACATACATCCAGGAAAGGACACTGGCGTGGTGCATGCCATATGTTCACTCTGGAACAATTTTTGTAGTGAGATGAAGGACAGTGGCCACGTTTGAGTCATGTGCATTGATTTGACCAGGATGACTGTATTTTTACTATCTGTAGAAAATTTCTCAAAAATGTAGTGGAAAGTTAGGCTGCTGATCAGACAGAACAATAGGTGCACGCTTGTTCATCTATATTAAAGAGGTTTTTAAAAATCTTATTATTCATATTCTGGTTCATACAACAATTTCCATAAAATACCCTTAATGTTCTGAGTTCTTTCTGGGAAGATTTTCATATAACTAAGCTAAAGTCAATAGATGAACAATGACAGAAGTCATCTAAAATGACACTGAAAAACTATATTTCTAGCAGTGTTATTTTCTTGAAAATTGTTTTAAACCACATTTTTTCCTCTCCCTATCTTTATATGTACATACCACTATGCTGTAAGAAATGACAATACTTAAAAAAAAAGTCTTTATTTGATTTTTGCATTACGACAAAAATCAAAAAAAGCTCACACATTACCCTCTCATGAAATTTGCTTCTCAGGCAATATTTTAAGGTTTACACCTTTTTTGTTTTTTTGTTTTGTTTTGTTTTGTTTTTTTTTGGACATGCTTGCAGCAATCATTTAGTTTGAATATCTGTATCGAATAACAGAAGATACTATAAAGCAGATTGTATTTTTCACACTTTTGGCTAAATATATGTATGAATATCTTACTTCTTCCTAAAATAAATCCCATCCTTTGCCAGTATCATTAAAATTCTGTAGTGTATTACTGTTTCATGGCAATGAAGTTCATTTCAAGATTAACTACTGCATTTAAAACACTAGAAAAAGTCATGAAAAATTTAATGCAGCCTTAAATTTTGAGCACATTTCTATAAATGAACATTGTTAAAAGCACACTGCACTTAGAAGCTTACAACACATCTTTCGTTATTTTAAAGACATCAAAATGTATTTAGATTAGTGTGTTTTATTGTTTTAAACATAAGCCTATTAAGCAAGGACGGATAAGTTAACCTTAGTTCATTTGCTGTTCTTAAAGTCTTCTAAAAGTTACCACTATCGCTAATTATTGTTGAAGCATCATTACAAACCTTTCTGTCACCTCTTATATGTTTCCCTAAGGGAGACACTAAGAAACGATCCATAAAAACAGATTTAAAAGTGGTGTCAACAATAGTGTATAAACCACTACAGTCATATTTTCACAGTAAAGGCATTGAAATAAACCAGATGGTCTCTTTTCCCTTCCTGAAGGTTAACTTGAGTGCATATTTACTTTCCCTTTAATTATAACCTTCACTGTTCAGGAAAACTTTTCACTGAAAGATATTGTACATAATTTACATATAATTTGTCAGGTCAATGCATAAAATTAAAAAAAAGGTATTCTAGTATTTGGGTATTAAGTAGGGTTAGGCATTGCATCTGTCTCAAAATCGTGTGTGTGTGTGTGTGTGTGTGTGTGTGTGTGTACATACACACACATATATATATTATTTTTGTTAATGTAAAAGTTGTGTATAACTTTTTTCCTTAGCTACATTTTGTGCAGAGAATCTTGTCTCACTTCTGATAGTTGCATACCTTCTTGGAGCCCCATTTACTTATTTATTTTTAAGATTTTATTTATTTGACAGAGAGAGGCACAGTGAGAGATGAAACACAAGCAGAGGAAGTGGGAGAGGGAGAAGCAGGCTGCCCGCTGAACAGGCAGCCTGATGCGGGGCTTGATCCCAGGACCCTGGGATCATGACCTGAGCAGAAGGCCGGTGCTCAATGACTGAGCCACCCAGGTGCCCCATGGAACCCCATTTATAAAACATTTAAATTTTTTTTTAAAACATAGTTCCTCTTAGTGTCAAATATGGTGATATGCACTAACCCAGCATATTAAGTCACACTCAAAAGACCAACTTTTAAAAGTTGATAATGAAAAGTAGGAGATTTAAAACTGAACATATCAACCCATAAATTGAGTTGGTCATTAGCACCCTTTTTGTTTGACTTCAGAATAAACGATATGTTAGCTACTGAATGCTAAATATTGGGAAATCTCCAGTAAGCCTAATATTGTCCTATGGTATGCTTCTCTTATCAAAATCAGTATGATAAATGAAAGCACTGATACTTACTGAACAGTCCCTGATGTATACACAATGTAATGTTGGTTTTCTTGATTTTATAGGTCAGGAAATAGGAATTATGAAAGTTTATACTTTGCCCCAAATCACCAATCCTTCTACCCATTACCATATTTAGAGAATAACCTCAATTATTAGATGTCAAAAACAGTTTAGTAGAAGTCAAACAAATATGGCAATACAATTAGACGATATCTGTGTAATCAAGATAACTGAAACAGTGTGGGAAGCAAAAGAGTCAACCCAGTGCATTCACAGAGGGTGACACTTGAGTTCATTCCCATCTGTAATTGTAATATTTAAGTTTCCTTCAGAGGAATCTGACTGAATATTGCAGAATCTGACTGGCAGAGGGGATAGTGCTGGGAAGAGGATGGAATTTGTGAGCCCTTCTCAAGGTGGAGAATTTCTCCAAAGCTTCCTCTGGAAACTGAAAGGGGTGTGTGTGTGTGTGTGTGTGTGTTGGGAATTGCTGTGTTCATTATAAAGGAATCCTAGCTCAACTAGACAATGCTATTTGTATTAAAATTCTTTCTTTCAGTTGTCTCTTCCCCTATATGATAGAGAGCCACAGAATGCTAGATGAGGACTCTGGTCAACAAAAGCTAAAAGTGAAAAGAAAAAAGAAGGAGAAGGAAAAAAAAGGAGGAGGAGAGGAGGAAGAAAAAATGAGGCTTTCCACCTGATGAAATGGAAAAATGTGTCATTTTAAATAATATAAACTCAGAGGGAAAGATTTTTCAAGTTTATAAGGTGTATGAAAGAATGCTACAAGTATGATTTGTTTATCACAACAAATTTCCAAACCTTGAAGCATAAAGCAAGCTATTCTAGGAATTAAACACATGTCAATCATGAGAAAAAAAATGAGATAAGTATTAATATTCATAACTCCAAATATGAAGATATAAAAAGACTAATAAATATTTTTAGATGAAAAATGGGCATTGTTATGGTTTAAATAAGAATATTGTTCTGTGCAAACTAATAATTTAAATTAAATCCCATGAGTTTTATTTTTATAAGTAAACTGAGAATAATTGGAGAAATGGAAAGTTATTCAAAGAAGAGTGCCATAGATTGAAATGTGCTCCCCCAAAATTCATCTGTTGAAACCCTGACTCCCAATATAACTGTATTTGGAAACAGGATCTTTAGGAGGTAATTAAGTTTAAATGAGGGCATAAGCGTGGGGCCTTCATCTGATGGGATTTTGTGGCTTTACTTTATAGAAAGAGGGAAAGAGGGATGGCTTTATAAAAAGAGGTAGAGAGGGATAAAACAAGAAAGTGACCATGTGCAGGCCAGGGAAAGAGACCTCACCAGAACTGAACTCTGTCAGAACCTTCTTTTGGACTTTTCAGCCTCCAGAATTGTGAGAAAAATAACTGTCTTTTAAATCACCCTTTCTATGCCATTTTGATATGGCAGATAATTTAGACCAATACAAAGAGAAAATTGAGTTCAGTTCAACAAATATTTATTAATTTATTGTATGCAAGACATTTTATGAAATTCTAAGACACTTAACACATATTAATCTTCATTAAATAAGTAAAAAATATATATATTATGCAATTGTACTTTATTTTACCAAAGAAAAAGAACAGTTAGAATAACAGAAACCTATATAAACATATATTTATACAAGCCCATAAACGTGTATAAATATCTATTACAGGCATGCATGCAAATGTGTGTGTGTGTGTTTGTGTCTATGTGTGTGTATACAGAGAAAGTGAGGAGATTGGGACTTGTGGGACAGATGTGAATACACATTTTTAAAGAATTATATTATCTTATTAGTACATCTGATTAACAACAACATATTCATATTTCAGTAAACAATAAATTAATAGCAATTGGCTAGTTTTCCTGTTTTCCATAGTTTTGCCTCATAAAATTCAGGCTTTTTTAAAATGGACTTCATAAGTAAGAAGAATCCAGATGCAAAATATCAGTGTTCTTTAACAAGAAAGCTTTGAGTCCTAAGTGTATTATAAATAGTACTGAACTCCCAAATCACACTGAAATGAAATACTGTTAGAGTGGAGACACTATGTCTCAAACAGAATAGCGGCAAGTTTCTTTTGTTCCACTTAAACCAACTGTCTGAGTTCGCAAATACAGGCTCTTCCTTCTTAACCAAAAAGAAAACAGAGGAACGAGGCAATTTCCTGGGTGATTATCACAATTCAATGCTTCACTTTTCTACAGAGCTCTCTGTCAATTATTCTTATTTAATGGCAGTAGAGATTTTGGAAATGAACATATTTGAATGACAGTAATTTTTCTAAAAATTGCTGAAGAAAAGTGAACCTTAAGGGAAAAAATCATATCAACTTCATGAGACAGAGCAGAGCTATTGCCTTTTCTGAGGTAAGAGCAATGCTACCATTCAAATAGGGCTTTAACTCCAAAAACAGCTGTATTTTCCAAATCACCAATAACTACAGTCATTCTGTAACGAGAATTTGCATAGAACAACGTAACATTTGTTTATACATAAACTTGGGTTTTTTTTCTCAGTAAATTTATAAAATGTGGCCACATGACAGACCATGATGATGCATTGATACATGGGCAAAGGAAGTGTCTGTTTGCTTTGAGTAAGGAATTGGGGAGAAAACAATAAAATCTATCTCTATATATAGATAGATCTATAGATAGATCTTCAGAAATGATAAATGCTATCCCAAAAGCACATGAAATGACGTAGGGAAAAAAATTAGTGGGGAAGCTTAGCTAAAGAGGTGATTTTGGGGGTATCTGGGTAGCTTAGTTGTTAAGTGTCTCCCTTCGGCTCAGGTCATGATCCCAGGATCCTAGGGTCAAGCCCCACATTGGGCTCTCTGCTCCGCGGGAAACCTGCTTCTCCCTCTTCCACTCCCCCTGCTTGTGATCCCTCTCTTATGGCCTCTCTCTTTCTGTGTCAACTAAATAAATAAAATCTTTTTTAAAAATTAAATAAATAAATAAATAGATAAATGTGATTTTTTAAGGTAAGATCTGATAGAAAAATGGAGCCAGATGTATGAAAATGTGGAGAGATATTCCAGAAATCAGAACAGAAAAAATGAAGTCATAAGGCACAAATGTATATGTGGAGATTGATAAACTTTTTTCTGTGAGAGCCAGTTAGTCAATTGTTTAGGCTTTAAGGGTGACATATAGCTTCTGTCATATATTCTTCTGGTTTTATGTAAACTGTTTTCAAATCTAAAAACCATTAACTCATAGACTGTACAGAAACACCCTGTAGGTTGAATTTAGCTCACAGTCCATAGTTTGCAGACCCTTGAATTCAAAGTACAACTAAGAGACAGACAGGGATGGGATTTAGTTGGTTAATTAACAGCACCAAGATTTAAGGCAGTCTGATTCAGTAATATGCTCCCAAGTATGGCCCTACCTTACTTCACAGCAAGAAGTGTAGATACAATTCATATAAACACCAGAAAGGCATGAATTACAAACTGTTCCTCATAATTCTATGAGAGGCTTTCTTGGGGTTAGTGATGCCTATAGAGGATGTTAGACGATGATGCCACATCACTTTAATTTCTTCTCTGTTAATCTATTTTGGTCTTGAGCAAAATACATTTTTTTTTTCTTCCAGGGTTGGCACTACAGTGGGAGCCTGCTAGCTCTGCTTCAGTTAGGTCTAAGATCTAATAACCATACATGTTAGATCAGCTGTATGGAGTGAAAACATGCTTTTGGGCTTATGCCTTGCTCTGATTTTCCCCACAAGAGTGCATGTACTGGAATCTTTATGGACAGAGGCTGACAGCCTCTCCATGTAGTTGTTAGTATCTTTTATGTAATAAAAGTCCAATGGTGAGAATTAACATGTAACATCTTCACCGTTTGTGCCCATTCCCTTACATCTACTTACATTTCATTTCCAGATAACTCTTTGTGCTTCATCTTCCAAGTTTATTCCTCATATACCTTAAAAAATAAGGTAAGCTGTTCATAACTGTTGATGAGTCCATGCACTTCTTTAATGCAAGAACACTTCTTTCTGCACACACATTATGACTATGCATCATTTAAAAGTCTGTCTCTTGGGAAGATTTACCCTCATTTTTATTCTTTAGCATTGTCACCCCTGAATGAAGACATAGTGCACCGACCATTTGTCAACAGAGACCAAATACATGCTGACATATCTGTGAACCAAGCTTCATTCCCACCCCACTTCTTCTGTATGAAGAAGAGTTTCTTCATACAGAAACTCTAATACTACTATTTGTGAGTTGGAGGAAGAGCATAAGTGTAGAAGAATTAGGTAAAATGAGGTCAGGGTCTCTTGTTCACGCACCTAACTTGTGCTCTTTACTACTGCGTAGACCCAGTCATAGATACATCACTTTTAACTTAAGTTGAATGGCTGTTGATCTCAACTAATTTTATGATAATTTATCAAAACTATCTTATTTATGAAGGGAGGGTTAAGATTCACAGTCTCTTTACATCTAATGATCAGTTACCACTCTAGCTCTACCAGGATCTACTAGCATGCCAGGAACTGTATTTTTTAAATACACTATAATTCTCAACTACATAGGGCATGGTAATATTCAGACCTCTTTTCCATAGACAATCAATTGCATTATTATCTAAACTCAGATAGCTTTAATATTCAGGTGTTCTACTGGGTTCCATGGCCGAATTTGTCAGAACTGTGTGTTTTGCACATTGTACTCATTTCAAGATCCAGGATTGTTTTGGGACCAGATAAAAACCAGGAACCTTTCTCATTCCACAGTAAATGGGTTAGAACTGTATTCATACACGAAGAAAATGCTTCTTCCATCTTTGTTTTTAGCAGTAAAGTAGTCAAGGTGTGAATTCTTGTCCTTTTCTTTGGAGAGGATGACCTGGCTTGTCCTAAACCACTGCATGCCTGAAATCTTCACAAATGTAGCAGTACCTTTACCATAACCCCAGTTATGTCTCAGTAAGTAATCCAGAGTGCTTCCTATTTATTGCTAACCAGATACAACTTAATCGATATCATAATATATTAAGCCAGTATGACAGTCTCTCTCTTTTTTAAGATATTTATTTATTTGATAGAGAGTGAGAAAGAGGCCCACAAGTAGGCAGAGCAGAAGGCAGATGGAGAGGGAGAAGCAGGCTCCCCACTGAGGAGGGAGCCTGAGGAGGGAGCCTGATGAGGGACCTGATCCCAGGACCCTGGGATCATGACCTGGGCCGAAGGCAGACACTTAACCCGCTGAGCCACCCAGGCACCCCTGACATTTAAAAAAATTTTTTTTTGACTTAATGATATTAAAGTATAGAATTAAACATATTTGTAGCAAGACCATGAATGCACACTGATAGTCCTTGTTGTGTGAATGCAAACTGCTTCTTACTTCTTTAGTGATGGGCATTGAAAGAAATGAAGCACACTTCCCAGACCAAATCTATATAACCTTATGGAGGTTATGTTACTCTACTCTATTAAATGTTCCAAATTTAGGAAAACTGTTACAATTCTGACTCAAACTTAGTTACATTTTGGTTAGTCTACTTTCATCTGTCCTGATTCATCCAATGTTTCCATAGACTTTATGTTGAAAATAAAATGAGGGAATAATGAGGAATATTACCTTAAATTTTTAAGAGTTACACTAATCTCTGCCATTTCTCCCTGAGCTCATATCATTTTCAATTGACTATCTTGATTGGGGGGAGGTCACAGGTTTTCAGAATTCCCATTTAGTCTTTGTTACTATAATAACTCTTTTTCCATAGTTCAAAAATCCAGCTTCTAAGTGTGTTAAATTCAGTTGTGTTTTGAGGAAATAGGTAAATCATCACCAGTTTGGACAATGAAATCAGTTGATTTACTGTGGGGTCAGCACACCATTTTACAACTCATCACTATATACTCTACCTTAACCAATGCTTTTGGTCCTTGAGTATCAATGTTTTCATAGACCCTGAATCTAACACCCCTGTAAATATTGGTTATTTTCTTTTTACTGGGGAATGGTTACTTGTGTAAATGGTTGCATGTCCCTTTGGAGAGGGGCAGAGTAAATACTACTGAATCCATTTAAATGAGATTGCACAGTCCTTCATGAGGACCCATCCCTTGCTTCAGTTAGTAGGTACTGAGTCTGAATTACGACTTTCTGTTGGAGTGATTACCTTCAACTTCAACTTCAACTTCAGTTGCTCATTCATGTGTAAATACACACACACACACACACACACACACATAAACACACACACTATATATGTATTCCCTATAATTTTCCATCCATATATAGATATCCATATATATCCATATATATATATATTCCCTATAAACATCCCTAAATATAAATATATATATATATATATTCCCTATAATTCTCCATCCATTCTGTCTCTTAGAAGCCTATTTTCTATTAGACACTTCCACAGATACTGAAGGAGAAGCCTACTCTTTGGCAGCCATTTTAACTGGCTGTTGATTCTGCTTATTACATCAATCTTATCGATGATGGTTAAGTTCTGCCATTGGCCTCCCATAATTTCATCTTCCTATAATCTCATTTGCTATTGGGGATTTTAGTTCTAGAACATCTCCTTCTGTAAGCCTGGTCTACAGAAATCATCCACTACTCACCTTCTCAATGGTTTAGTTCTCTCACTGCCTCATTTGAGATTTCTGCATAGTCTTTACGCAATGAGCTACTCCTACAGATTCACAGGTTTAGAGGATTCTGAGTCTTCATTTTTTTTTTCAATCATTTGCTTTAATATTCTTCATGATATTACTTCTCTGTCAAGGCCCAGACTTTGGCACAGTAGAATTACAAAGCAAATAATTCAATATTTATTGATTTTCTGCTACTCATAATTAGGTCCTGAGTCTAATGCTTAGTATGAATAGTGTTGTGACACAGTAAGTAAGGATTTTTTTTGACCAGAGAGAGTTCTAGATGCCATATTTTACTTTGCATATATGATGGATTTTTTTTGAGCTTACCATTTTTTTCCTTCCAAAATATTGGTTCTTAGCCATAGTCATTTGATTCAATGGTCCTGACAATTATTATTCCCCATCTATCTCAAACTCCAATAATATTGTACAAGTCAGTGCATTTATTTCTATGTGTATTTTATCTTAATACAGAGTGAAATCCTAACTTTTGTACAACTACAGCATACCATGGAATATCAACAGTCAACTTGCCGTAGTGAAGGTGTCTTCAGTTTCATCCAACTGGTGAATGAGCTAAATCCATAAACCTACCGTTATAATTTCCTACCTAAGACCAAATCAAAGACAACCTTGATCTTATCTTCCATACTCATTTCTCAGAACTAACTGATCATCTAATCCTGTCAGCTTTATCTTCAAAAGGTATCCTGATTCTACCTTACATAGTCCTACATAGAAACAGAGCATGAGATTTAAAAAAAAGTCTGGTGTGGGACGCCTGGGTGACTCAGTTGGTTAAGCAGCTGCCTTCAGCTCAGGTCATGATCCCAGCATCCTGGGATCGAGTCCCACATCGGGCTCCTTGCTTGGCAGGTAGCCTGCTTCTCCCTCTGCCTCTGCCTGCCACTCTGTCTGCCTGTGCTCACTCTCGCTCCTCTCTCTCTGACAAATAAATAAAATCTTAAAAAAAAAATCTGGTGTGCATGATTTTTTAAGGAAGAATTTTTCTAAAGAAATTCATAGGAACTGAGATAAAGAGAACAGGAAAGAGAAAAGATTCAAGGTAGGACTGGTTGTTAGGTAAAATTTTGACTTGATTTGATCCATAGGGCAGTCTGAATTGTTAAGTTACACTGCATGGTTGTGGTGTCTTGTGACAAAAATTCTAGGCTTTTGTATCCATGTCTGTTAGCATATGACTGACTCTCAGATTTGGGGCAGGTGTCTTTCCAGATGGCTTCTCCCAATCAAAGATAATTCCCTGTGTAAGTTTACAAACTTAAGCCAGTACCTTCAGCTTGCAGGTGGTTACAACTTTAGGTAAAGTGTTAGTGGGTAGTACATCATGAATGGTCAATACAATCATCTAACTCAAGTATACTGAGAGGTATATGGCCTATAAAAATATTCACTAATTATGTCTGCATTTCCTTTCTTATGGGGCATTAAAATAACATTATCTTATACCTCTATTAAAGATGCAACTTTTTGCTTTTCTTCCCCACATCTCTCTGCTTTCCTTTTTTTTTTAACTTTATTTTTTTCAGTTTTCCAAGATTCATTGTTTATGCATCACACCCAGTGCTCCACGCAATACATACCCTCCTTAATACCCATCACCAGGCTCACCCAACCCCCCAACCCCCTCCCCTCCAAAACCCTCAGTTTGTTTCTCAGAGTCCAAGGTCTCTCATGGTTCATCTCCCCCTCCAATTTCCCCCAAACTCTCTTCTCCTCTCCTCCCAATGTCCTCCATGTTACTCCTTATGCTCCACAAGTAAAGTGAAACCATATGATAATTGACTGTCTCTGCTTGACTTATTTCACTCAGCATAATCTCCTCCAGTCCCATCCATGTTGATACAAAAGTTGGGTATTCATCCTTTCTGATGGAGGGATAATATTCCATTGTATATATTGACCATACCTTCTTGATCCATTTGTCTGTTGAAGGGCATCTTGATTTTTTGCACAGTTTGGCCACTGTGACCAATGCTGCTATGAACATTGGTGTACAGATGGCCCTTCTTTTCACCACATCTGTATCTTTGGGGTAAATATCCAGTGGTGCAATTGCAGGGTCATAGGGAAGCTCTATTTTTAATTTCCTAAGGAACCTCCACACTGTTTTCCAAAGTGGCTGCACCAACTTGCATTCCAACCAACAGTGTAAGAGGGTTGCCCTTTCTCCACATCCTCTCCAACACTTGTTGTTTACGGTCTTGTTAATTTTGGCCATTCCAACTGGTGTAAGGTGGTATCTCAATGTGGTTTTGATTTGAATCTCCCTGATGGCTAATGATGATGAACATTTTTTCATGTGTCTGTTAGCCATTTGTATGTCTTCTTTGGAGAAGTGTCTGTTCATGTCTTCTCTGCTTTCCTTTCAATTTCATGAATTAACAATTCAGAGCCCTGGGGAAACCTAAAACAGAGTTATCCATTTCTACTACCTAGGCATCAAACAGTTGCTGATTTTGGATGGAGACAAAAATCACTGCATTGCAGTTACTTCTAATATTCTCCAGCTTCCCAGCCAATTTTCTTCCACTTTTCTATTTTTTTGTTTGTTTTGTGGTTCTATGGTTTTAAATACCATACCTGTTCTAAAATCTCCCAGCTTTTTAATTACTTTACACTGTTCTTAATTCTATGTTCTTATTTTAATTCCTTCCTAAATGAAAACCTACCCTTGGACATGAAAAGCAATTTCCAAACCTACACTTTACCACCTTTTCCCATACACTTGCTACTCATACTGTATTTCTTGTATCAGTAAACTTCAGTTCCTCTTTTTAGGTTCTCAGCCCAAAAATTTTGGAGTCAAATTGATCTTTTTCTGTCACTTCCTTAACAGCCAATCCATAGACAAATGTAGTCAATTCTACTTTTAACCAACATCTAGAATCAGAACATTTCTCAGTATTTCCATAAGGATTCAAGTCATGATCATCTACCTTCTGGAACATACTAATCTTTTGTACTGACCTCCCTCCTCCATTTTTAGTCTCAGTGATGGTGTCACCACTTATGGTGACTTATTTTTCCTTAAGAATGAAAGAGAAGTTCATTTTAATGGACAGGTTTTTGTGGTAGAAAGTTAATGTTTTTAACAGAAAAGAAATCTAGCTTCATGACCTCTCTACTTCTTACTATCCATTTCTCCAAGGCCTGCTTGCCATATCTCTAGATGTGAAACATGGAATGAAGAATCTCATAAAGGAATCATATGGTATTTTTAAAAAATGTGAACCAAAGTCAATGTTGAAATCAATTATTTTTAAAAACTACCAGTAATTAAACAGTTACATTGAGATCTTAAATTCTTTAGATAAAAAGATAATAATAAAACAATAAAAGCAACAAAATATTGTGTTTTTTTTAATCATATGATTTTTCCTGTTAGTTTTATTCCTTTATCAAACCAAAGTCACATTTGACCATTGTTATGGACTTTGAAGTTTGCTTTAGACCACATAAGTACCTTCCCAACACCTAATAATAGTCTGTAATATTTTTCTTCCAGCATTTATTATACTATCATTAATAATTAACGAGTTTTTAGATTTCAAAACATTTCCAAAGAAACTGAATGTTGAGAAATTTGCTCCAAAGCAGAGTGTTCAATAATTAGTACAGATGAAACATTCACTTAGAAATTTTGTCTGAATCTGAAGCCTGTAACCTTAATTACAACACTATGTTCCTGTTCAATTGAAATGACAGATTGCCATTGTGTTGATGATGATGAACTTGTCTCTATTTCTCTTGTTTCATGTGGGAAAATCACCAGTATTTGAAAAAATTTGTACCATCTTTTGCCTGGTATTTGCTAACTTGGCATGCTTAGAGAAAACCGCCATTCCTAACACAGGTGGCAAATTCTTCTGAAGGAAACTACTGGATCCCACTCTGGTAAGGGGTTTTCAACTACAGCAAGTATTAAACTCAAATCTAACTGCTTATTCAATTAAAAAACAATATGTATAATCTAAAAAACAAAAAACACAACGTGTCTAAATGTAAGACAGTCACCAAGCATTATACATCCTCAGTTCAGGGCCAATTTCTTTGTTATCATCTCTTTTCATTTTCAGTATTCCCAATTGTCAGGAAGTATCTATCAGCAGCATCTAAGAGACTGAGGTCACACTTTATCCTTTCCATCTGTGAAAGACTGAGGAACAGAGTCTTTCCTTCAGACTGCTTAGGCTGAGTTAGGTCATGTGCAGTACCTGGATCAAGAACAGTAATCGGGAGAATACTATGTGAGATTTGGCTTGAGTCTGCATCCCTGACACAAGTACATTGTGGGGATGAACAGATACAAGTAGATGTCATTCATTCTTTCATTCACATAATATATATTTACTTAGAATTGCTGCAAGGCAGGGAATGTTATACGTGCTGGATATACAACAGTGATCCAAATTGACAAATTGGTGCCTTGAAATAGCATATATTTTAGTAAAGGAGGGAGACAATGCAAATTTAATATATGATATAGCATATGAAGTTTATTATTTATGATATGTATGATATACTATGAAATGTGTTTCAAGTCAATTTAGAAAAGTAAAACAATGTGTTTCGTACCCATGTAGGAAAGTAAAACAGGGTAGTGTAAAGTTTTTACACTGATCAACAATACTTCTCATATTACATAGAAATACTGAGTCAAAACAAAAAAGGTCTGGAAAGGGGGAAGTGCTAGTTGTAGCAAAGGGTGTTCTACTAGATTTTAGAGCTTATTTTAAAGTTGTGGAACATAAGTAACTTTGATCTTGTCTTAGTGATAAATAGAACAATGAGAGAGAATATAAAAGTTCATTCATATAATAAAGAAATTCAGTTTGGGCAGTACAGATGAATAGGAGAAAAGATGGTTCAGTAAATTGAAAATGATCTTCTATGAAGAAAATAGAGAAATTAATCTCCTATCACATATTATAGATAATCATAAATTTCCTTTTAATCAAATATTTAAATGCAAAAAATAACATTTTTATTTTATTATTTTAAGTTTATTTTATTTTAACTGATAGTTAAATGCAAAAAATAACATTTTTTATTTTATTATTTTTAAGTTTATTTTATTTTAACTGATATGTGTATTATGTTAGCTTTGGGTGTACAATATAATGATTTCATATTTGTATGTATTGTGATTAATCACTACATTAGGTCTAGTTAGCATCTGTTACCATTTTTTATTTTAGAAAAAATAATATATTTGAATTTCTTACTTTATTTTTGGATCATGATGAGTTTTAAAAACAACAAAGTTTTCTAAAATTGGTTTAGTTACTGATTGGTGGACTCTATTCACTTGTAGAAAATTGACTCGATATACAAATAAGGTATACCATTTATCAAATATTCTTGCAGGTGCTTTAATAGAATTTTATATTTTTTCTATAAAGGATCTATGCTTTAATATAGATTTACTTTCCAATCTATCTTCTTCATTTGATTACTATCTCATTTTCTATTATATTTTCTGGTTGTCTTTCACTTCTATAGGAGGAAATTACTGAATTCCTTTGATAAATTATATCTATCTATATACAATATTATAGTAATCTACATCCTTTTTTTATTCTTTTAGCTCATGCCTTTGTCTTGTTTCATGGCAATAAAAAACCTAAAAAAAAACCTAAAAGTTTCCTTCAGTTTGCCTAAACTTTAGATAGGTTTCTTCTGGTCTATAGATTTCTGACCACCTTGTTCTCAGAGCTTTAGAAAATGTGTTTTGCAAATGTTTCCGTCCTTTAGAGATGTAAATATTTATAAAAGCCTCTTGCCAGTTTTTCAACTCAGGAATGTTTTTCTCAAGGATCTGAATCCCTTTGAAACACAGTCACCAAGGGAGATAGAATTCCTATGTCCTAATCTCTGTGAGAGGGCAGGAGTCTAAAATTATCAAGCACAAATGGTTTAATCACCTTCACCAACCCACACCCTCCAACCCATTGCATCCTATAGTATTTTTCCATTAGCTAACAACATCAAAAACTTTTTGATGGTCTTGAATAAAATCAACCTTGCCTGTTTAGCTCTGTCCAGTGCATTTTTTTCTTTGACACTATCCAGTATTACATTGAGCAAACATGCATATATTATTGGAGAAAATTCTAGGAGGAAGAGATTATCTGTCATTAAATTTTAGTTAAACTCACTTATAGAAAATATTTATGATATGATTGATTTTAGAATATGTATATGCGGGAAGCTTTTGGTGCTATTTTTGTTTTATTAATGGATATTCAGTTCAATACTTAAACTGCAACTGATTGCTTGGACACTTATGCATGTATTGAGAGACCACTTCATTAGAGTATTTAGAACATGGGCAACAAGTGATTTTTATAACAAAGAAGATATTAGATATTAAGGGTTCTGAATGCATATTTAGCAACCTCATATTATTTTTAATTAAATGTGGCTATTATAGTATTCAATATTACAAAACAGAACATGTGAAGCAATATTTTTGTCATTATATATCAGTTTTTGTAAAAAGATAGCATTATATAGTCATATTCTGGAGTAATTGAAAAACATAATATTAATAAGAAATCACGTGAGAGGTGATTTTTATCATACTCATCAAACTATTTTTTGGATTCTGGAATAAATAATCAAAGTTTTGAAAGTATCTTAAAAGTATCACTTATCTCATTGACCCTAAATGAAAATACACAAATTTAGAAGTGAGCTGAAAAAACAGCCAAAGAGCCATGTAAAAGTTTGTGTTGGACATTTTCTTTCTTTCCCTGACATTGATTACAGGCAGAGGACATTTTCCCATGAAATCCACTTGAGTTAATATTAAAAAGAATAGGTGTCAGTGTATTAGCAATACAAAAACCCTTGACGATATAAAATTTCTTCCTCCCAGCACATTAAATTTAAAGAGAGAACTTTGATGAGAGCAATTTCAGATTTACTTATGAACTTACTATAAAATATATTTCTACAATTCTCTTTCAACAAATTTTATTTGGGTGTAGATTTCAGTGGTAGGAGTCAAGGGCATCATCTCTTTCCATGGCAACATTAAATATTCCATTAAAGATCTAAGAATAAGCTATGGTAGAGAAGGAAGGGGGTAAGTATTTTTAGTTTTTCCTTATTCTGTTCAGCTTGCTTGTAGATGAAATTGGATTATCATCAAGAAAAATGGAAAGAAGCATGCATTTAAAGAGAATAAATTCTATTATTTGTGTGTTAACAGGTTCTCAGGATACCAGACAAATAATCTTAGACTTAACACAAAACAAATTATGTAGTAACTTACATTTATATAGCATTTATAAAGACTCATGCATGGCTTGTATATAACTCCTCTTTCAACATCACTGTACTATTGGCACTAGTATTTCCCAAATCTACAAATTAATAAACAAAGGAGATAAATATACTTTGTCTTTTGGTTATGAGATATGTTGATAAAACACTTGAAAGTCCTTCAAAAATTAACATTGCATGCTGGCCATCACTCATGAATTCCAAATTCTTACATATGGACTAAAAACACACACGATATTTATAAAATGTCTACTGTGCTTCAGGGTTATGTAACATATTGGATAAATTTAGGCAAAAGTAATACTACTTTCAAGGAATTCAAATTAATGTGTATAGTTTTTAGGAGAAAAAAATCACATTATTATTTATCACACATTTACTGTAGAAGAACATCGAGGCATCATCAGGACCCTCTAGTGAAATGATCCACAGATTAGAAATATTTGAAATTCATTGCTGCAAATCTCCTTGTTCCTCATTCTCATTATCACCTAAAAAAATAAACAAACAGATGGCAGGAAAGAAAACAGAAAACTGTAAGTTATTCATTGTATTCTCTCATGGGGAAACGTTTTTAGTCAATCACAGAACAGGAAAACATAAAATACATTGTAGATGATTTATTTTTCATGTTTCATGCTCATTTTATCTATGTTTGAGATTTGGGGATTTTTGGAGAGTCAGTCGTATATTTCACATAAATAAATGTAAATCGAGTGATATGCGAGTTGAAAAGAGCTATGTTGTTGAGGGACTAAATGTTTGTGGCAGAGGTCTCAAGGTATCACATGAATCTGAATTTGATTCTATAGAATGTACAAGAACTGATGTGACTTCAAATATAACACAAACCAGTTGTGTTAATCAAAACAAAACCAGTTAATTGAAATACATATATTATTAAAGAAATTGAATCATTCAAAAGAATTGAGAGGTTCTTTACAGTAATAAGAGTATATGCATGCAATTGGGCATTAATACTTGGCCAACTGTCTGAAAGAATTATTTTCTATTAAACTTTTAAAAGTGCTGACTCTGCCCCTTTGTGTCTATAAACCTTCCATACACACACACACACACTATATGATGATATATACCATATATGATATATATGGAGATACACACATATATGTATACATATATGTATGTATATATATATATGTGATGCAATTGGAGATACAGAGGCCATGCAATCTGGAATATGTATATCTGCACGTCCTACATTCCTGTCTCAGTTGAATTTAAAAAAGAAAGAAAAAAGAGAGAAAGAAAAGAAGCAACTAAAAAAATAAAAAGATGACTTTCTGTGATGTTTTTTATTTGGACTAAAAGTCTCCATAGTTTCATATTTTATTCTGCTTTCTGGTTATTTTGATGTATCTTTTAGATACTTATTAAAGCATATCTTTATATTACTTTGTGATACTCATTAGGACTTATTAATGCTCTTTTTTCTTCTGTTCTTTCCTAAACAGAAGAATGATTCAAAAGTTCTTGATAAATAAAGTATGAATGAATGAATAGAAGAAAATCATTAGAAAAATACAGGATAAATTTAAACTTTATAATAGTCTACCCCTAACATGGAAAATATGCATGTTAGTTTAAAAAAAGTTAATTATGAGTGGAATTTAACATTTTGAGATGAAAGCAAAGGGCATGTCTCCTATGCAGTTTTAATAATTCAGTAATCAAACAAGTACTTTATTTTTTATTACTTTAACACTGGGTAAATTAGACAAGAATTATAGAAAGCTGACAAGTAACAGTATGTGGTGAATTGCCTGTCTTCCTGATTACATGGCTGTTGTACTTCCAATTATTTAGGATTACCCTTTTGTTTTCTGAAGCAAGCTAGAAGAAATATATTTAATGCCTTAATTTATAAAAAAGGACTTGGAGTATTTCTTTTCGTACCTATGTTTCAAGTTTTTAAGTTTTTATTTGTTCATTTTTTTAAGATTATTGCTTTTCACTAAGAAAATGACAAGTCTCATTATAGGTTTCTGATTCAAGATCAGCCTCCTTGAACAAACAAGTGTGACAATTATGAGGTTTCTCAGGCTAGTGCTGGCTAAGTCTGAATGTCTCCATTTGATTATTTGCCTGGTGTTCCCTTTCTTTATTATTCCATTTGTGTTTCTACCAATTTTGTGCCTTTTCCTTTTTGTTAGGAAGTAGCTTTCATTCCAAAAGTTTCTGGTGACTTCTGGTGGAGCTTCCAAAAAGCATTCTTGGTTCTCTTTACTGTTTTAGAGAAAATATTAAATCATCGGAAGGAATTTTAAAACTTGCTACTTGGCAGGCAGTAAACATTTAATTGTTTCACTAATTCAAATAATGTAAATCCCTAGTAAAATTAAGGAAAAAAAAAACACAGAGGAAAAAAAATAGGATAGAGGGAAAGACAATGGAAATATTTAGTTGTGTATATAAGTATCTCTATATTTATAGAAATACAATTATTAAAACATATACAATTATAATAAACAATAAAACATTGATTATGAAATATTTGGAATAGAAGATGTGTGATAAACAGAATTTTATGTAATATAAACTTAAAAGCTAGCCATTTCTTTTACTTTGAGAAAGGGGAAAAAGTAAAATCTTTTGAAATCTTTCAAATTCACACCTTTACTAGCAAATGGAATGATATCACCATAACTGATACAGTTTGACATTAGGGATATCTAAGAATTGAGAGAATGATGATGCATTTTTATTTTTAATTAACATGAATACCTTAGTTTCCTTAATGAATAAAAAAGTAAGATTAAAGAGAAGTTTTGTACATTAATATGGGATCAATAAAATGTTTATTTTAGTACAATTGAACTTATTATTCAACAATAATGACCTATTTCTAACATAACTACAATAAAGCATTCTAGTAATAATGTTAATAATTGGGAATTTAAGAATATCAAACAATTGAGAAGGAAAACAAAGGATAGATATCCCCTGATTTTATATCTGATCATCTAAGTAACTCCATGTTGTTAGATAGACATGAGGAGAAAAACATATTCTGAATATATAGTATATTTATGTTTATATATAATATACTTTTATAATGGTATGTAAAATACTTTTATAATGGTATTTGGGAATGATTGTGATACACAACAAAAATAATATATTTCAAAAATAATATATTTCAGTATTTCAATATATTTCAACTATTTCAGTAGTTAAAAACAAAGACTGAGGATAGGTCCTTTCAATGATATCTCTCATTAAAAATGTTAAATTAGGTAAGATCTTTATATCTCAGAGTCTCGGGTCCATTTCTTGAAGCTTCATTTTTCAGAGAAAAATCCTATGTTGTTGATTAATTGTTAAATGTTATGTGATGTATAATAATAGAAATGGTGTCCACAATTTGACAGGTGACAGAAGAGACTGACAGAACCACAAACACATCTATTGTTATTTCCTCTTTCGAGAGTCATATGTTCCTTGATACTGCTGTGAAAATAGCAATCACTCATACTTCTAAAGCTATTTTCCCACTGTTAAAAATCACTTAGGAGAATACGATTTCTAACCCAGGTGAGACAATCTGTAATTTCTAACTATAATATTCTAGAGGAGAAGAAAACCTGAAACTATTATTTTTAAATGGCTAAGGAAATCACACATGATAGAAGAAATATTTATTTTTTGTGGAAATATTATTTATAACTTCTGTTTATGGGCTCTAGAATTTTTCATCTCATTTTTCATCTCTTCTTCATGTCTATTTGAAGAACAAATTTATAGAGCACACTTAACAAAAAACAAAAGTAAATAAAAGCCTAATCATCTATTGTAAATTATGAAAAAGCTAGTAGGAATTTGCAGCCACAAAGCCACCAAGGTGCAGAATCTTAATGGACTTAATAGGAGCTCAGCAGACTTATATCTTCAAAGGCCACTTGATTAAAGCTGGTAGAAGAAAATTCAAAATTTACTTATTTTCAGAAAGGTAATTTTCTATTTTTTATTAGGAAACATGATTTTTATGTACACTGTATACTTTGATAGACAGTAACTACGTTTTTTTGCTGGGGAAATCTAATTTATTTTAATAATAAAATAAAATATAAAATAATAATAAAATAAAAACACCTATTTAGTGGTTGTAGAATTTTACTAAGTACATGTCCTTAAGAATCATCAACTATAAATCCTTGTGTCCTTTGTTATCACTCTCCTAACTGATGTGAAAATTTGCAAAATTTCAATATTCTTAAAAATAGGAATGTAACGATCATGCATATATTCTACCTTTCATACAGTTAAAATATACATATTTTATTTCCTTAAGTATATCATAAATTTTCTAAGAACACAGAAGTCCCTTGTTATGTTTTATATCCATGACAGACTTTGTTATCAACCTTATTGTTAGGGATCGACAGGTTTTGTTGTGTTACAAGTGAGCACCAAAACGTCAGTGCTAACCAGTATAAAGGTTAGTTTTTCAAAGTCCTGTGCCAGCCCAGAAGGTAACTCATGGCTCTGGACTCTATATTGTTGAAAACACTATCTTCATCATATACCTTCACAGTTCTCTGACAAGAAAATGTGATCTAGAGGTGCACACACAGGACACATTTAAAATCAGGCGCAGCAATGTCTCACATAGCTTCTTCCCATATTCCTTTGGCCCAAATCTAATCATAAAGCCCCAACCTAAAGCTAAGAGAAGGTATAAAACAGAAGAACAGATGTGTATTCTACCACACTACCACAATTACCCTAATCAATAAAAGAACAAATATTTCTATGGGCTTAACTGATTGAGGCTCTATTTCTAGTGTTTTACACGTATTGACTCATGAATTTTCACTTAACTTAATGAAATAAATACTATTAAAAGCCTCATCTTGAATTTAAAGAAGTTTATTTCTGTCATGAACAGCCCAAAGTCTCAAATCCCCATGGATTTACATGATGAAACTATAGTTCTCTTTCATATCACAAGTCGCATGTGGGGGCAGGGAAGCGTCTTCTCCAGGCAGTTTATCAGGGACATTGCCATCTTCCATCTTCTAGCCTTGGCCTTGAGCATCATCAGAGTTCTTTCTTTTTTACATTTTGATGGGGAAGAAGAACAGAATTATCATGGGTCAATTTTATGGGCCGGGCTGGGAAGTGCTGCATCACTGGTCTCATTTCACTGGCTAGAAAAAGAGCATCGGCTGAACTGACATGAATGTATAGGAAATAGGGAATATATTTGGACTTCTTACCTAAAAACAAAAGGAAACGTAGGTAATAATGAGTCCTGGCAGTAGTTGTCACAAACCATTTTTAAGTAGAATCATGGAAGAGAGAGCTTAAATAACAACTTGGTCAAGTTCACATAGCTAGGAAATGACAGAAAAAGAACTTGACCCATATAATTTATCTTCACAATCTCTACTCTTACCCTCCATACTATTTTTGTAATGCTTATAATTTAACAAAAATGTTTAATACGTATTTCTTAAATGTTTGTAGAACAGATGATTCCACCTAGAATATAGAACAGGTAATGTTAATATACTTTTATTAAATTATTGTATGTAGAACAGATAATTTTACCCAGATAATTGATGTAAGACATTTTTTTTTTCCTTTTGGCTACCACTTGCTGGCATTTTAAAATTACTAGTAAGGTGTTACCTGAGCACATTATAATATTTAATTCCTTGGAAAATATTTTCTAGATACTCAGCTTAGCTTCAGTAATGTGTTCCCCACACCCAGTTTGATGATTAGCTGTTCAACCATGCATCTGTTGATTTGGTTTCCTTATCTTCACCTTCATCTGTTCCAGCACATATCTTTTAGAATACAGATAGAGAAATTTAGAGTTAGCACTCATTTCCCTAATCAACTCAGATGGTCCTCACAGAGGACAGAATCACAGGAAACATTTCAACAATTATTGAGAGAACAGAAGGTAGTAGATTATCCGACACTTCTTTTACTTTAGTTTGGGAGAAAGCCACTCTAAGAATGGGTTTTTCCAGCATAGAAAACATGAACAAAAGAAAGGGAGGGTAACTTTCACAAGAGAGAAAATAACTTTTAAAACATCTTATTTCCCTTCCTTAACTTGCAGGGAAATTGCTATACTGTTAATGGTCTGTGAATCTTTAATTACAGATAAATGTTCATGTTAGTATCTGTCCTCTGGGCAAAAATGCAAACACATTACACCACAAGAGAAGCAAAGAAATGAATTTATGCTTTAATGAGCTGTGGAATCTTATTATTCACCTAATATAAAATGACACTTTGACTTTGTACTGGAAACAAACTGGGAATATGAGGTCCAATTTGTATTCAAGGAAATTGTTTACTCTGAAAATTTATCCAATGATAAGTTATTTTTTTCGTATCTTGAAGACTCCCTTTTATTGCCTTTCCTTTCTATTTTTAATTAGTTTAAAGTAATTATTTGAAAATTCAACATTAATCTTCTCTCTAATCTAGAGGGAAATTATTCATGGTAAAAGCTCATGTTAGGTTTGTCATTTCACAGTGACACTGTGTGTTTTTCTATCTGTATACGAACAAGAAAAATCAAAATTAACAATTGCCCCAAATGCTAATGGCCCGTCCATCTAATCAAGCACTTTTCATTATGTAGCATCACCAGATTTAATTGAGCATTTAATTCATAGTTTGTCACTCTGCTGGTTGCTTGGTGATTTATATCCAGTCCTCACACCAAAACTAGAAGATAATGTTGATTTAAATGGGATATCAAAACTCAAACCATTTTAAAATAAGAAATCAAATATGTCTAGTAGATATGTTAGTGTTATTCTTGGTGTTGCTTATATCCCAAGTGTGATGCATATTAGAGAAGAGGAAAAATGATAACAGCAATGAACTTACGGCCTAACAAATGAAACTTACAAGCACTTATAACAATCATAATCTGGAAAATTAAATATTATTAAAAGGGTCACAATCATTAAATAGCCAATCAAATTTTTATTTCTATTAGAAGATTAAACTTATATTCCAAAGCCATATTACTGTAGCTTCTATAATATAAATTATTATTTGCTTTTATTCAGCTGTAGGGAAAAGAGAACATTTTTCATCTTCCTGAAACTTATTTGACAACTGTTACAGGGATTTGCAACTTCAAATCTAAGTAAAGCAGTGGAATTTTTGTAGTTTGCAGGGAGAAAGAAAATCAGGTCTGAAGAGCTAAAAATTAACAATACTGATAAAAGTGAGTAGGATAGAAAAGGTTTGAGGTATTTGATGTTTTGTATATTGCATAGGTATTATCATTTCCAGTTTAAAATCGAGGGGGATGATGCTCAGTGAGTCTAAGTAACTTTATTCATTCAGAATGTATTTATTGAGTTCTAGTCTGTGCTAGAGACTGCTATGAAGTGAGAATTACAGCAGTGATAAAATTGACCCATTTAATCTCATGTAGGAACCTAAAATAAATAATCCCCACAATGTTTACTTACTTTAAATTGTAGTAGGTCCAAAAAAAAAGAGAGAGAGAGAGAAATAGAAAGTGCTGTGAGAAACACAGGATGGTTTTGATCTTGCATGAGTGACAAGGAAAAAAAAAATCTGTGAAGAACTGTAATTTAAGGGGTCACTTCAAAATTTGTATATTTATTAAATTATACGTGTTTATGTAATTGAGAGAGAAGGAGAGGAGAAAAAGAAGGGAAGAAAGAAGGAGAAATGAAGAGACAGAGAGAATGTGTGTGTTTATGTTATTTCTTCTCCCTCTGTATTCTGAGCCAGTGAAAAATGGGCAGAGTGGCCAATTGAGAATAAGAGTACAATTCACACTTTATTTCTGCTGAAGGCAAAATGGACAAAATGGCTTAGACCAGGAAAGTATACTTACTGTCTCTTTGTCCTAGAATTGAATTTACTTAAGCACCTAGTTGAAGTGAAAGAAAATGATTCATAGACACAAATCTCATATTTGTGAGAGCACTGTATCAATGTTCATGCATATGATGACTGAATTAATCTATAAAAATACATTTTACTTTTGGAATGTATGAAAATAATTCTTAAATACTAACATATCTTATATAGTCCTCATTTTATATGTATTCTACTTTATGAATTGGCATTTTCATCCTACTTCAACCACCCACATTTACTGCTTCTGTTTTATAACCACCCCAAACGAAAATCTCTATTCTACCAACCCTTTCCTTTACATTGTTGAACAGTTAATTTTCCTCCCCTTATTTGAATGGTCACTACCAGTTCGAAACCAATGACTATTTAAATTTTTATATACATCACCTTTCCTCTTTCTCTAGTTTTTTCACTCTAAAATTTGATAAATTCTTGTCACTCTCATTAACTCCATCAGATATATGAAGCAACATGACTGTCAATGCAATTAAATTAATCATATATACTTCACAATGCACTAATTCTTTTCTTCAACATTACATAAAATTTGCAAGCTCATTAGGCTCATTTATGCTTCTAATCTGTCTATAAAAGATATATCTGAATAGCCTAGAAATTTTCTTGGAACAATGTAGCTTCTCATAGCAAATGAATAGCTGAATTTATCTCAGAGTTTAAATTCATAATTTCATTGATTTATAGAAGAAGTAAACATTATAAGTCACAGTATATGCTAACATTGTCATCTTTCGGCTTAGAAAAAGGCACAGTATAAAAATGTTGGAAATAAAAGAGACAAGGGAATTTCATGATGGTATAAGGAAATCATCAACCTTTGAAATATATACTAAACATAGGAAAATGAGTAGCCTTAAAAATGTATTAATTTATTCTCTATCTCTATGCCTGTTATTTAACCATAAGTTATTTTGCATTTTCTCTCCTCTTTTTAAAATTGATTTAAAATAACCACCCATTTATTCATTCATGCAACAAATATTTATTAAATGATTACTTGTTCCAGGTACTTTTTTCATGTGCTGTGAAAAGCAATGAAACAAAACACATAAAACTTATATTCTAATGGAAAGATACACAAAAAAATAAAAAAGGTAAATTATATAGAATGTTAGTGATAAGAGATGAGGAGAAAATTAAGCAAGAGGACCATATGGCTGTGGCAGGTGGTAGTTTTCAAATATAGCCACAACTACATCACCCATCCTACATGCTGTTTTACAATGTGGTATTACCACCTTGCCTTTAAAAGGCAGTGCTGGTCCACATCCTCATGAATCCTGGTGGGTCTGAGACTAGTTTAACTAAAATAATGCAGTAGAAATGACAATTGTGGTTTTACAGCCAGGTCCGCAATACAGACTTCACTCTGTGTATTGGGACACTAGCTTTTGGAGCTCTGTGCCTCATATAAGAAGTCTGATTATCCTGCTATCCTTAAATGCTCTTAGCAAGTCCAAGGCATATAGATAAAAGACTTGCAGGTCCTATGATGGAAAATCCCATCTGAGGTCCTAACTGGAAGGCAGATACCTGATTAAGGATACTTACAGGTTATTTCAGTCCCTGGTGTTCAAGTCCCCACAGCCAATAGTTAAGACCAATCTCATCTAGTATTGCCCTGTCCAAATTCCCAACCCATAGAATCTGTGAACTAATAAATGTGTTTTGGGATGGTCTGTTACAGTAGTAAATAGAGAGTGGGGTCTTACATTTTAGACTAGATAACCAGATTTACATAAATCTAAAGTCTGTACTGCCTATTAGGTAGCCAAGTGGAGTGGTCAGCAAAGGAGAGAAGATAATGAGTCTAAAGATTAGGAAAAAGGCCCAGCCAGGCTCAAGACAGGCCCCTAGAAGGCCTTACTTGGGAAATACTGCATAAAAATGGAGTGTTCTTAAAGTATTTTTTTCTTACTTTTTTAAGTACTATTATACATATTCATAAAGGAAACATGTTTTCCAAGACGCAGAGTCATTTTCCAATTGTATCCATAGGATACAAGTTTGAATATTTCAATATTTTAATATTTATTTTTACATATTTGCAATGTACATGATTTTAAACTTTTAAGTTTAAATGTAAATTATTATATTTAACCATTCCTTCAGATTCTTCTCATTTACTTAAGTCTCATTGCTCTTCAGTTGATGAGGAAATAAATAAGTATATTTACCTAAAGTCTTAATTTTAATTTACTACATTTGCTTGATTCTAAAATCCCAGATAAAAATACATAATTATGCTGAGCAAAATAAGTCAGTCAGAGAAGACAATTATCATATGGTTTCACTGTATGTGAATATAGGAAACAGCACAAAGGATCCAATGGAAAGGGAGGAAAAACTGGATGGGAAGTCATCAGAGAGGGAGAAAAACCATGAGAGACTCTTAACTATAGGAAACAAACTGAAGGTTGCTGGAGGGAGGTGGTTGGGAGGGATAGAGTAAGTGGGTGATGGGCATTAATGGGGACACGTGATGTGTGAGCACTGGGTATTACATGCAACTGACAAATTATTGAACACTACATCTGGAACTAAAGATGTACTTGTTTAATTATTAAAACTAGCCGACTAGTTGGCTAATTGAATTTGAATAAAAAAATTCAAGTTTGAGTATGAAAAATTAAAAATAAAGTATGACATTAAAAAATGCATAATTAATATAAAAGCACATGCTATAAAATTATATTTGCATATTAATTTAACGAATAACCCCAATTTCATAAAAGATAAACTATAAAAAAACTGCATTTCAATATCAATAATATACAATAGCAGTACAATATTTGGGTTGTTGTTTTATATGTAAATTTAGATTTATTCTTTTAAAAATTCCACCTTATGAGGCACCTGCGTGGCTCAGTGAGTTAAGTGTCTGACTCTTGATTTTGTCTCAGGTCATGATCTCAGACAGTGGGGAATCTGCTTGAGATTCTCTCTCTCTCCCTCTGCCCCTGCATCTCTCTCTTTATCTCAAATAAATAACTAAATAAAAATAAAAAGTGCACCTTAAAATCACAGAGGTAAAAGCAATTTTTTCCATATGAACAACAACAATAACAAAACAATTAGGAAATCATAATTTACCCTGTAAGAATTTATGATTTATATTATTTGACTTACCTTTGACTTGCTACTCTACATATTTAAATAAGATGACTATTAGAGTTAATGAATGGGAAAAAGACCAAATATTTTAATATTTATAGATTGATCATTTCCTTTACTTTGCATGTTTTCTGAGTTATAACGACCTAGGCATAGAAAAGTGCATGGATAGAGAAAGTGGTGAGGAAGTTGGGCCATTAGTACAAACTAAATGAAGTTTATAAATAGTGCCAATTTAGTCTTCCAAAATCTTCCTGTTCATTCTGGTCCCCAATATCGTTTTCCAATAACATAAGCATATTTTTCTTCCTACACATATTGTCAAAATTATATTTGAACACTAAAGTGAAAATAAAATGATTCACAAAAATTCATATAATATTCTCCACTGTTAATTCCATTTTACTAGTTACAAATGTTTATTAAATTGTATGAAAGTAAATGTTTAGGTACCAGTTAGTGAGCTATGAAGGGTTTGGGAATTACTATAGTCTTACTAACCACTCTTCATCCCCTTCTGCTATGCACAAATAATGTCTTATTTATAAGCAGCCACAAATAATATATTAAAGTCAGCTTTTGTTAACTCTGTTTATTAAACAAATTATGATGAAAACAAAGCATATAAAAAGTAGATATTATGTTAATTATTATTAATTTTTGGTAACAGAGACAAGATATATAAAAGGAAATGAAATTTTGGTATTATGTATGTTATTTAATAATTCATAAATTTACAAAAAGAAAGAGATTAGTTTAAAAATGTATAACCTGTAGGGTTTATCTGTATGGCACAACAAACTGAATCATAAAAAACTTTAGGACTGCCCATCTTTAATATAATTTACTACATATCTAGTGTCATGAGCATGCTATGAAGGCTTACATACAAATTTTATCTTTCCACAATGTCAGCTTTATTCAGTCATAAAGCAAGGTTAACATAGTAATAGAGCCGGTTTAGGATACCAAATTCAATGACTTTTCAACATGTATTTAACTTGGCTTCTTACACATCACGCAAAGCAAGTCACAGGACAAGTCACACAACGAGGAAGATAGAACAAGGGGTAGGAAGTTAATGAACCAAACATAGTTGAAATAAAGCCTCTGTCCAGTCTGGGTCAGGTCTCATCACTTACTGCTTATCATCTTTCAAGTAGTGAAGGACCTCTGTTCTGTTAGGAGATCAACCGGGAGACCCTTCAGTGGCAGCTGCCTTTTTAAAGTGGTCAGGCCTAGAGAGGGAGTCAGTGTCGGAAGAGTCTGACAGTTTCCTGCCAAATCCTCTTTTTCTAAAGGGATTTAATCAATCTTGGGACCTTGCAGACCTCCTCTGTTTCTGCTGGTTATCAGGTCTGAGTGTGTCATCAGCCAGTGCTCGTCTCAGGGATATGTAGTCTTAGCTGCAATGCCCTTCGCTGCCTGCATCATTGTTTGACACAGGTCCCTTCTTGATACAAGTCTCTGCTTGACGTGAGTGACTCCATCTTGCTCTCTATACCAAGTGACTAAAAGTTTGAATAATTATATTACTCTGTAATTAACATAGTAATATTAATATTCCTAGATGTCAGATTTCCATGGCTGAATAATGTATTTTCTATTTTTAGTGGATTGTATGTCATTTTAAATGTTTTTTTTTCCAACAATAACAAAATATGATAGATTTACTCTGCCTTAAACTATTTACTAGATGTCTCTGAAGCATAGTTTATAGATGTACTATGTGCAGTAGAAATATGAATGATTTGTTTACATTACTCTATATAAATGATTTGTTTGCTTAATGTCTTGGAAATCATTTGATGTATTATGGTTGCTGATCCTGTTGTCATCAGATTACTATAATAAACAAGATCTGTATCTAATTCGGTCCTCTCTTGTCTAAACCAGATGCAGGTGTTTTTATCTCCATGTTTTTTATATTAGTGGTGCTTTTATCAAGTTCATATTGATGTGTCATGTTAAAAGTTTTAATTTTTCCTTATTAAATATTATTTTTAAAAATTGTGAAATATTTCAAACAAGAAAAAGTAGAGCATATTATAAAGAATATCTTTATATTCCCCTAATAAAATGTAAGAAAAGTCAACAGCACTTTGCCACATTTGCATCCGACCTATTATTTGAAAAACAGACATTATAAATGACATGGTGACTTCTTTGACTGCTCAGTGATCCTTCACTGGGGCACTAACCTGATCTTAGTGTTTATATCATGGATTGATATTATAATATTTTTATTGCATATGAATAAATTATATATAGTATGTAATTTTTGCTACTTTAGTGTTCAAGTATAAAAATATCTGTTAGTGTGATTACTGTAATTTAATAGCTTTATTCATAATTTTGTATTCTAGGTTGACCTGTGTTTATTAATTTTTAAAAATTCATTTTATGAATAACCCATTTATTTAGTCCATTTCCCAGTTTATAGGAGCCATATTATTTTTATAGTATATACCTAGAACTGGATTTATTGAGTTTTATGACATGACATCATTCACATTTACTAGCTGTATTAGTTATTAATCATTGTGTTGTAAATTTCTCCCAAACATAGCTACTTAAATTAATAAACACTCATTCTCTCAGTTTTTGTGGGTGAGTAATCCTGGCATGGTCTCACAAGATGACAGTCATCTCAAGGTGTGACTGAGGATGGATCTGCCTCCAACCTCACCTACTAGCTGTTGGCAGGACAATCTCAGATGTTGAGCTAAGGGCCCAGAATCTTCACTGGCTATTGATGGAAAGCCAGTTTTGACCCTATTCACCAGGCAGTTCACAGTATGGCTGCTGACTTGACCACACTGAGCAAGGGAGAGATCCTAACCTTTGTAATCCAAACTCAGAAGTAATATCCTGTCACTTTTGATGGATTTATATATTTTTGGATATCAATCTCTTATTCGATAAATGGTTTCAAGTGTCTCTCCCAATCTGTAGACTGCCTTTTCATTTTATTGTCTTTTGCTGTCTAGAGGTTTTTATGCTTGATATAGTATCACTTATTTATTTGTGATTTTGTTTTTTGTGCTTTGATTTCATAGTCAAAAAACCATTTTCCAGATCAATGTCAAGGAGTGTCTTCCCTTTGTTTTCTTCTAGGAGTTTAACGGTATCAGGTCTTATTTTTAAGTCTTTAATCAATCTTGAGTTAATTTTTATGAATTGTATAAGTTAGGGGTCTCAATTCTTAATTTCTTTCTTTCTCTCTTTCCTTTCCTTCCCATCCCTTTCCTCCCTCCCTTCCTTCCATCTTTCCTTCCTTCCTGTTTTTGCATATGGTTATTTAGTTTTCCCAACACCATTTGTTGAAGAGCATATGATGTTATAAATGGATAGTTTTATTTATTTCTTTTTTCAGATGTTTTGTTGCTTGTATATAGAAATACAACTGATCCCTTCATAGAGATTTTTTTTTCCTTAACTTTATTGAATTTGTTGATTATGTCTAACTTTTTGTTGTTGTTGTTCAGTCCTTAGGACTTTCAATATATATAAGAACATATGATCAGCAAATAACAGTTTTACTCTTCCTTTTCAGTTTGAATGTCTTGTATTTTTCTTGACTAATTGCTCTAGTTAGGACTTCTAGCACTGTGAATAAAAATGGTAAGGGTAGTCACCCTTATTTTGTTTCTGGTCTTAAAGTAAAAACTTTTAATTTTTTACTGTAGACTATAATGTTAGGTGTGGATTTGTCATATATGGCCTTTATCATTTTGAGGTTTGTTCCTTCTATACCCAATTTGATGAGGGTTTTTCTCATGAATAGATGTTGTATTTTGTCAAATACTTTTTTCTGTATCTATTGAGATGGCAATATGGTTTTTATCTCTCATTCTATTAATATGATGTACCACATTTATTTATTTTCATATGTTGTACTGTTATTGTGTTTTGGGTAGGTCCCACTTTGTCATGGTATGTATGGCTTTAATGTGCAGTTGAATTAGGTTTCCTAATATTTTGTTGTGAATTTTTGCATATATATTCATCAGAGATATGATAGGCCACAGAACATATTTTATCAAATTTAAGAAAATTGATATCATTCTAAGTATAATTTCTGACCAAAATGGTAAGAAACTAGAAATCAACAGCAACAAACTGTGGAAATTAAACAGCACATTCCTGACTAGCCAGTGAGTGGGTGAAAGAAGAAATCAAAAGGGAAATAAAACAAATATCTCAAATGAAAATGGAAACACAACATACCAAAACTTATAGAATGCTGTAAAAGCAGTATTGAAAGGGACCTTTAAAGTGAGAAATACATATATTAAGAAATTAGAAAGATCTCCAATAAATAACCTAAACTTACACCTCAAGAACTAGAAAAAGAAGCCCAAAGTTATCAAAAGGAGGGAAAAAATAAAGACCAGAACAATAATAAATGAAATAGAGAACAGAAAAACAATAGGAAAAAAAAAAATCAGTGAAACTAGGAGATGATTTTTCAAAAAGAAAAACAAAACTGATAAAACTTTACCTAGAAAACAAAGATAAACGAAGACTGAAATGAAATCAGAAATGAAAAAGATGATGTTATAATTGATACTACAGAAATACACAAGATCATAACTAACTACTACAGCTAACTATACATCAACAAATTAAACTTTCTAGAAGAAACAGATAAATTCCTAGAAACACACAATTAACCAAGAACACATCAGAAAGAAATATAAAATCTGAACAGAATAAGAAGATTGAATTAAATTAAAAACCTCTCAAGGTAGAAAAGTCCAGTTTTCGTTGGTGAATTTTAACAAACATTTAAAGAATTAATGCCATTCCTTCCTCAAACTCTTCCAAGAAACTGAAGGGGAGGGAACACTTTCAAACTCATTTTATGATGTTAGCATTACCCTGATATCAAAGCCATACAAGGACACAAGAAGAAAAGAAAACTATGGGCCAATATTTGTGATTGTTTTAAATTTTAACCTTATCGACACCATATAAAAAATCAGCTTTTCTCCATTTCTTGTCAATTCAGTACAGATTTATAATTTTTCCAATGGATTATTATTATTTTGCTTATTTTACATACAATATCAGTGCAGTTCATATTTTTCTATATGTTTATTCACCTTTTCAATCCACTTTGCTGTGAATTATCAGTTTTACTTTTTTTCAACTTGGTTTAATTGTATTTTTTAATTTGCTCAAAATTTCTATGTTATTGCAATACTAATGTTGTTTCTTAAAGGTTTAATTGAGGTATAATTAATATAAAAATAACTGCACATATTTAATACATAGAATTTGATAAGTTTAGACATATGTAAATACCCATGATGCCATCACCACAATCAAGGCACTAAACTTATCCATCTTTTCCAAAAGTTTTTTTTGGTCACCTTTTTTTAAGAACACTTTAACATGGGCACCTGGGTGACTCTATCATTAAGTGTCTGCCTTCCGCTCAGGCCACGATCCCAAGGTGCTGGGATCAAGCCCCGCATCGGGCTCCCTGGTAAATAGCAATGCTGAGCATCTTTTCATGAAACCCGTTTGTTTTTTGCATGTCTTCTTTGGAGAAATGTTTGTTCAGGTCTTTAGGACATTTTAAAATTTTCTTTCCTTTGAGTTTTAGGAGCTCCTTATATATTTTGGAAGTTAAACTCTTTTTTTATTTTTTAACGATTTTATTTATTTGACAGAGAGAGAGATCACAAGTAGGCAGAGAGGCAGGCAGAGAGAGAGGGGGAAGCAGGCTCCCTGCTGAGCAGAGAGCCCAATGCGGGACTCATTCCCAGACCCCTGAGACCATGACCTGAGCCGAAGGCAGAGGCTTAACCCACTGAGCCACCCAGGTGCCCTGGAAGTTAAACTCTTACATGAGATATGGTTTAAAAATATTTTCTCCCTTTTCATAGGTTGCCTTTTCATTTTATTGTCCTTTTCTGTGCAGAACATTTTTATTTTGATGCATTCCTACTTGTCTAATTTTGCTTTTGTTATCCCTGCTTTTGGTGTCATATCTAAGAAATCATTGCAAAGACCAATGCCAAAAGTGTTTCCCTATATTTTCTTCTAGGAATTTTATAGTTTGATTTCTTTCATTTAAGGCTTTAGTGTATTTTGAGTTTATTTTTGAGTATTGTGTATAGTAAGTATTCAATTTCATATATTTGCATTCAGGTTTTTAAACATAATTTGTTGAAGAGATTATCCTTTCCCATTGTGTGTTCTTGGAACTCTTGTCAAAGACCATTTACTACATATATGTGCGTTTATTTCAGGGCTCTCTATTTTGTTCCATTGTTTTATATTGTGCTTTTATGTCAGTGTTACACTGTATTTATTACTCTAGTTTTCCACAGCTAACATGCTCAATGGTGAAAAAATGAAAGCTTTTCTTCTAATCTCAGGAACATGGCAAGAATGACCATTCTTTCCAACTTTATTCAATATAATAATGAAAGTTCTAGTCAGAGAAATTATTCAAGACAAAGAAATAAAAATAATCCAAATAAGAAAAGAAGAAATAAAATTATTTTTTTTGCAAATGACACAATCCTCCATGTAGATAAACCTAGCATCTCCAAAAAGATTATTTTTAAAGAAAATAACAACAAACAAAGCAAAATAAAACAATAACAGTTAGGACTAATAAGCAAATTCAGTAAATTTGCAGGACACAAAATCAATATGGCCAAAAATCAGTTGGATTTTTATCTAACAAGGAGCCATCTAAAAAGGAATAAAGAAAACAATACAATTTATAATAACATTAAAAACAATAAAATAGGAATAAACTTAAACAAGTAAGAGATAGTCTTGTACACTGAAAACTATAAAACAGTGGTAAAAGAAATTAAAATAGACATAAAGGAAAAGACAATCTGTGTTCATGGATTGGAAGACTTAACATTGTTCAGATTCCCATACTATCCAGTGCAATATATGGATTCAGTGTTATCCTCATCAAAATCCCTACATTTTTAGAGATAGAAAAAAAAATCCTGAATTGAGAAGAATCATTCTAAAATTTATATGGAACCATCACAGATCCTGAATAGCCAAAGTAAGCCTGAGAACAAAGCTAGGGGCATTACACTCCTGATTTCAAAATATATCACAAAGCTGCAGTATTAAAACTACATGAATACTAATGATTTTTATGCTATGTATGTTCTAAAAATCTTCTATTTTGGGCTGTGGTAGATTGCAAAAAATGGCTGCATTGTATTGCAAACTTATTCATAGTATGACTTGGCAATTTTCCTCTTGAAGAAATAAAGACTAATAAAGATTCTGGGCAGCACACGACTTGCTTTAACCTGTAGAATGTTGTAGAAATAATTTTATGTGAATTTCAAACCTAGACTTCAAGAGAAGATGCACCTTTTAGTCTAACTCTGTTGGCACTCTGGTCTGGGACGTTCCCGGGGAAAAACTGAGTCTAGTCTTTCTGATGATGTAAGACTGCACAGAGACAGAGAGAAGGCCAACTAACATCTATTGATAATGTTAATACTATTAAATGTTTAATGCTATTAAAAATATTTAAGAAATAAAATAAAACATTAAGAAATAAAGAATAACAAAAATTAAAGGATCAAAAATATTCAAACATACCTAAAACAAATCAAATACATTTTTTCCTAGATATGAAAACTATAATAGTTGAAATAAAAAGGCAGTGACTTTCTTTTAAATTTGTCTTTTAAATGCTGTGACTTATTTAATAATATTTCAGATACAGTTACAAAGTATCAAACTGAAAAACAAAATTTTAAAAATACCTAGAATTCAGCAAAGAGAGTTAAATATGTCAAAAATATTAATTAGAGATTCAGAGGCATAATAGACTATGGAGTTATATCATGCAAATGTATATTACAGGCTTCATTTGATGAAGGTTCAATTATAAAAGATATCTCACAGAAACCGGTAATAATGTGTACAAGTCTGTATGTCATTAGAGAAAAATCAAGCATTATCACAACAACATTAAAGGAAGAATATGCATCATGGTCAAAGACTGCCTCACAGTAAGGGACTGGACAGACAAACAAAAACATTAATTGTCATTTTCTGTATGAGCCAAATAGAAATACTTTCTCTTGTTGATTGGAAATATGACATGTGTATAGAACATTTTGGAACTAAAGATCCCAAACTATAGTTTCTGCTGGGATTTCGAATACTTTGGTAGTCGCATAGGCCTATCCCTACCATGTATTGTAGCATATTTGCATCGATCAAGTGCATTCAGGTTTTGCAGTTGTAGCAAATACATCCAAAATCTTGGTGAATTAGTACAATCAATTGAGTTTTTTCCTCAAGTTTTGTTTCCATCAAGACATAAAGAGGGACTCTTTGTTCAATAAAGTTGTAAACTATACTGATGGAATCTACACAGGTCACTCCACATTCACCAACTAGGAGACAGTAAAACTTTCTTGGAAAGCAGCACACTTCATTTCTCATATTTCACTGGACAAAGTCAAATTGACATGCCTGACTTCAAAGAGATCAGAGAAGGCTAAGGATATACTCTGTGTAGAAAATAAAATATTTGCCTGCAGTTCTAATGGTTACCACAAAATTTATTTCAAAATAAATAAATAGAAAGCTCCCAAAAGATTTTTAAATATTTCAAACACACTAAGACCATTCCAAAAAATTATTTGATATAATGCTTAATTAATACCAAAAAATTGTTTCAGTTTTTACTTAAATAAACCAAGTGCTTATCTTTAATTAAAATTTTATTCAATATTGAAATAAATTTATGTCAGCTTAAAGCATCTTTTTAGAAGAAAAAAATAACATTAAATTGCTTTACTTGACTATAAATCAGAGGACATTGAAATCTCCTGTGTTTCCTTTATTTTTTTAAGGTTTTTATTTATTTGTCAGAGAGAGACAGAGACAGAGCAAAGGAGGGGGAGCAGTAGGCAGAGGGAGAAACAGGCTCCCTGCTGAGCAAGGAGCCCAATGTGGGACTTGATCCCAGCACTCTGGGATCATGACCCTAGCCAAAGGCAGAGGCTCAACCAACTGAGCCACTCAGAGTCCCAAATTCTCCAGTTTTAAGCTCATAGTGGAAGAATTTAAATGAAATTTGTTAGAGCTGTTATATTTAATATTTATTTTATATAACTTAAAGAGCTCTTTAAAAGTATTAATATATTCTCCTTGAAAGAAAAAAAATAAGAAACAAAATTGTAAAAGCATATACAATAAAATATATAGAAAATTGGTTAATTAGGAGAAAATTGGTTAATTATTATATCTACATAGATATAGATATATCCAATCATCTAGTTCTTCTGTATTCAGTATTGATTAAGTCCCATATGCCAGGTACTAATGATGCTGTTTGACTACATCATTAAATAAAGCAGAAGCTATCTCTGCTTCCAGTAGAAGTTTAACTCTAGTATGATAAATGTTAAATTGATCTTAGAGTAATATATTGTCACATATCTTACTGTATGTATTTTAGAATGCTTATATGAATACACAGACACATAAACACATATATTTGAGAGTATAAAGTTTAAGCTATATATATCTTTTTAAAAATTATATAGATACAGATTAATAAAGATTCAAAGTATTTCTATAGATTTGTTTCAGAGTGGAATTACGCATATTTAGAAGTCTGCCTGCTTAAAGGTACAAGAGAATGAAACTGGACCACTTCCTAACACCATACACAAAAATAAACTCAAGATGCACTGTAAATATGTTTTCATGCCTTCAAAATACCTACATCATCATTTTAAATGAGTAGTCACTCTGTATTTTGTTACCATATTTGAATTATCACATACATGTTTTTTGGATATTTAAGATGTTGGAAATATTTTGTTATGTAACAATAAAAGTTAATGAAGTTTTAAATAGAAATGTAAATTCACTGGGCTATGTTAAAATATTCCTCATGTTCAAATTTAAAATTTACTGTCAAAACTAATACATTTGTTGGATGAAAATGCCTATCTTTTTCTAATTGATGTCTTTAAAAGCTGAACAGATTGTTTTTACTTAGTGCATGTACTAAATAAGAAAACCAATTTTTCTCAGTGAATCTGGAAAAAATATGCAAAACTAAGAATGAATATTCAAGTGGAGCATTCATTTATTTTATCCACAATAAGTAGTTATTTATAGATCACAAAGGTACTTAATCTTTAATTTGTAAATAAGATATTCATTTAGAAAAGGGTGAATATCCCTTTTAAGTAAATTGTTCCTTTTTTTCTTTAAATCATATAGGCTCCTTCTAACATGAGGAATTTTACCAAAAATATACTACATGAAACATTTCCTGTCATGAATCTGAATTAGTTCCTAACACCATTTGAAATCAGTGCTTCCTGAGACGCATTGCTTTCCTCAGTATACATGCTCACAGGATGTAATATTATTAAGCAACATTCTGATCACTTTGACTTCTTTCCATTTCAAAAATGCTGTAAGTCATAATGTGAATATATTCTTTGCTATTTTACATGGGAATTGAGAGTAAAAATATATCAAAGAAGTCATTAGTAATCTTCCGTAAGGATAATTGTCACACTTTAAAACTGCACAAATTTATTTCCAGATGGAAAAATGGTAAATACATTTTGTATGGCATACTAATATCAGGAACTTTGAAGAGGACAGGCATTTAAAGATTATAAACATAAATAAAATGACTCTTCTTTTTTTGACGGTTCTCTTAAAAAATCAACAATTCATTAAAAAATTAAAACTTTTACAGTAAACTTTTAATTTACTTTTTAAATTGTTAATTTACATATTTTAAACCTAAGATTTAAATATTTTGTTTTCTTTTTAAAATATTTATAATAAGATTGTCTGCTTTTATTGTATCTGTTAGTATAGTTCCTAATCTCTAATTCAGTTAAGTATGCCACTGTAAGGAATCGATCTACGTATGTATCTATCCCATGTCTATCTCTCCTTATATCTGTGTATATGATTTAAACATTTTTAACTGATGCCACAATTATAAAATGTACTATTCAAATAAAAGTGATTTTTATATGAATGCAATACCTCATTAGGTCTTTAAATACATGATATGTGTTTGAAATTTTTTATATGGAGAAAGTCTGATGATATCGTTAGGATTGATTGGCCTAGGTACAAATATAATGGACCTGAAGGAACCATGGATATTTTAACCAAAATTATTCAGCTATTACTTTTACTTAAGGATATCTTAGGTGACAACTAGAACACAGTATAAACAAATATCAAACATTTATTCAGAAGTATAAATAGAAGGAAATAATAGTTGTGTTTAATTAGAATATATAGAAATCTTTATTTGCACAGTTTCATCCAAATATTTTTATGTAAATTGTTATACATGAAAATATTATACTAACATTAGCTTCCTAGCTGTGGAAAATAAAATTAAGCCAAACTTACAAAGTTTCATCTGGAACTAAAGTTAAGCTTTCTTTAACTCAGCAAGTATTTATTATATAACTATAATAACCATAACTCTCTCTCATTCTCTCTCTCTCTCTCTCTATATATATATATATATATGTATGTATATATATGTTTATAACTATGTACATCTATATATATATATAAATGTTTCTCTGTAATTACTGTATATAATAGTGTTCTGCTGAAATACAAATGAATAATTCTCCTTTTACATTGTATATGTGTGTGGTGTGGTGGGTTGCTGCTCACAATGACAAAGTATGAACAAAATCATTTAGAAGAAGGAACAAAAGGGGACTGGAGTATAGCTTAAGAGGTGCAATCAGTTAAGAAAGATGGAACAATTTATGAAAGAGTGTTAGACATAAGCTGCAATATTGATTGTTTAGAAAATTGTTCACGGTAAAGCATAATTAGAACATGGATTTTTAAGTCAGAAATGAAAGAAGCTGGGAAAATCATCCAAAGTCCATGTTGATGTCCTTACAGACACAGTCCCACAGAGGCCTGAAGTGTCTCAAATAATTATAATTAAATCTGTAATGGTACATGTCTTAGCCAGAATTATAGTTCTGAATTTATGTACAAGGTGTGGATTGGAATCTATTGCAAAGAAATTCACAAAGATTTTGAGTGAGTTGCTTTTTTACATACTGAGCTACCTGGAATAAGCAATAATGATTTTCTAATGTTTTATGTCTAGGGTCCAAACATCTGTATTCAGGAAACAGACTTACTAGGAAGACATCCTCTTTGATATCCTCATCAGAAGTGGCTAAGGGGGAGGGGGGTGACTGAAAAAGAAGGACACTAATGGTAGAACTGAGAATTGTAGAAATCAGTCATTCATTGGAGACCTGAGGTGCTACTTCTTAACGCTTTCTTTTCAGGGCACCTGGGTTGCTCACTTGGTTGAGTGTCACACTCTTGGTTTCTGGCTGAGGTCATGATCTCTCGTGGTTGTGGGATTGAGCCCCTCATTGGGCACCGTGCTTAGCTCAGTAGGCTTGCTACTCTCTCTGCCCCTCCATCTGCTCATGCATGTGCTCATGTTCTGTCTCTCTCAAATAAATAAATAAATCTAAACCAAACCAAACCAAAACAAAACTTTCTTTTCCATTTATTTCCAAAACATTACTGTCTTCTAGTTTTCCTTTTGGTTGGTTCCTTCCCAGTATGTTTTGCATGGATTTTTTTTCTGCCCGAATCTCAAGTTTTTAGGTTCCCCAAACATTGTATTTTCTCACTTTTTAGACTTTCCCTAACTTATCTCAGGGACCATATGTTTTCCAGTACCATGTATACTAGGTTGAATCTTAAAAATTAGCTCCGACCTAAGCCACTTCCAAGTATACATATTCACTTGACTATTTGAAAAGGAACTTCATGTTAACAGTTAACAAAATTGTGTTTAATGTCCCTTCTTTCCTCTACACTCCTCCTCTTCCTACACACACACGCACACACACACATACACACAAAACCAAGTACACTCATATACAAAAACTCATGTAAGTACTGTATATGCACAGTCATTCACACTAAAAAATGTGAGTATTTACTGTGCCTCTTCACGTAGTCTGTATTTCATTGAATGGCAAATGGTAAACATGTTTTAGATCAAAGTTTTTAAATTCATTTTAACAGTTAATAGGTTACTTTTAATTTTAGTGGGAATTGCAACAGAACAAATGGAAACTTTATGATGTTGGGTACAGTAGAAAAATTTATTTTTATTTATATTTTATTTATTTATTTTAGAGATGAGCATAGATAGGGGAAGGGGAAAATAAAATAATATAAAAACAGAGGGGGGCAAACCATAAGAGATGGTTAATTACAGGAAACAAACTGAAGGTTGTTGGAGGGGAGGTAAATTAAGGGGGATGAGATAATTGGGTGATGGGCATTAAGGAGGCCACCTGATGTAATGAGCACTGGGTATTAAATGCAACTGATGATCCTAAATTCTACTCCTGAAACTAATACTGCACTATGTGTGAACTAACTTGAACTTAAATAACATTTTTTTTTGTTTTTGATATTTTCATACCTGATGTTTGATGTTTGCAATAGATTATAAAGTGGTTGTAAATTATATATTTTCACATAATAATTAGTGATATGCCATATCAAATATGGCAAAATTAATCAAATATAGAATTATAATGATAGAAAGTCATTAGACTCTTTTAAAGCCCATTTTTCTGTTCTATATATTTTTAAAGATTTTATTTATTTATTTGACAGAGAGAGAGATCACAAGTAGGCAGAGAGGCAGGCAGAGAGAGAGGGGGGAAGCAGGCTCCCCGCTGAGCAGAGCCTGATTTGGGGCTCCATCCCAGCACCCTGAGACCATGACCTGAGCTGAAGGCAGAGGCTTAACCCACTGAGCCACCAAGGTTCCCCTGTTCTATATATTTTTAAAGAGATTTTTTAGAGGCTTGTAAATTTATAAGAAGGAAAAAATTAAACTATATAAAGAGCAAACTTTGAAATTAGCCAGGCTAATATCATTGTTGTGACTAATCATGACTGTTAAGCTGTCAAACATGGCAAAAAAGTGAGGTACAATAAGTTTTGACATTCATATAGACACTTTAAGAACACACTGATTTCTCTAGAAAGATAAATACATTGCATTTTAAGAGAAACTCATTTTATGGGTTCTCACAAGAAAAACATTGAACATTGTGGGTCATATCTTCAATGATCTTTTCATAGAAAATGTCAGGTATTTTGCATAGAACCATTTTGAATCAAAATTCAATAAGTTGGATTTATTTCATTGGATGGATTTATATGTCACTGATTTATATTGATAGCAATCCGAAAATGCGACAGGCTGAATGGGCAGCACATCCATTAAGCTATCTTACTGGAAGGCCATTTATCTATAGACTTGGAAAAAGAACTGTATTAACAGTCAGTTTAAGCTTAAACACACAGAAGAGCATGACAACACTGTTCTTATGTTGCTTTTAAAGTTTGTTCAGGCAACAATTTGACATTTATTCTGAAAGTTGAAAAGCCTTTATTAATCCTTCTTGAGACAGGAGGATCACCTTTGGAGGTGAGACAGATTGATGTTTCTGGCCAAGAAAAGCACTTTTATCAATACAAGTTCTGAATTTGCTGAATTCTCTGAAATGTGCAGAATATGCGAATGAATTCTAAACTGGAACCCAAGAATACACAAAACATATGAGGATCCTCTTGGAAAATAACAAGACAAAGTATAAGAACCATCTAGATTGATAGAATATCTAATTTAAGAAGTACCCCATATCTGGCTACCTACAGAGCAATCAGAATGGATTTATTGAAGAATAAACCCTTATGTAAGTAAAATATTCTCCAATTGATTAAACTATTGCAAGTTTAGGGGTGCCTGGTGGCTCAGTGGGTTGAGGCCTCTGCCTTCGGCTCAAGTCATGATCCTGGGGTCCTGGGATCGAGCCCCACGTCGGGCTCTCTGCTCAGCGGGGAGCCTGCTTCCTCCTCTTTCTCTGCCTGCTTCTCTGCCTGCTTGTGATCTCTGTCTGTCAGATAAATAAAATCTTAAAAAAAAAAAAAAAAAAAAGAACAACACAACAGTGCCCGTTCAGTTATGTACTGTTTGTGGTTGTTTTTTTTAAACTATTGCAAGTTTATTATCAAGATGACTTGATTGTTTTTTTTTCCTATCCTTAATGACAGGTGATCATATACTGTTCTTGTAAACTCTACTTTTGAGTAATTTAAAAATGATTTTAAAAGGAAAAGATGAGAAATTATCATCTATCATTTGAAATTGAGCTGTAACCATTCCTTCCATGCCCTGACTTTTTTTAGTCTAATACTAATTAATAGAATAAACCATAAAGTTACTTAACAGACATTGCATGCTTGTTATGTGTATGTATTATCCCCAAAAACCTTTAAGAAAGTTAATATTATCATGATTATTCTCATTTTATGGGTAACGGAACTAAGGGAACATTTCATGGAAGATTAATAGGGAGGCACATACTCTAGAAGGATGGAGACTGTGTCGTCATCTTATACCCACTGCTACAGTTGTAGATAAGGAACTCACTTTTCCATAGTCTCAGAGAAAGTAAATGGCAAAGCTGGATTCAAAAATAGGTCTTTTTAATTCCAAACAAATGCACAAACTATTACACAATAATGCCTCCCACATAATGGCATTATCATATAAACATTGGATCTGTCTTCAGTTTATATTGCCTTGACCAGAACTGATTTGGATAGTGATAGTGATTGATTGCAATATTATCAATTTCTGTATCAGCAGTCCCGTGAAAGACTAAGTACCTGCAGTATTATAGACAGATAAGATTAATTATATAGATGTATTTTAAAATTTTTGTTTGAATTTTTTCTGTATTTGAGGAATTTGAACAATTAAAAATGAGGTCCTTTAAATTTGTAAGAAAGCTTTGGATATGTTATAAGTATTGCATAGTTCCATTCAAAGGGAATTATATTTGAGAAATTAAAAGTTTAACAAAGACTGGTGGCTGATGCTCATGACAGGGTTAATTTCTTTTTTTCATTGCCAAAAAGAGCTCCTTGGAGTCCTTCATTCAATTTAAAGTATTTAATCAAATAAGAAAATGTAAGGCGTTAATCGAATGGGAAAATTCTAGGAAGGTTTTCCCACTGAGGATGTGCACATGGTCATATTGACAGAGTTAATGAGATTTGGATACTTGGGTATAAAACTGGTTGTTATGGGGAAAAAATGTGTCAGACCTCTAGAGGATTTTAGTATACATTTGTCAAAACAAATAGACGTAAACAGATAAAAAGTTTCACTCTCCATTTTACATGATCATTTATTTAGTAGTTTATAAAATATGAACACATTCTACATGTGTGCATACACACACACACACACACACACATCTCCACCCAGGGGAAGCTTTTCATTTTGAATGGTATTACTGAGATCTAAGTTGTAATGACAAGCATTATGTAAATCACATAGAAAATGAATTAAGTGAATTACTCAAGGTCAGATATCTAAGTAAGACTGGAATATAAGCATCTTATGTTTATTTACACATTATTTGTTGTTTGTGCTAAATAAATGCTATTGACTTGGACCTCACATTTTCATTTAGATTTTTTCTTTTTTTATATAAAGTAATTATAACATCAAAATATTTAAAAAATTAATACAATGAAAATATAAGCTGACAAAATAATATCTGTCTGTTTTCAATGTTGAATTCTTGCCTACGCGTAAAGAGATAAGTATGTAACATATAGCCACAAATATGAATGATAATGAAATCATGAAAAGTAATACGATGCATAGCCCTGAACACAAATTACACATGGGTGCTTTTATAAGTGAAACATAAATTGACAAAATTAAGTTAAAGAGCTGTTTTGATTTTATTCAAAATGTTCTGTAACATAAAAAAAAAATTAAAAAATCTTAACCAATCTTCTTTCAAACCTAGTATAACTCAGAACAAAGAACACTATAGATAAATTTCATTTTGAATATATGCCAAAATACAAATAAAATATTAGAAATTAAACCATGCAGTTCTACTTAAATGAATCACAACGGACAGGGTTTATTCCAGGAATATAAGGTAATCTATCATTAGAAAACCCTATCAGCATTATTTATTATTGTTTTTTTATTTCCCTGTCTTAGAGATATTTTGTCTTGGTCAATAAGAACCTTTAGCATTATAAAAGAAAATGAAATATAATCCCAATTTAGGTAAAAGGTAAAAGTTCTAAATGGGCATAATGTAGAGAAAATTAACTAGGTTTTATTTGTAAAAGATTAAAGCATTTAGGGGTATCTGGCTGCCTCAGTTGGTTAAGCATACACTCCTTGATTGCAGCTCAGGTCATGACCTCAGGGTTGTGAGATTGAACTCCTCATCAGGCAGGCTGGGTGTGGAGCCCGGTTAAGATTCTTTCTTTCTCTCTGCCTTTCCCCATTCTCACTCATACTCACATTCTCTCTCCCACCTCTAAAAATAAAGAAATAAGTAAATGAAAAATAAAGCACCTGGAAGTGTGAGTTAATATCAGGGTTATCAGACCAAAAATTAAACAAACAAACAATGTGTATATTTTGTCAAAATGTAAAAGATGGCAGTTTTAGATGTGGCCTTTCAACCTATTTTCTATGTGTTCCCATATTAAAAATATTAAAATGAGGGGCGCCTGGGTGGCTCAGTGAGTTAAAGCCTCTGCCTTCGGCTCAGGTCATGATCCTGGGGTCCAGGGATCGAGCCCCGCATCAGGCTCTCTGCTCAGCGGGGAGCCTGTTTACTCCTCTCTCTGCCTGCCTCTCTGCTACTTGTGATCTCTGTCTGTCAAATAAATAAAAATAAAATCTTAAAAAAATATATTAAACACGAGCTCTCAAATTTTGATGATTAATATTGTTTCTGAGTTAAAAAAAATCCAAGCTCTTTCACTGTAGCTGATTCCATGCTATTGTAGGAAATCTCCATCTGCAGTAGCATACCTCCAATTAACCAGTTTTATTCACACACATTAGTAATGAAGATAAAGTTATAAAGTGTGTGGTTTCACATCTGATTTACTGAAGGAAAAGGGATAAAATAGGGGGAGAAGAATTGAAACCCTCAGGAAAAATGTAGTAATGATGGGGTTTTGGGATTAGGTGAGGTTTGTTGGGGTGAGGTCCAGAGCCAACAACCAAGAAAGAATTATTGAGAGGTCTTTGGTGCAAAATGGTGGTTTCATTAAAGCTTGGGGACGGGGCCTGTGAGCAGAAAGAGCTGCTGCCCCGGGATTATATACTGTGGGCATGGGGGAGGTAAGGGAAAGGGAGATTTCAAAAGGATTTTCATTTGTTAAAAAAGATTCACAGGATACCAGAGGGAGGACTTGCCACTGCCAAGTTAAGGTTATTTTTCCCTTTAGCAAGGCGTTAACATGAAGGTAGTTAGGAGCTTCCTGGAAGAACATTATAGTCTTCCCTCTTCTGACTTCAAGTGTCAGAGGGCTTCAGGTTTTAAGGACAGTGAGGTGCAGGTTTTAAGGGCATTTAATTATATCTACATTTCCTTCTGGAAGCTAGGCCATTGATAGAATTGCTTTGTTTTTATAAATTGCTAAGACATTTGTAAACTGAGGGAGACTCCTGTCTTGCAGAATTGTGATCTCTGTAGGTTAACTGTTTTTTCTTTCCTTAGGTTTAGGGCAGCTAGGAGTGCAAGAGGAATTTCACATAATATCCCATATATCCCATCTGGGGGGTTGGGGGTTGTGGGGCGTCAGCTTCTTTTTTGTCCTCAGCTTGCCTTCTGTTTCCTCATCAGTAAGCTCTTTGGGTGTTTCATAGTCAAGGGTCCCTTCTCTGTTTTTGGAAAACTGAAAGTCACTGCACTGAGATTTAGCCACTGCACTGTGCAAAATTACCTACTGCCCTATGGCACTGAGAGCCGCAGTTGTACCTCTGAAGAGTTGTAGGCACCAGGTAGGTTTTACTTCCTCTAGAGCTCAGAGCTCCACTTCCCACTGCATTGATTTTGTGCCGCCCACAAGCCACAATTTCTCCTCCGTTGTTTCTGTGCAATTTTAATATTCCCCGAGGCAGTCTCCAGACAGCCTGTGCTACTTGGTCTGTCCACATTATTTCCCACGACTCCAGTTACTTTTCTTTAGTACTCTATTTAAATAGCTACACAAGTTTTGGCCAATGCCATTTTCCCTATAAGCCTTGTGATTGTAAGTGGTGATTTTGCAGAATACAAGGCATTTCAAGAACATGTAGTTTGTATGCTAACAGATATGCCTGTACTGATGATAGTGCAAAAACACCTTGTCTCAGAAAACAAAAATTCCTTCAAAAAATAAGAGGGATATATCTAAATGTTAAAGGAGCTAATGTTAATAGAAAACCTATTGACTAGGCAATGGTAACAAGTCAGTAGGTTGGAATAAAAATTAAAAGTATTTGGGACTATAGTGAAATGAATTCTCTATCTGCAGATTTCTAAAATCGTAAGATTCTCCATCTTTCAATTTTCCAAAAACAGAGGTCTCCTTGACTATGAAACACCCAAAGTGCTTACTACATTTCGCTATATTCCAAATAATGGAGGTGCGCTATTGAAGATGGAAAATGAAATTCTCTAGCCTGTAACTTTATTTAAATTAAAAAAAAAAACAACTAACATAAAATATATGGAAAATTAAGACTAGTGACATGATTAGTATTAGACATAGTTAAAAACATGTCTTTATTTGTTTCAATAGTTACATAAAGTCATTATCCCTTTGTATGTGGCTCTGAATATTCCATAATATTAAGCATTTATCTGCATAAAAAACAGTGACCCACAAATATTTTTCTCACTAAAAAATAGAGAAGGGTAAGTAAAGGAACTGTGAATAAGCCAACCTGTTCTAGTAAAACGAGGGCATGCACTAGAAACGGAAAAGGTTGTCAGCTCCATTTTTTACAAAGTGATCAGGGAGAGAGCAGTCTCCAAATCTAATGGAAGGAAGTCCTTGATCTAGAGGAAACCAGGTTTGCTTACCCAAACTCTGGTTTAGAGACTTAAACTCTGGGCCACCCTTTAAATCATAGTATGTGATGTCACCAGGAAAGTATGATATTTCTAAATATTAAAGGGATGTGTGAAATAAAGAAAATTAAACTTGGTGGAAATGGGTACACGCAGAAAAACCTCCAGGTTTTGAGGAAATGTGTGTATTAAGAATGTTCTGTTGACATAAGACATTAATGTTATTGTTAAAAATTGGCCTAGAACAATGTTCTAATGAAAATTTTTGAGAATTCTGGAAGGGACAACCAGAATTAATGTTTGAACTAGAAATCAGTTGGTTGACAAGCCACAATCTATAACCAGGCAGAGATTTGTATGCTTTTTTTTTCTAGTTCTGGAATGATGATTTTATCCTTAGAAATGTGAGAAAAAAAAATATGAAGATAATTAAGAAACAAATGAAATATATAATATATACTGCAATTCCTTTAGATAGTATAGGAAGAGAAATAAACTTTTATAGTTATTTAATTATTTCTGTATTATAGTATTTGAGGCATTTGGGAGTAGTTGAAATAGTAAAATTATTTTAAGGAAATGTTAAAGGGCTTTTTAAGATAAAAATTCTTATAAAAGTAAAAAAGAATACTGTGTGTACCTTTTTTAGATCTTTAGAATACATTTATTTACAGCTAATAAGTTAGGCATTAAACAAACTAAAAACATCAGTAATTATCTTTCTGCAACGAAAGCCTTGTGGATAGGCAGATTATTTAACAGCATGTACCATAATTTACAATTGTGGTTATACCACTCCTTTCTCTTTCTTCCTAGTGTCACATTTTTCCTGTTTGATATTGGGTTTCCAACTTATAGTAGGCATGTCGACAATATTTTTGAAGTAAATGAAAGAAAGGAATTAAAGTGGAGAAACCAAGCAATTGTTGAAATTTATTCCATACTTTATCAGTAATGGATAACATATCTATAGACTTAAGTTTTAGAAATATCTCAGTAAGACAGGAATAGAAAGATATTGATAAGCCAGAATTAGAAGTTATATATATGTATGGGCACATGATTCATGAAGAGTCTGCCATTTCAAGTAATTAAATGGCTCTGAAATTGTTGGCTATCCAAATGGGATGATGTTTAGTCCTGACCTTAAACTATCTCAAATGTATTTCAGATGGACTTAAAGGCTAGAACAAAAACAAAAACAAACAAAAAATTCCAAAAATACAATTGAGCATATAGAAGAGTCTATTTCCGGTGGCTTGTTTTTGGAAAATTTTTAAATGAATGCAAAAGTCCAGATGTAAAGGCAAAAATTGACAGATTCTACAACACATATTTGTATATGTTTGTCTTTGTATATTTGATTGAAGAGGAAAATTACACAGAGCAGGCCCATGCCAGGAGGCCCCAGAAGATGGGAAGTTACTAACAATAAGCTAGAGATAACCAGAGGCCCTGCTGGGAGCAAGAGATAACCAGCCATTTCCGCTTCTATAAAAAGGCTTCCCACCACAGACTACCAGCACTACTGTTCCCATATAAAGCAGCCCTGGCTCCCCCAGTTTAAACCCACCTACCAGAAATCAACATACCTCTTGGAACCTGACTGCCTGCAGTCCCCTATAAAACCCTATACCCCCGTTGCTTGGGGCCCAGAACTTCAAGCACAAGCTCATCTCCCAGCATAAAATAAATCTGAGTTCTCCTACTTCTCTGAGTATCACTTGGTCTCTCACTGGTCTAATTTTTATTTTTCCGCAACATGATGACACTACAGTATGTACAACATAAAATTAGAGGGGCACCTAGGTGCCTCAGTAGGTTAAGCACCCGTCCCTTGATTTTGGCTCAAGGTAGTGAGATCCAGCCCCTCCTCTGATCTTTGCTGGGTGTGGAGCCTGTTTAAGAGTCTGCCTCTCCCTCTCCCCCTACCCCTCCCCTACTCTAAAAAAATAAATAAAAAATAAAAATTAAAAAAAAGATTGAAAGACTGTGTCCACAATACTTAGGATATCTGTGTTCCTTAAAGAGAGTTTCTACAAACTAATTTAAAAAGTGTAAAAATGTTATATGAGCATGTGAGGGCGATCTGGATGTGACATATTTTACCCCATTAATCCTCAGGGTTGATTTGGCTGATCTGGCTGGGGAGGCAAGTGTCCCCTTCCTCCCTCACCACTTCATGTGCTTCCCTCCTGAAGTTGCATGCTCAGACTAAGACTACGAATGACCTTCCCTAATAGAGGAAGACGGTGTTTTTTTTGGTCAGGGATATATCAGTAGCTGTGCTCACCTGCTACAACCTCCAAACAAGCTCTCAAGGTCCATTTGTAGGAGGAGGAAGGGTGGTCAATCTTGAATAAATTTAAAACAAACAGACAAGCAAAAAATGGTATGTGAACAAATAATGCCAGAAGATAAAGACAATTAACAAGAAATATTGTCAATGTCACTAATGATTAAATACTTTCAAATTAATAAGTTGTTATAATTGCTTATGTATCAGTTTATAAAGGGTAAATTATTGAGAACATTTAACAATAGATGAGAATGTAAAGAAAACATGTCCTCATGCACTGTAGGTGGGTGTAAAAATATCATTACAGTTTATTTAGAAAATATATTTCCATTTATGAAAATTAAACATGCATCACTGTTTATCAAGAATGACACTCCGTATACCGGCTTATACCATATGCCAGATTTAAACCTGGTAATGAATGTAATAGCAAAAGTATTTTAGAATTGAACTTTATTGTTTTCCCTGATACTACATCTGATGATTATCTCTGCAACATTTAACTCGTTATATTTAAAGTTTCCCAGTGCTGTGTATTTTCACAACTTCGTTTCTTTATCTTTGTGAAGAGAAGTTAAGATTTTGAAAAGTATAATTACATTAGTATACATTTGAAGCCGGGGAGAAAAAGCAATAAATGATAAGAAAGCATAAAATACCTTTTTTTTTCCCCCAGAGAGAAAAATAATGCAATTTAGTGACCCAGTGGCTTAGAAAGGCTGAGTTATTAATGATGCAAAGGGTCAGAAGCAAACTAAGTGTCCAGGGAACAAATTTAGAAACAAACATTCATGAAGTGAGGGAAATAAAATACCATGAATAAAGAAACCACAAAATGAACAACAAATACTACTTTTAGAGCAATGACAGACTCTTACCTAGGTGTCAATAGTGCTATATGCAAATTATAAACTGGCTCTAAATTTTTCTTAATTAATTCAAACAGTAGAATTAGCCTTGCTCTCTAATGGAGGAATAAAGCACTGAGGGACAAAGTGTCCCCCATTGAACAGCCTTACCCTAGAATATTATGAGACTGAGGTGATACCCATGCCAACGAAAAGAAAAATCCTGTTTCAGAGTTAACTGTTTTCAATCTATGAACATCGGAGTCTCTCCTAAATTGCTAAATTTCTGTGCTGGATCATTAGATAATAATTAATTACCTTGACAGTAGTTTATTTCTACTATTTTTCTAATTTTCATTAAAGGCCCTAAGACATCTCCAGAGTAAACTCAAAGTAGGTTAAACAAAATAAAACTACTGATTGCCAAACTTTCCTCTATCAAATCTTATATAACAAATCATCTAATCTCTTTTTTATTATTTACTTAGGTATTTTTATTGTCCATATGATTCAGGATCTAATGTTCTTTCACATTAATTAAAAGCTGAAATTAAAAGGGTGCCCTGATATTTCTACTATCTGTGTGAGAATGGCCATGAAAAACATGAAGCTTGTATTTTAGTATAGAGAGAAGTGAAAACAATAGTGTTCTTTTTTTTTTTTTTTAAATTAACATATAACGTATTATTTGCTTCAGGGATACAGGTCTGTGAATCATCAGTCTTACACAATTCACAGCACTCACCTTAGCACATACCCTCCCCAATGTCCATTACCCACCCACCTTGCCCCCACCTGCTCCGTGCCCTGCAACCCTCAGTTTATTTCCTGAGATTTGAGTCTCTTATGGTTTGTTGCCCTACCCAGTCCCATCTTATTTTATTTTTTCCCTCCTTGCCCGCCATGACCTCCTGCCCTGCCTCTCAGATTCCTCATATCAGAGAGATCTATGATAATAATTGTCTTTCTCTGATTGACTTATTTTGCTTAACATAATACCCTCTAGTTCCATTCATATCATTGCAAATGGCAAGATTTTGGTTTCTATATTCCATTGTATATATATTGCATCTTCTTTATCCATTTATCTGTTGATGGACATCTAGGTTCTTTCCATAGTTTGGCTATTGTGGACATTGCTGCTGTAAACATTGGAGTGCACATGCCCCTTCAGATCACTACATTTGTATCTTTAGAGTAAATATCTAGTAGTGCAATTGCTGGGTCATAGGGTAGCTCTATTTTGAACTTTTTGAGGAACCTCCATACTATTTTCCAGAGTGGCTACATAAGCTTGCATTCCCACCAACAGTGTAGGAGGGTCCCCCTTTCTCTACATCCTCACCAACATCTGTCATTTCCTCACTTGTTAATTCTGACTGGTGTGAGGTAGTATTCTTAAAAATCCTATTTAAAGAGTGTTTCTGTGGATGTGAATTTTAGGTAACCCATTTCAACTTAATTACTTAAAACAAAGATGACCTGTTGCTATTGTGAATGCCTCATAAACATAAATTCTATCTTAAATGTAAATCATATAAAGTTTAAGGATAAAGTCATAGTTGAGACATTAAACAAGTTTTCAAATTTTTTAAATAAATTTCTCAAAATCAGAGTCCTTCTACTTAAGATGTAATGAACTTAAATGCACAGAAACACATAATAGAAACCAAACAAAATTCAGACAAAGAAATATAGAATTTTAAAATGCATTTTTAATGTGTGAGTTTTAAAGGAAAAATACCAATAAGATTTTATTGTGTTTCTCATGTGTTTCGTAGCATGTGTTTACTCTTCTTGGATTCATCATCTATCAATTTCTTGATATCTTTTCACTGGCATGATTAATAAGCAAAACATATTATGTCCATCTATATTTTATTGAAGGTGAGCTTTTTAATCATTTGTTCCATAAAATTCTGTGAAAGTCTTTACATAAGACACTAAGATTTTTTTTTTAAGATTTTATTTATTTATTTGGGAGTGAGAGAGGGCATAAGCTGGGGGAGAGGCAGGTGGAGAGGAAAAGGCAGACTCCCCACTGACCAGGGAGCCAGATGCAGGGCTTGATCCCAGGGTCCTGGGATAATGACCTGAGCTGAAGGCAGATGCTTAACTGACTAGACCACTCAAGCTCCCCAACACTAAAATTTTTTAAATGCATAATGAGAAAACACCAATTCAGAGTACTTGAATTATTTCTTTTTAATTTACAGTCATTTTTATAACTAAGACATCTTTCTATACACTATATGGGTACAGATTCTGAAGATGATGAATGTGAGAGGGAAAAAGGGCTTGGCACATACTCGACTAAATCAGTTTTCTCAGAGTGAAAGATATTGGTAAAAACACCATGCCGGTAAGTGCTAAGTGGGTTAGAGTCATGGAAAGATCAAGGACTAGCACATTTAGAAATATGGCATAAGCCAGAGTTTAGTATGATTCATGTCCCTTAATGGCTTATAAATTCAAAAAGATCATTCTGGCTGAATAGATTACAGTTGAGTGGTATCAACAGCCCGAGGAATCTGGCCAAACAACAGTGAACATGAGCTACAAAGTGCTTTTGGCATTTGTTGTTATTTAGACAATGTTGTCATTATAGGGGAAATTTATAGAAAGCATTCATAGAATCTAAGCAACATGTCCCTGAGGTAGGAATAACATGGTTTTGGGGATACAGAAGGCTAAATGTGAATCCTTTAAAGAGGAAAACAGGTCCTGGGGTAATGTGATAAATGCAAGTGGTTTCTTGGGTAACAGGATAAAATAGCATCTGTAAAATACGCTCTCTGCCTAAAACAACTTAGTTTGCTTGAATTCGTTCGGGGACTTATAAACCACTACTTTAGCTAAATTTCAAAAATCTGAGTCAGAAAAGAGCAATGACTTTTAATTTATATGCTACATATGCTTATATTTTAGAATGCCATGTTTTATAACTTCAGATAGTTTCCATACTTTATAAAGTCTTAGACAATATACTGCTTCCTGCTTCTCTTCTGTACCTCCTAATCAAGTTAATTTCACATAGCCCATATTATTATCTTCAAAATGAATGTAACATTTTTAGATCAACAAACAATTACCATAATAGGGATATTAGCCTTGTTACTTCTCCCCCCCCGCCAATTTCCTCTCTTGGTCCAGTACGGAAGGAGCTTTTAAAGACAAATCTAATCTTACTGACTCACAACATAAAGTAAAACTTTTTTCCCCTCATACTTTGTTCGAAGAATGCGATCCTTAACATAGAGAAATAAATAGCACTACTTGTTCTTATTCAAGTTCTGAAACAATTGAGAAATAAGACCAAAGAGTAAGTGAAATGGAAGATGTAATAAATCTTGAATCCTGATGAAGCTCACATTGAGGAAAATGGCATATGTAACTTACTGTATTGACTCTAAGACCCACCTCATTTCACATTTTGACTTACTCAAAATCAAAGAACAGAATATTCAGTGATGTCTTACAATTACTGTAGTTAGCTGGCATTCACTGTTTACTTGTTAGTTTATGCTTATTTTTCCTCCCATACTTACTTATTAGATATAGTCACTCATGAAACCCTAGGGGGAAATAAGTGAAAAACAGAAAAAGAAACTACTTCTGCACTTATGCACACAATCCTCATCTTCATTCTCTGTATGTGCTTTCTCACAGCCACTAGAATGTAAAATACTTTCCATACATTATTAGAGTCACTTTTAATATTCAGCAACATACTCTGACATAGATAGCTTTGCCTTAAAACTTTCTACACTTAATATCATACATTTTGGCTAAAGACAATGACACATTATTTAATCGGGACTCTTCAGTCAGCTTGTTAGCATTTCAGCTTCAATTGGAGCTGTTGACAATTAGCTTCGTCTTGAAATAGTCTCTGATTTTAATTTTGGTGGCAAAAACCCTAACAGCAATTTCCCGTCCCAGCTATGAGTAACTTTGATAGACCAAAAGTACTACTCAGGTCATAGAGAAAATCCAAATAAAATAAGAGAGGAGAAAGGAAGAGAAGAAAAAGAGGAGGTTTACTGAATCATAAATCCATTGTAAAGCTGCTGTGGCAATCAACACTTGATGATACAAGATTCTATATAGAAAGAAACCAAAGAAGAATGAGCCAGTATTCTGTTGCACAAGTTTTCTTCCTTCCTTTTTAAAGGTTGACTATTCTTCATATGGAGTGACAAATTGAGAATCTGGGCAGTAATGCCCAGAGACAGAGAAGATGGAAGAGACTTCATTAATCTTCACTGGGATAGGAACATATAATTTTGGTGTTTGGAACTAATAAAATAACCAGAAATTGATGGAAGTGACATCTCAGAACAAAGAGAAGTACATAGATATGAACAGGATAGTCAGTTTTTCCCTTGAGCCATGTGCCAAATTATTATGTTGTGTAGGGCGAGATCTTAAAAGTCAAGACAAAAGAATCTGAAAGGAAGCCTTTTTTTTTTTTGACATTTTCTCAGTGCTAAGAGAATAAAAATTGAAGTTCCTTAGTTTCCAAGGAGAAGAAACATAATTAGGAAACAAGTATTAATATCTATTATTCTTACATAGTATGGATATACCTGAGAATCAAACCACCAGTGAAATAGAGAATCACTCAAAGATTACTAGTCTGCCTCAAGTCAGTATGATGTGATCTTCTCTCTCATATTATAGGTTAACTCTTGAGGATAAAAGAATAATTGGAAGCCTGTATTATTTTTCATACATAATTCTGATGGTTAATTTTATGTGTCAGTTTGGTGGCTATTGTGCCCAGTTGTTCGGTCAAACACGAGTCTGCATATTCCTATGAAGGCATTTTTAAGATGTGATTAGTATTTACAATCAATAAACTTTAATAAAGCAGATTTCTCTCAAATATGTGGGTAGACTTTGTAAAATTAGTTGAAGTATTTGAAAGCAAACGGGTTTCCTGGAAAAGAAGGAACTCTGCTTCACAACTGGAACATTAACTCCTACCTAAATTCCTAGCCTTCAGGCCTATCCTACAGATTTTTTACTTTCCATTTCCAACAACCCACAATCACATGAGCCTATCCCTTAAAATAGCTTCAAATAGATAACAGATAGTTAGAGGATAGATAGATAGATAGATAGATGATAGATAGATAGAATGATTCCATTGGTTTTGTGTTACTGGAGAAGCCTGACTCAGGCAATAGTACCAAGCATTAAAACATAAATGTTGAGGCATATGGTAAAGAATACTAAGATAAAAATAAAAATAAAAATGAATACTAGAGGCAAAATCCAAGATAACTAGCATGGTAGAGTTATCACACATGGAATTACTTGAAAATAACTGAGATGATATGTTCTTAAACACAGATGATTAGTAGGGAATTTACCATAAAACAATTACAATAAAAGGGATTAAATGCAAATTATAAAACTGAAGTAGTAATGGCTGCTGAGAACACAATAGATTGTTTTGGCCTAAGATTGGTCACAGCATAAAATGATTTGTGAACCAGAAGCCAGAGAACACCAATTTCCAGACGGAGGCTAAAAGTGAAGGAAAAAAAAAAAGGGGGGGGGATGGAAAATACAGAAGAAAAATTGCATGAAAGGTATATGAGACAGAGTAAATGGATTTAATATACATATAATTGAGGTCACAGAAAAATATGGGAGAGACACTGGGACAAGTAATAACATGAAATATATGTGCTAAGCACTTTCTACAACTGATGTAGAGTAATTACGCAAAAGGATGTAGGAGTGTTGGTAAGATAAAGCAACTGATTCTACTATAGTGATTTTCTTCTTTTGCTTGACTTTTTTGTTGTTGTTGTTGTTGTGCCAAAGCCTACTTTCTTCTCTTCTATGTAATATTTTGACCAAGACATTTTATGAAAATATAGAAGTTCTATTGTCTATATTTATTAATTGTATAGATGAGAGCAGAAGGATAATAGCAGGATTCAAAAGGATTTGTAAACGTAGTAATGATGGTGTGGAATTAACAAACTGAAAATCAAATATAAATTTACAGTTATTAAGTAATAACTTAATAGCAGGGTTCTCCAGAAAAACAGACAATGGGTTATATATAGATATGTCTGAGATTTATTTTATGAACTGGCTCACATGTTAAGGAGGCTGAAAAGTCTCACCTTTCGCTGTCTACAATCTGGAGATCCAGGAAAGCTCGTGGTGTAAATCAGACTGAGTCCAAAACTGGAGAACCAGGAGAGTTGCTGGTATAACATGCAGTCCAGGCCAGAGGCATAAGAACCAGGAGGTTGCCGATTTAAGTCTGAAAACCCAGGAACTGGAAGCTCCCATGTCTGACAACAGGAAAAGATGGATGCCCCAGCTCAAGAGAGAATTGTCCTCCCTTTCCTTTTTTTGGGCCCCCGGTGGATTGGACGATGCCTGGACACATTGGTGTGGACAGATCTTCTCTACTCAGTCTACTGAATCAAATGCTGGTCTCTTGCAGAAAAACCCTCAGAGATACATCCAGAGATACATCCAGAAATACTTTACCAGATATCTGAACATCCTTTAGCCTAGTCACGTTAACATACATTTAACCATCATAATATAGAAAAATTCAATTTCAGTAGTCAAAATTACAAGGTTTGGATTTACCATCACAGTATAGACAAGTTCAGTTTAAGGCCTGATTTACAGAATTCTATATGGAAACACTTGGTACTTTACAAGAACCTGAACAGAGTCTGAGCAAATAATAATACTGCTGACAAAGATATCATGTACTTAGGATATAAAAATATAATAATGAGTCACAAAAAGGTCATAATCCTACATAATCATGTTTGAAAGTTATATCTAAAGTACTATGTGTAGTTCTGAGACAATGTGAAATTTCAGAAGTTCTAAATGAGATATATATATCTGAATATTCTGGGAAATATGTCATAGAAGCAATAAAGCAAAATTCTAATACCCATATTAAATTATACTATATGTATTTATATTTGATCAATGTTCAAATTATTAAATATTAAATTTATTTTATTGAATTACTTTGAAAGTATTATTAAAAGAATAAAATGTAGTATCTGAATTAATGTTTGGTACATAGAGGACATGAAAGAGATTATTAACTAATAAGAATGCAATTGGCATTACATTAATCAAGCAGTGTTTTTAATGTTATGTTTAATCATTTTGCCTTATTTGGGAGGTGATAGTGTTTAATAGGATTTAAAGAGGGATTTGTATGATTGGAAATGTTGCTTATGGATGTCCTTACTTGGTGAAACACATGATAGATTAGAGGGGTAAAATTTTTTAGAGTTTATGGACATGTAAATACACTAATAAAGTTGAGGACAGAAGAACTGAACTTGGAAAAATGCAATTGAAATTAAATATAAAATTATTTTATTACTTTATGAAACTCATTAGAGTTATGTCAAAATTGATTGTTCCATAGCTAAAAGGATTCTGTTCTGCCATTATTTGTTGAGTTCATGTTTAAAGGCATTGCACAAGATATTTCTGGATATATAAAGGATATTAGTCATTATTCCTATCCTTATAGAACGACCAAACAAGTAAACAGATGTTTTTATTACTAGCTTGAGAATTCTAGTACTGCAAGAAAGACTAAATAATTCTATAACTTCAGAGGGAGAAGTAATTTCCATCTGTTGATGAGAATGATAAAGAAGGTGGTAAGACTTACAATGGGATTTTTAAAAATCTGAAAAGGTCAGTTTACAGAGGCATTTATTTAATTTCTTTGTTGAGGACTGAAATGAAATTCTTCATTTGAAAAAAAGGTAATATTTTCCAATTTAGACTGGAAGGAAAGAAATGGAAATGGAACAAATAATGTAGAAGCTTAAGTAATATATAGGAAACCATCACTGGGTATATTTGGCCAAAGTATATGGATCAAGACCAATATACATATACTGTCAGATCTTTGATACTTTGACTGTCAGGTTAAAGTTGTAGAAAATTTGCTCAGTTGTTAAAGTGTGTCTTTAATTTTGCTATGCCTTTGAATATTTTTCCTCTAGGGAAATTTTGATAGCACTTTCTGAGGAAAGGTTTAAGGAAGAATAATCTACTTTGTTAGTTTTGGTATTTGAATAATAAAATTCTAGGAAAGAGCATTTGCATTAGGATGATAGAGAAAATAATAAAAAGGCATATTATAGATCCAGTCAGGATCACTTAGAAACTGATTGGATTAAAATAAGGTACACAATGATGACGTGAAACATGGAACATACATTATTTAAGGATTATGAAACCATAAAAGCAATAAGGAATGCAAAATGAGGGGAAGTTTGAGATTAAGTAATGAATTCAGACTTGCTCATTTAAAATATGGCTGTAACTCCTAACATGCAAAGCATGTGAAAAACACATCAAACTTACTTCTTTTAAACAAAGACAAGATAGGTTTGTTGTTATTGAGAATATAGAACTTAATATTGCTAAGGGTTATTGTTTTTCCTATATTGTAAAATGGTAGAGGTAAAAAAGGTGGCCAAAAGTTCAGCCTGTTCAATGTACAGTACGAACTTGCCTCTTCTTCCTTCAAGTGATTTACTCTCTCCACCCTTTGAATTAAGAATTTACCATGCTATTTGCATAGGCCAATGGGCTTTAGCACTTTGACAAAACTGGACCCTTGAAACATGCTTTTGGAATATGACATCTCTACCTGCTGAAATTCCTGAGCCACTATATGAATAATCCAGGAACTTTTTTTAGGCACCACATGGAGAATCAGATCCAGCCCAGGTATCTCCCCTAAGGACCCAGATTTATTTGTGAGGCCATGCTATGTTATCAGTTTGTAATCAGATGACCCAGAGAACTGCTCAGATGACCATAAGCACTGTGAGAAATTATAAACCTTGTTGTCTTAACCAATATGTTTTGAGGTCATTTATTTCATAGCATATGCTAACTGATAAAGAACTTGGTGCATATAAGTGAGATGCTCCCTTAACAGAAAACAAAATAGATGTTACTGAATTTTATAAAGAGTATCAGGTACAAACTAGGAAAGTGGCTAGGAATCCATAAGAAAAAACTGGAAAAAAATGGCAAATGGCATATGAGCCCAAACTGAAAGAGTAGTGAGGAAATTCCTAGAAAAGGATAAAAAAAAAAAAGACAATTCAGTTAAAAGGTAGCAAAATGTTTGGCAAGAATATTGTCTGTAATGTCGTAGAAGATAAAATATGTATCTAAAGACCTTATGCATGTTAAAAGTGTTACCTGACTTTAACAGGCTATGTCAGGAAACATTAGGTATGTTAAGTTACTGTGTGAAAGAATTGAGCTAAGGAAAGAATCATTCAGTTTGAAAGAATTTATATGAGATCCATGTGGCTCAGGATTTGCTATATATTATTTATATTATATATGCCTGTCTGTCTATCTATCCATAAAATCATTAGACTCCCTAGCATGCAAGATTTTCAAAGAAGAAAGAAAAAAAGCTCTGAAAACAACTAATGATGGAGTTATAACATACTTTGTTAAGACCTCTGAAAGCCTTAAGGTATGCATAGCAGACAAGCTCAGCTAGACCAAAAAACTTTTTAAGAATCCTACAGGGATTCACCTATAGTCATCAACCATATGGCTCCAGTTAGAGAGAATTCCATTTCATTGAAATGTATGAATGTGGTTTTTGAAACAGGAATCCATAGAAAACACACTAAATCTTTAAGAAAGTTGTATTCACAAATATAATAATGACTAGGACTGATTCGCATTGAGCTTGTTTAATTAGAAAAATGGGATCTGGGCCCAGATTTCAATGAAAAGGAAGTTGAATTGAATGCTAGAGAACTTCAATCATGGGCTATTCTAGTGAAAAGGAAACGCTATCCCAGAGGGCAGATTCAAAATTTTGTCAGAGGGTAAAGCCAAAAATCTAAAGAGAACAATAGATGAGGAAACAACTCCCAGGGTGTAGAACAGATGCTCGGCTGGATTTCATAAATGCTGCTTCTTCTTTCCTAGTCTGATCAAAAGTTCCTATTGTGATTATCTTATTCCTGTCTCACTCTTGCATGTTGGGTGTTTGGGGAATGAATGATGTTTCTTTTTCATTCACTGTCTTGGATCTAGAGGCAATGGCCTTGAAGACCTGTAACCCTTATACCTCATCTGTATCTGGACCTCATGCAGTTCATGAGATTATGAATTTTCAGCCTGATGCCTTAACTCAAAAACAATTTGGTGGTTCCAGGAATGAGAATGAACGTATTTTATATGAAGGAGTAACTTAGATTAAATTCTTAGGAAGGATATTCTGAGAAGGAAATTGTGTGCCTGAAGTTTATTGGTAAAAGCTCAGAAACAAATCTTTGAGTGACTGACAGAAGTAGTTTTGGGCAGAGGAAGAATGTGAACTCTAATGAAGTTTCAACAAATCCTCAGCCAATATTATTGACAGCTCCCGAACAGAGATGGATCTTCAAGTTGACCCAGGTTGAGGCAAAGAGTCTAAGTCTTTATACCCGGCATGGGCAGATAATTGGATGCAGCCTGCATAAGAAGAGGGAAGATATATTAGGGGAAGCAAGTCCTTTAATATAAGGGCAATTCCTGGGGAGGGGTTTGCCTCTGAGCTATTCACAGAAAACTTTCTTGCAACTAGGGAAAAGATGTTTTTGTTATGAAAGGAAGATCTGAAGGAAAGACTAATTTCTGGCCAGAGGATTGGTAAATTGAAATTGGTAAATTGAAAAATGCCCCAAATTTCTTTCATGCCTATATTCACACCCACTTGAAATGTGATATCATCACTCCTTCAACCTAAAGTAAGGGTCTATCTCTCTGATTCTCAAATCCTAAGCTGGCCTTGTGGCTTGCTTGGATCAATGGTATGCTTGGAAACACAACAGAAAATGAGGATGAGATCACTTGGTGAGAGGACAAGACGGACCACATGGAGAGAGAGGCATAGCCATCTCAATCATTCTGCTCATTCTAGCAGAAACCAAAGACATGTGATGCAGCTGTCTTAGACAATCAGCTCTTACCGAGCTGTACCAAACCAGAATTCCTACCCAATCACAATTCCTAAGAAATAATAAATCATTGTTGCATTAAGCCACTAAATTTCAAAGCAGTTTTTATGCATCTAACTAATTAGATGTATAACATTATTTCCTTTGCCTCCTTTTCTTTGCTTTTGTTGTATATTAATATCGTTTTCCCTATGGTGAAGGCTTATAAAATATCTATGAGATAGATTAATCATCAGTCTAGTTAGTGGCTAACTAGAAACACTATAGGTGTGTGACTTCATAGTTTGGAGGATAATATCAAAGATTATAATGTATCATGATTAAGGTGGTAAACTGAAATGACTAGGTAGCACAGTCAGTATTTGAAAGCTATCTGTAATCAATGTGGAAGTGATTGCCCTTGTTATTCTCTTTGTCCAAGAAATATGAAGGGAATTTGTGTCATGTTTTAAGTATATGTTTACCGCCTACTAATACTCATTTCCCTCATAGGGAAAATGGAACACACAATATTAGTATGTTTACAAATAATAACCATTTGTGGAACAAATCATATGAAAATAGTCAAAGCATGCATTGTAAGGAAACACAATGGACAAAGCAGCATATTTTGTTTTAGTTTTTTCTCCATATGTAACATTTAAAAATCCACCATTGATGTATATCTTCTTATATGTTCAAAAAAGTACATGTCTTCATGGTAGTAAGCAATTTAAAGAATATTTGTATGTATAAATATATGATCAAATTAGATTTTCATTCTTTTTTTCTTTCTTTGTGCATTTTCTTTTTTTTAATTTTTTAATTTTTTTATAAACATATAATGTATTTTTATCCCCAGGGGTACAGGTCTGTGAATCGCCAGATTTACACACTTCACAGGACTCACCGATGTCCATACCCCACCACATACCCTCCCCAATGTCCATAACCCCACCCCCCTCTCCTGAACCCCTCCCCACAGCAACCCTCAGTTTGTTTTGTGAGATTAAGAGTCACTTATGGTTTGTCTCCCTCCCAATCCCAACTTGTTTCATTTATTCTTTTCCTACCCCCCAAGCCCCCCACATTGCATCTCCACTTCCTCATATCAGGGCGATCATATGATAGTTGTCTTTCTCTGATTGACTTATTTTGCTAAGCATAATACCCTCTAGTTCCATCCACATCATTGCAAATGGCAAGATTTCATTTCTTTTGATGGCTGCATAGTATTCCATTGTATATATATATATACCACTTTTTCTTTATCCATTCATCTGTTGATGGACATCTAGGTTCTTTCCATAGTTTGGCTATTGTGGACATTGCTGCTATAAACATTCGGGTGCACATGCCCCTTCAGATCACTACATTTGTATCCTTAGGGTAAATACCCAGTAGTGCAGTTGCTGGGTCATAGAGTAGCTCTATTTTCAACTTTTTGAAGAACCTCCATGCTGTTTTCCAGAGTGGTTGCCCAGCTTGCATTCCCACCAACAGTGTAGGAGGGTTCCCCTTTCTCCACATCCTCGCCAGCATTTGTCATTTCCTGACTTGTTAATTTTAGCCATTCTGACTGGTGTGAGGTGGTATCTCATTGTGGTTTTGATTTGTATTTCTCTGATGCCGAGTGATGTGGAGCACTTTTTCATGTGTCTGTTGGCCATCTGGATGTTTTCTTTGCAGAAATGTCTGTTCATGTCCTCTGCCCATTTCTTGATTGGATTATTTGTTCTTTGGGTCTTGAGTTTGCTAAGCTCTTTATAGATTTTGGATACTAGCCCTTTATCTGATATGTCGCTTGCAAATATCTTCTCCCATTCTGCCAGTTGTCTTTTGGTTTTGTTAACTGTTTCCTTTGCTGTGCAAAAGCTTTTAATCTTGATGAAGTCCCAATAGTTCATTTTTGCCCTTGCTTCTCTTGCCTTTGGTGATGTTCCCAGGAAGAAGTTGCTGCGTAGATTTTCATTCTTAATTCATATCAACGTTATTGTCACACCCAAATTTAAATGCATGCTAGCATGCATACATATAATATATAACATATATAAACAGATCTTCACATCCATAACTTATACTCTTTCTTCACACATCACATAGAGATATAATATTCTTCATTAACTAGCATCATACTTTGTCTTGACATTAAGTAATATTTTACCAAAATCATTCTTTTCTGTTTAGTATTTGTTATGAAAACCAAATATTGTGTGCCATAGCATTTGAGAAGAATTACCAATGTTTCTTATTAAGATATGTTCAGAATCAACTTATGCCTTAACAATAATTTTAATTCTTCACTGAACTGGATATAAAATTGTCTAAAATTTTTAAATGATGGGGTGCCTGGATGACTCAGTGGGTTAAAGCCTCTGCCTTGGCTCAGGTCATGGTCCCAGGGTCCTGGGATCGAGCCCAGCATCAGGCTCTCTGCTCAGTGGGCAGCCTGCTTCCTCCTCTCCCTCTCTCTGCCTACTTGAGATATCTGTCTGTCAAATAAATAAATAAAATTCTTTAAAAAATTAAAATTTTTTAAATGACATATTTATATACATATGTGTATATATCATGCAGAGCAAAGGGAATTCAGTAAAGGGAATTAAGAGTACACATAGCAATGAGCACTGAGGAAGGTACAGAAATATTCAATCATTGTATTCTACAACTGAAAGGAAGATAAAGCTATATGTTAATGATACTCGAATAAAAAATAAAATAAATAATTCATGGAGATGAAAAATATACACCATGGGGAATATAATCAATAATACTGTAAGAATGTTGTATGTTAAAAGATGGTGACTATGTTTACTGTGGTGAGTATGGTGTAGTGTATGGAACTGTTGAATCGCTATGTTGTGACTTGACATTAACATAATATTTTATGTCAACTATACTTCAATAATAAATGTTTAAAATAAATGTGACCTTGGTATGATCTGTTTATGAAAGTAGGACATCAAAATTGGCCTCACGGGGTGCCTGGGTGGTTCAGTCAGTTAAGTGTCAGCCTTCCACTTAGGTCATGATCCCAGTGTCCTGGGATTAAGCCTCACATTGGGTTCCTTGCTCAGTAGGGAGTCTGCTTCTCACTCTCCCTCTGCCCTCTGCTCCCCCTACTTGTGCTCTCTCTCTCTGTCAAATAAATAAATAAAATCTTAAAAAAATGGCTTCAGTTTTTCTTTTCATCTGGGCTCTCATCCTTTTCATAAGTCTATCTGGTGTATCATCATCATGGACAAATTTATTTCAAAGGATATCATAAATAACACAAAATTTTTACTCCATTTTTAAATATGTAAGGTGCATATACATTTTTTTCTTTAGTATTAATCATTCATTGAATAATGTTTTGTTCTATAAAATAATTATCATATATATAAAAGAATATCAAATTAAACTATAAAATATATTATTACTACATGTGAAATTCATGGTAAACATATTAAAAACACAGATGTAATGATTAGTAACTTATAACTGTTTATCAAACAGAGTAATGCTTAGCTGAGTAGTCATCCACTAAAAACATGACATAAACAGTACATAATACGATATTTGGTAATTTTTATAAATATACTTGCCTAAAACTATGTACTTTGTCATGTAAAAAGAAATATAATTTAAAAGTATATTCAAATGGTAACATCTTAAAATTTGATAGCAAAGTATAATTTTATGATATATAATCTATGATAGTTTATGTGTGTGTATATACATATGCTATATAGGTATATGCTCATTACATGCTATTTATGTATATGCTATGTATACTATATATGTATATGTGCTATATATATGCTATATGTGTATATATATGCTATATATATGCAATATGCTTGTATATGCTGTGTGTACATATATTTTATTAATTAATTAATTAATTAATTTTTGATAGAAACTCATTTCCTAAAACTGGGAAGTGAATGTGTACGTGTGTGTTACATTGTGTGTGGCTTTGTTATCCTACCTAAGATTTCTTTAGCCATTTTTTGTGCTTGAGTACAAGTTATATTGCTATATCTTAAAATCATTGGAATATTAGTTATATGTACAATTTAATTCTGTTAGTTTTTGCTTCACTTAGTTAGCTGTTCTATTGTTAACCATAAATATACATGTTACATTCTTTGTGGAGAACTGGTTTCTTTATCATATGTAATATTCTTCTTTATCCCCAGTAACTTTTTTTGTTTGAAATCTGCTCTGTCTGAAATTAATATTACTATTTGTGCTTTCTTTTGATTAGTGTTTATGTATCTTTTCACTTAAAGTGAGTTTCTACTAGATTATGCATATTGATGATATATGGTTTTTTGTTGTTGTTGTTTTGATCCACTGACAATCTCTCTTTTAATTGGTACATTGAACTGTTAACACTCAAAGTGATTATTGAAATATTTGAATTAATATCTATCATCTTCATTACTGTTTTTCCCTTGTTGTTCTTATTATTTATTTCTATTTTTATCTTCTACTCTTGTTTTGCTACTTGGGGCTTTAACTGAGTTAGCATTTAACATGATCTCATTTTTTCTCCCTTCTTAGCATATAGGTTATACTATTTGTTTGTTTAACTTTTTTAGTGGTTGTCCTAGAGTTTATAATAAACAATTATAGCTAATCCAAGTCCACTTCCAAATAGCACTATACTATTTCATGTTCATGAGTGAGTAACTTATAACAAAATAATGCTAATTCTTCTCTCCCATCCCTGTGTTATTAATTTCACTTACATATAATCATCTCTCCCTATACATATATATATTATCATATATACTTGAGTATATTATGGGTACTATTATTTTGAACAAATTGTAATCTGTTAGTTAAAAAATGAGAAAAATGAGGGTTTTTATTTTACCTTTGTTAACACCTTCCTTGAAGAAATGATATGCCAAGCTTTATTTTCTTTAGCATTTATCCTGCTTGTTATTTCTTGAGGTTAATGGATATTTATTTGTTTATTAATGTTGACATTAATTTGGGGAAATTTTCAGTCATTTGTGTTTCAAATTTTTTTTTTCTGTCCTTCCCTCCCCTTTCCTGGTTATTCCCCTTACACATACTGTAATCATCTTACTTGGATATTCTGTACCCAAGGGTTTGGATAGTCTTTGTTTTCTTTGTCATTTTAGTTGTTTGAGTATAGTTGGCATACAATGCTATTTAGTTTCAGGAGTACAACATAATGATTCAACTTCTCCTTATGTTCTCTGTAAGTTCACCACAAGTGTAATTACCATTTATAAACATCCAACACTATTACAGTGTCATTGTCTGTATTCCCTATGCTGTGCCTCTTATTCCTGTGAGCCTTTATTTTTTTTGATTTTCAGTTTTAGAGAATTCTACTGATTTATCCTCTCATTCAGTCTTTTTTTCAGCCATGTCAAGTCTACCAATAAGTCATCAAATGCATTCATTTCTGTTAGTATTATTTTGTTTTCTTTGGTTTTGTTTATCATTAACTTTTTTTATCTTTTTCTTTTTTTTTAATTTTTATTTATTTGTTTAATTTCTTTTCAGTGTTCCAGAATTCATTGTTTATGCACCACACCAGTGCTCCATGCAATATGTGCCCTCCATAATACCCACCATCAGGCTCACCCAACCCCACAATCCCCTCCCCTCCAAAACCGTCATTTAGTTCCTCAGAGTCCACAGTCTCTCATGGTTCGTCTCCCCCTCCAGTTTCCCCCAACTCCCTTCTCCTCTCCATTTCTCCATGTCCTCCATGTTATTCCTTATACTCCCCAAATAAGTGAAACCATATGATAATTGACTCTCTCTGCTTGACTTATTTCACTCAGAAAAATCTCTTCCAGTCCCGTCCATGTTGATACAAAATTTGGCTATTCATCCTTTCTGATGGACGCATAATACTCCATTGTATATATGGACTACATCTTCTTTATCCATTTATCCGCGAAGGGCATTTTGGTTCTTTCCACAGTTTGGCCACTGTGGCCAATGCTGCTATGAACACTGGGATACAGATGGGCCTTCTTTCCACTACATCTGTATCTTTGGGGTAAATACCCAGTGGTGCAATTGCAGGGTCTATAGGAAAGGTCTATTTTTAATTTCTTAAGGAATCTCCACACTGTGTTCCAAAGTGGCTGCACCATATTGCATTCCGACCAACAGTGTAAGAAGGTTGCCCTTTCTCCACATCCTCTCCAACACATGTTGTTTACTGTCTTGTTGATTTTGGCCATTCTAACTGGTGTAAGGTAGTATCTCAATTTGGTTTTGATCTGAATCTCCCTGATGGGCTAATAATGATGAACATTTTTTTAATGTGTCTGTTAGCCATTTGTATGTCTTTATTGGAGAAGTGTCTGTTCATGTTTTCTGCCCATTTTTTGACATGATTATCTGTTTTGCGTGTGTTGAGTTTGAGGAGTTCTTTATAGATCTTGGATATCAGCCCTTTGTCTGTAGTGTCATTTGTGAATATCTTCTCCCATTCCGTGGGTTGCCTCTTTGTTTTGTTGACTGTTTCTTTTGCTGTGCAGAAGCTTTTGATCTTGATGAAGTCCAGAAGTTCATTTTTGCTTTTGTTTCCTTTGCCTATGGAGACAGACATATCTTGAAAGAAGTTGCTGTGGCCGATGTTGAAGAGGTAACTGCCTATGTTCTCCCTTAGGATTCTGATGGATTCCTGCCTCACGTTGAGGTCTTTTATCCATTTCAAGTTTATCTTTGTGTATGTGCTTTTTCCTTAGGATTTACATCTCTCTAGTTACATGTCTGTCTCTCCTGCATGCTAATTGTATTATCCATTAGAACTCTTAACATATTAATCAGAACTGTTTTAAATTCCTGGTTTGATAATTCCACTGTCCCTAGCAGGTCTGGTTGTAAATTTCTATCTCTTCAAATTGTGTGTGTGTGTGTGTGTGTGTGTGTGTGTGTATTGTTTTGCCTTTTTGTTACAGTTTTTTGTTTTGTTTTGTTTTTGTTTTTTTGATAGTGGGATGTTATACACAAGGTAAAAGGGACTGCCATAAATAGGCATTTACGAATGTGGTGTTGTGCTGTGGGCGGAGAGGAAGCATTACACAGTCTTGTGGTTAGTTCTCAGTCTTTAGTGAGCTTATGCCCCTGGACTGTGAACTTCACAAGAGTTTCTCAATTTTGTTTTCTGCCTCCTTTGATGGGACAGGAGAGAAAGGATGCCCTTTCCCCTTTGATCCTTAAAAGTCATTTAAGCGCTGGTTAACTAGTTTCCCCTGAGGGCAGGCCTTATTATGAACAAAGTGCCTTGAATATTTCAAAATAGTTCTTTTTCCTATTCCCCAGCTGGGAAAAAGAGGTGATTTTTCTAAAATATTAACTGTGGGAATTTGACCTTTTGGAGATAAATCTCACAATATTGTGGGGCCTCACTCCCCCACTCCCCTGCCACAGTGACTGGGTCCCTCTGGAGTTAAACTCTCAGAGTTGTCAACACTGAGCCTCCTGCAATTTGTCAATTACATTTTTTTTTTCTTCTCTCCAGGTACTGGTTCCTGAGGCGGCTACAACTTATGAGTCTCGGCTCTGGTAAGTCAAAGCTGTCTGTATTCTACCTGTCTTTCTAGTCTTGGAGCAATTGTTTGTCCAGTGTCCTCTCCCTTAGGGAATCCAAGAAATGTTGTTGTTGGTTTTTTTTTTTTTTTTTAGTTTGTTGAGCTTTTTATGTTTTACAGATAGAGTGTCAGCTTCTAAGCTCCTTACATGCAGCACTGCAAATTGGAAATAATTTGTTTTTTTAAAGGTTTATACATATTGCAAGTTAGAAGAAGAAAATCTGGTCACTATGAGGATTACATTTATTTGAAATAAGTTGGGAAAGACAACACAAAATATCTTGAAAATTACTATCATCTAGAGAACACTATGGCTTTAGGGTAATAAAATTGTATGCTTTATTAATGAACAATAATTTTTAATATGGGTATTTTTTCAAGGCACTAGTGCCTTAAAATGATGCCAACTAAGGAGAAAATCTACTGAGGTGTCCTGTTTATGTCTTTGTGATGTAACTACTCTGAAGTGTAGCCTTTGTTTGTTTTTTCCTTATAATGTATACAAGGGAATATTTTCAAGGTAGCAAGGTACAATACCTTGTACAGTAAAGCCCCTTACTCTATGATTAAATTAATTTGTCACTCAAGGTAAGTTTTGGTATTTTTTTAAAAAGTGTTTTATTCATTAATGTTGATCTGTAAATATTTATTTTCTTAAAATAGTCAAATATAAGGATAAAGTACTGACTTTCCAGTGTTTCCATAAATAGGTTTGATGTATTTTCTAACCTAGTATGTTTTATTCATTTGATATTCATTCAATTATTTATTTATTTATTTTATTTATATTTATTTATATTTACTTATATTTTATATATTTTATTTCATATTTGTTATTTATATAAAATAACACATATTTAGTAAATATAAACATGAAATAATTATTAATTAAATTTATGATTAATATCTTTTTAGTATAACACTAGAATCGATTCCATTTAAATTATTATCTTAAGAATTTATAATGTTGACTGTATTTTTCATAGTTTAGCTCAATTCCCAGTTATTTAAATATCTGTTTTTTTTACTTTTCTATCTCAAGTCATATGTAAGTCCAAGCTTCCTATCACAAAATATTATTTGATATTTTAACTCTTTGGAAAAATGTTAAAGAATATTGGATGGACATGATAAACAATGTTTGCTAATTATGAGGCCAAAAGCATAAAAATATATGACTTATTCTACTTTTCTATTTATATTTTTTTACATATCAATTAAGATAAAAAGTGTGGAGAAATTGTCAGTTTTTAGTCCCATTTTAAGAAAACATGTGATGGCAATTTTGTAAATAACTATGAATTTAGGATTGTCTCCATCTCTATCCTTCTATTTCTTTGTATTTTTGAAGTGGCAATTATTCTAAGCATATATTAATATTTAATTTTTAAACAAGTTTTAGGTATAACATTAAATGTCAATTCTAAATACTGGATTACCTCTCCCACTAAGACACATATAGCAACCATGATGTCTTTTTACCACATATATCATAATAGTGATAATTTGTGTAATTATGTATCCACTATGACTCCCTTGTTGAATCAACCATAAGCCATCTAAGGACAGAGAACTTTTATCTTCTTTGCTCCACTGTCAATCTGGCTTGTAGCATAGGGTCAGTAGTTGATTTAAAAAAAATATATTGGGAACATAAATAAATTCCTTATCTAGTGTTTGTGACAATCTACACTGTAAAATATGTTAGATAAATTCAAATCCATCCCATTCAGGGTCAGTGTGGATATTTCATTTAACAGCACTTGATTTGTATTCCCACACAATCATAAATCAAATGCAATTTAAAAACAGTTTCCTCTCCTTTTAAAAGCTTACTAAACACAATGTTTTGTTATCTTAGCAAAATACATCAATGCAATATGTATGCTGAAACAACAACAACAAAAAATTAAAGTATGGGTTACATTTCATGTTATAATAGATTGTGGATATAACAGATAATTTATATTTTTATATAAAGTTTCTTTAAAATAAATACAAATTGTAAAGAATACAGAAAGTGCAGTAAAAATATATAAATATTTTTAAATTACCTTCCATAGTCTCATAACACAAAGAGGAATCACTGCTAATATTTTAGCTTAGTATTTCAGGAACTTTTTTTCTCTTGTGAAACTATGTGGTAATCAGCGTGGATGTGGGTGTAATTTATGTCACTAGGCGTTTTTCCATTGATGAGCTGTATGTTTGCATATGCATACATACTGTGTACATATATATAGTTATAGGCATATAACTATGTGTGTATAATATATATAATGCATATGCTGTAATGTGACACATGCCTTAACATTTTATATCATGATTATAGCTTTTTAAATTTAAAATCATTTTGCAGGTACTTTCCCATGTAATTCATTCTGAAATAATTTTTAATGGCTATGTATCCCCATTTTCTTCTCTTTGCTCATTTTAGACTATCTCAAATCATATAAAATCTCTGTATAGCATCTGTTCTTTCATAAAGATGAGTTGCCACTGATGAATAGGAATTCTTTCAATAGGGTAGTGAAACTATGATGAACTGAAATGAGTTTCTTACAACAATTTCTTGAATACATCTGTATCCTCTTCAATATAAAAGCTCTTTGGTCTCTTCCTAGTTCTCTAAATATTAATACTGTTCCTGTTTTCGTCCCAGAAGTGTGTGTTACCTACTAGGTAAACTCTATTTCTTTTTATTTTTTTATTTTTCACATGTTGTATCTTCAGCATTAGCATACAAAGATAAATAATATTAGAGGCAAAGTAGTGTTCAGGCCAGTTCTCAGAGCCATGCCAATATCATCTACACCAAATATATGCTTAGTAGCCAATTCCAGTTTGCATGCTGTTATATATATTGGTTGCTTTATTGTTTATTTTTTTATTTCATTATGGCAAACAGTGTGTAGAAGAAAAAAATACCATTATAACCCCTATTTTTTGCATGGGTAATCTTGCATTTTGTTTCATTAAGATATTTTTTGAATATTGACAATATGTTAGGCACTACTTTTAGTATCAAACTACACCAATAAATAGACAAAGAGCTAACTCTATTATTGGAGGAGAAAAGTAATAATCACATATGTAAATTTAAAAAATCACATATGTAAATTTAAAAAATTTCAGTGCACATAAATCCTATGAATAAATATGGAAGACACTAATGTCAGAAAATAATGGAAGAGGCTAATTTAACAGAGTGGTAAAATAATTCTCTGTTGATTTTGAACTGATATTTAAGTAATAACAAAGACATATTCACATGAAATTCTGGATGATGAGTTTTTATATATAGGAGGAAAAAGACATGTGATAGTGGATGGCATTTAAACAAAATAAAATAAAACAAAACAAACACAACACTATTTAGCAAGGAAAGAAAACCCAAGAATGGTCAGAGGAACGGAAAGGGACTTCATTGTAGGTCATGCAAAGGGGTTTGGATTCTTTATAAGATTTCAAGGTATCATCAGTTTTATGAATGATTGTGACATAACCTCAGATATAGATTTATTTTAATTTTTCTGGGTAGTATGTGGAGAATAAGTCTTATGGTGAACAAATGTCAAGTACAGAGATGAGTTGTGAAATTCTGGCAGTAATTTGAACATCTGATGATATGTACTTAAAATATGAACTTAAAACAGTATAACAGAAACATTGAAAAATATTAAAATTCTTTGAACATCAATTCTACTTTTTATAAATATATGCTAAATAAATATTGTTTTATAAATATATGAATATATATTTATATATAATTATATATAATTTATATATAATATATATACTTTTTATAAATATAAATATGGCTATGAGGAATTTTAGATATCACTATTTTATATTTAAAATAATGAGTCCTTAACAATTTAAATAGCCAAAACAGACATTCAAATATATTGCTATCTAACATTATGTTTACCACTATAACTATGCTTTAAAATTATATATCATGACATAATATGTTGTTTATAATACATTACTTCAAAACAGATTAAACAACTTGTACTCTTCTACTTAAATATGATTATATTCCACCTGTTCTTGTGTTTATTTTCTTTCCATCAAATCTCCCTTAAAAGACAAAAAAAAAACGGAATAAACTAAGATACTAACCAATGAGGTAAGAAGAATTAGTGAGTTTGATTACCAGTGATAATATGATATAAATAATGAAACGTTTGCAGGATTGGGATATAACTAAATAGGCTGGTTCTTGCCTAAACATATGTCAAGACTTACTAAAAAGTTACATTAATTAAGCAGATTAATATTAGAATAGACAGAAATTGGTCCAAATGGTAAAGGAAATAGTAAATTATGGAACTAACCCTTTGAATAAGAAAAGCCCGTAGTTCTGTGACATTTGGTTATCCAGGTAGAAAAAAATGCGGGTTCCTAGTTCACATTATACACAACATGCCTTGCAGTGTTTTTTACAAAATATAAGAAATATTTTTGAAATATGAAAAAAAAATAGAATGACTTTGTTAGGGAACAAAAATGCAAACCACTAGGAAAACAATGGAAGTTTTGAGTATGTTTAAATAATATGTTTAAATAATGTTTAAATAGCGAAGTATACTATGAACAAAATAAAATTAGAATCCATAAACAGACACGTCTAACAAATTATTCAGAATATAAAATAAAATCAATTATTCAAGACAAAAAGAGTGAATAATCCTGGTGAAATTTAAGCAAATTTGAGCAAAATCCATGATCAGACATTATATAGAAGAGACACACCTGAACAATGGTCTGATACACAGTTGTTGAAGAAATCACAATAAATCTATGTAAGATACCATTTTATATTCTGATTACTGAAAGAATGGAAACCTTCATACTCTGTTGATGATGTTGATTTGTAAAATTATTTTGAGTGCTAATTTGAAGATGTCATTCAAAGATGGAATGAGAGTTGTCATCCTATCCTAAACAACTTAGCAGGGAAAAATTATTTCCAGAAATCTATCCCAAATTCTCAAGGCATGAACATTGGAATCAACGCAAGAGTGACATTCAAATAAAAATTCCAACAGAGCATTTAATAGGCTGGATTTGGAGACTGGATTTATATTTATAAGAAAGAGCAAGAGTCAAATGTTGGCATGATAATCATGAAGAAATTTTTAACTTATTTAGTTGTATTTTATTCAAAAAGTGATATATATATACATATATACATATACACACATGTGTATACACATATAGATATATACATATATATATACATGCATACCTATATAAAATACATACATATATATACACCTATATACATATATGTATATACATATCTCTATCTCTCTTTTTCAAGCACACAAACTCCAGGGGATTTACAGAATGTCATATGTCAAGAATAGCACTATTTTTTTTTAAAAGCCTGAGTACAAAATAAATATTCAACAAATATACAGCAATTTAATAGGTAAATATATTGTGCTGTATTCATATATAGCGGAATATTATAGAATTGGGAAAATGGAAAAATGAAAGAGAGCTGCAAGCTCTCTGTAAATGGATCTCAAATATAATTATATTTAGTTTTAATTACTATAAATTAATTAATATAAATTAATATAATTGATATAATTTTTAAGAGACAGATTACATTTGTAAAATATTGGAAAATAGGGGAAATACCAATCCATTGTTTATAAAGTCATAGTTATTTTTAAAATATAAAAAAATGAAATTCATGGTAATTATTTATGTAATACAACTACTTCAGCAACTTAGCTTATGTTTAGCAAATAGAATCCTAACAGGAGATAGGGACTTCAGGAACATTTACCCAACTGTTTTCTGCCAAACATGAACTCAATTAACTGACTGCAAATACATGCTTAACTCTGGCTCTAGTGTAGTAGAAAGTAATTGCATGATCAAAGGGTACATGAACTTCCTGTCATGTTAGCTTTACAGTGTTTTACTAGTCCATAGGGGACTGAATATTTTATATATTTTGTTCTATTTTCAAATAACAAATTTAAAAAACAGATCATATTGTCTACTTTTATCTACCCTATCTCAATTGTGAACATTACATTTTAAAACATTCTGAAAATATTGCAACATAATAAGATAGTGCATAGAATAATTTCAATTATTTAAATATTGGTTTTGTTTTTCATTTTATTTTTTCCAGTTTTATTGAGAAAAAATTGGCAAACATCACTGTATAAGCATAAGGCATACTATATGATAGATTGATTTATATATTTTATGAACTGATTACCACAATAGGCTCAATTAGCATTTGTTTTTTCTTGAAGATACAATTAAAAGAAAAGAAAGATGAATTTGGGAGAAAAAAATCTCCCTTGTGATGAGAAATCTTAGGATTTACTCTCTTAACAACTTTCATATGTATCACACAACAGTGTTAGCTATAGTCATCATGTTGTGTATTTTACATTTAAAGAGTAAGTCTTCCTATTGTTCCCATGTTATCTTAAGTAATTATAGATTATAATTCTTTTTGTTATCTTCAATACCTCTTAATCTTTAATAATGATGCAAAACACACACACATGAGTGCATGCACACACATTCACACAGTCTTTTCAAATTAACTTAAAACATACCTGTTTTTTAGTCCTTTTGTTTGTGCTGCATTCAGTGATTTATGCAATGTCATTTGTTATTAAAATTTATCTAATGTATTCTCCATATTTATTAAAATATTTCAACCTTTTAAAATTTCTATCCTTGTATTGCACTGCAATATCATAATTCATTTAACATTGTTCTATTTCGTATCTCCTTGTATCAGTATTGACTGTTTTATATCTTTACATCTATAATAATAATACAACACAGAGAGAAACATATAATAATTCATTTTGTGAACATCTATTCAGAAAATTGCTTCATCTTTGAATTCCAAAACAAAATCATATATTTGATATAACAGTACAGAAGCTTTGCTGAGATATTAACATTTATTCCATGAGGTGTTTTTCATTTTTATTCTTTCTTTGCAGAAAAACAAAAATCCTTTTTAATCATATTTTACACAAAACACTTCTGTAGCCAGTTCACTAAAGATTATGAAAGAAGAATATGTTACTTTTGTAAAAAACAACTTTAGGGGGAGGAGTCAAGATGGCGGAGAAGTAGCAGCTGAGACTACTTCAGGTTGCGGGAGATCAGCTAGATAGCTTATCTAAAGATTGCAAACACCTACAAATCCAACGGGAGATCGAAGAGAAGAAGAACAGCAATTCTAGAAACAGAAAATCAACCACTTTCTGAAAGGTAGGACTGGCGGAGAAGTGAATCCAAAGCGACGGGAAGACAGACCCCGGGGGGAGGGGCCGGCTCCCGGCAAGCGGCGGAGCAACGGAGCACAAAATCGGGACTTTTAAAAGTCTGTTCCGCTGAGGGACATCGCTCCAGAGGCTTAACTGGGTGAAGCCCACGTGGGGTCAGCGTGGCCTCAGGTCCTGCAGGGTCACAGAAGGATCGGGGGTGTCTGAGTATCGCAGAGCTCACAGGTATTAGAACGGGGAAGCCGGCTACAGAGACAGAGCCGAGGAGTGAGCTCTAAGCTCGGGTTACCTTGAACCGCTCGAAGGCTCGGTCAGCTCGGAGCGCGGCCGGAGGCCAGGGTGACGGGAGCAATTGGGCGCTGTTCTCTGAGGGCGCACTGAGGAGTGGGGCCCCAGACTCTCGGCTCCTCCGGGCCAGAGACTGGGAGGCCGCCATCGTCATTGCCGTCCTCCGGACTCCAGGGAAAGCGCTCAGGGAACAAAAGCTCCCGAAAGCAAACCCGAGCGGATTACTCAGCCCGGCCCCTGGTAAGGGCGGTGCGACTCCGCCTGGGGCAAAGACGCTTGAGAATCACTACAACAGGCCCCTCCCCCAGAAGATCACCAAGAAACCCAGCCAGGACCAAGTTCACCTACCAAGGAGTGCAGTTTCAATACCAAGGAGAGCAGCGGAATTCCAGAGGAGGAGAAAGCAAAGCACGGAACTCGTGGCTTTCTCCCCATGATTCTTTAGCCTTGCAGTTAACTTAATTTTTTTTTTTTTCAATTTTTTTTCTCTTCTTCTGCTAATTTTTTTTTTTACTTTTACCCTTTTCTTTTTTAATGTTTTTTAACTAGTTTATCTAATATATATATATTTTTTTTTCCGTTTTATATTTTTTCATTATTGGTTTTCTTTTTTTATTTGTTTCTTCTTTCTTTTATCTTTTTTTCTTTCTGAACCTCTTTATATCCCCTTCCCCCCCCCCCCTCACGATTTGGGATGTCTTCTGATTTGGCTAAAGCATATTTTCCTGGGATTGTTGCCACACTTTTAGTATTTTAACTGTTCCTTCATATACTCTTATCTGGACAAAATGACAAGGCGGAAAAATTCACCACAAAAAAAGAACAAGAGGCAGTACCAAAGGCTAGGGACCTAATCAATACAGACATTGGTAATATGTCAGATCTAGAGTTCAGAATGATGATTCTCAAGGTTCTAGCTGGGCTCGAAAAAGCCATGGAAGATATTAGAGAAACCCTCTCGGGATATATAAAAGCCCTTTCTGGAGAAAGAAACGAACTAAAATCTAATCAAGTTGAAATCAAAAAAGCTATTAATGAGGTGCAATCAAAAATGGAGGCTCTCACTGCTAGGATAAATGAGGCAGAAGAAAGAATTAGCGATATAGAAGACCAAATGACAGAGAATAAAGAAGCTGAGCAAAAGAGGGACAAACAGCTACTGGACCACGAGGGCAGAATTCGAGAGATAAGTGACACCATAAGATGAAACAACATTAGAATAATTGGGATTCCAGAAGAAGAAGAAAGAGAGAGGGGAGCAGAAGGTATATTGGAGAGAATTATTGGAGAGAATTTCCCCAATATGGCAAAGGGAACAAGCATCAAAATCAAGGAGGTTCAGAGAACCCCCCTCAAAATCAATAAGAATAGGTCCACACCCCATCACCTAATAGTCAAATTTACAAGTCTTAGTGACAAAGAGAAAATCCTGAAAGCAGCCCGGGAAAAGAAGTCTGTAACATACAATGGTAAAAATATTAGATTGGCAGCAGACTTATCCACAGAGACCTGGCAGGCCAGAAAGAGCTGGCATGATATATTCAGAGCACTAAACGAGAAAAACATGCAGCCAAGAATGCTATATCCAGCTAGGCTATCACTGAAAATAGAAGGAGAGATAAAAAGCTTCCAGGACAAACAAAAACTGAAAGAATTTGCAAACACCAAACCAGCTCTACAGGAAATATTGAAAGGGGTCCTCTAAGCAAAGAGAGAGCCTAAAAGTAGTAGATCAGAAAGGAACAGAAACAATATACAATATCAGTCACCTTACAGGCAATACAATGGCACTAAATTCATATCTCTCAATAGTTACCCTGAATGTTAAGGGGCTAAATGCCCCAATCAAAAGACACAGGGTATCAGAATGGATAAAAAAACAAAACCCATCTATATGTTGCCTACAAGAAACTCATTTTAAACCCGAAGACACCTTCAGATTTAAAGTGAGGGGGTGGAAAAGAATTTACCATGCTAATGGGCATCAGAAGAAAGCAGGAGTGGCAATCCTTATATCAGATCAATTAGATTTTAAGCCAAAGACTATAATAAGAGATGAGGAAGGACACTATATCATACTCAAAGGATCTGTCCAACAAGAAGATCTAACAATTGTAAATATCTATGCCCCTAACGTGGGAGCAGCCAACTATATAAACCAATTAATAACAAAATCAAAGAAACACATCCACAATAATACAATAATCGTAGGGGACTTTAACACTCCCCTCACGGAAATGGACAGATCATCCAAGCAAAAGATCAACAAGGAAATAAAGGCCTTAAATGACACACTGAACCAGATGCATATCACAGATATATTCAGAACATTTCATCCCAAAGCAACAGAATACACATTCTTCTCCAGTGCACATGGAACATTCTCCAGAATAGATCACATCCTCGGTCCTAAATCAGGTCTCAATCGTTATCAAAAGATTGGGATCATTCCCTGCATATTTTCAGACCACAATGCTCTGAAGCTAGAACTCAATCACAAGAGGAAATTTGGAAAGAACCCAAATACATGGAGGCTAAACAGCATCCTTCTAAAGAATGAATGGGTCAACCAGGAAATTAAAGAAGAATTGAAAAAATTCATGGAAACAAATGATAATGAAAACACAACGGTTCAAAATCTGTGGGACACAACAAAGGCAGTCCTGAGAGGAAAATATATAGCGGTACAAGCCTTTCTCAAGAAACAAGAAAGGTCTCAGGTACACAACCTAACCCTACACCTAAAGGAGCTGGAGAAAGAACAAGAAAGAAACCCTAAACCCAGCAGGAGAAGAGAAATCATAAAGATCAGAGCAGAAATCAATGAAATAGAAACCAAAAAAACAATAGAACAAATCAACGAAACTAGGAGCTGGTTCTTTGAAAGAATTAATAAGATTGATAAACCCCTGGCCAGAATTATCAAAAAGAAAAGAGAAAGGACCCAAATCAATAAAATCATGAATGAAAGAGGAAAGATCACAACTAACACCAAAGAAATACAGACAATCATAAGAACATATTATGAGCAACTCTACGCCAACAAATTTGACAATCTGGAAGAAATGGATGCATTCCTAGAGACATATAAACTACCACAACTGAACCAGGAAGAAATAGAAAGCCTGAACAGGCCCATAACCAGTAAGGAGATTGAAACAGTCATCAAAAATCTCCAAACAAACAAAAGCCCAGGGCCAGACGGCTTCCCGGAGGAATTCTACCAAACATTTAAGGAAGAACTAATTCCTATTCTCCTGAAACTGTTCCAAAAAATAGAAATGGAAGGAAAACTTCCAAACTCATTTTATGAGGCCAGCATCACCTTGATCCCAAAACCGGACAAGGATCCCATCAAAAAAGAGAACTTTAGACCAATATCCTTGATGAACACAGATGCAAAAATTCTCACCAAAATACTAGCCAATAGGATTCAACAGTACATTAAAAGGATTATTCACCACGACCAAGTGGGATTTATTCCAGGGCTGCAAGGTTGGTTCAACACCCGCAAATCAATCAATGTGATACAACACATTAATAAAAGAAAGAACAAGAACCATATGATACTCTCCATAGATGCTGAAAAAACATTTGACAAAGTACAGCATCCCTTCCTGATCAAAACTCTTCAAAGTGTAGGGATAGAGGGCACATACCTCAATATTATCAAAGCCATCTATGAAAAACCCATCGCAAATATCATTCTCAATGGAGAAAAACTGAAAGCATTTCTGCTAAGGTCAGGAACATGGCAGGGATGTCCGTTATCACCACTGCTATTCAACATAGTACTAGAAGTCCTAGCCTCAGCAATCAGACAACAAAAGGAAATTAAAGGCATCCAGATCGGCAAAGAAGAAGTCAAACTATCACTCTTCGCAGATGATATGATACTATATGTGGAAAACCCAAAAGACTCCACTCCAAAACTGCTAGAACTTGTACAGGAATTCAGTAAAGTGTCAGGATATAAAATCAATGCACAGAAATCAGTTGCATTTCTCTACACCAGCAACAAGACAGAAGAAAGAGAAATTAAGGAGTCCATCCCATTTACAATTGCACCCAAAACTGTAAGATACCTAGGAATAAACCTAACCAAAGAGACTAAGAATCTATACACAGAAAACTATAAAGTACTCATGAAAGAAATTGAGGAAGACACAAAGAAATGGAAAAATGTTCGATGCTCCTGGATTGTAAGAATAAATATTGTGAAAATGTCTATGCTACCTAAAGCAATCTACACATTTAATGCAATTCCTATCAAAGTACCATCCATTTTTTTCAAAGAAATGGAACAAATAATCCTAAAATTTATATGGAACCAGAAAAGACCTCGAATAGCCAAAGGAATATTGAAAAAGAAAGCCAAAGGTGGTGGCATCACTATTCCAGACTTCAAGCTCTACTACAAAGCTGTCATCATCAAGACAGCATGGTACTGGCACAAAAACAGACACATAGATCAATGGAACAGAATAGAGAGCCCAGAAATAGACCCTCAACTCTATGGTCAACTAATCTTCGACAAAGCAGGAAAGAATGTCCAATGGAAAAGAGACAGCCTCTTCAATAAATGGTGTTGGGAAAATTGGACAGCCACATGCAGAAAAATGAAATTGGATCATTTCCTTACACCACACACGAAAATAGACTCAAAATGGATGAAGGACCTCAATGTGAGAAAGGAATCCATCAAAATCCTTGAGGAGAACACAGGCAGCAACCTCTTCGACCTCAGCCGCAGCAACATCTTCCTAGGAACATCGCCAAAGGCAAGGGAAGCAAGGGCAAAAATGAACTATTGGGATTTCATCAAGATCAAAAGCTTTTGCACAGCAAAGGAAACAGTTAACAAAACCAAAAGACAACTGACAGAATGGAAGAAGATATTTGCAAACGACATATCAGATAAAGGGCTAGTGTCCAAAATCTATAAAGAACTTAGCAAACTCAACACCCAAAGAACAAATAATCCAATCAAGAAATGGGCAGAAGACATGAACAGACATTTCTGCAAAGAAGACATCCAGATGGCCAACAGACACATGAAAAAGTGCTCCACATCACTCAGCATCAGGGAAATACAAATTAAAACCACCATGAGATACCACCTCACACCAGTCAGAATGGCTAAAATTAACAAGTTAGGAAATGACAGATGCTGGCGAGGATGCGGAGAAAGGGGAACCCTCCTACACTGTTGGTGGGAATGCAAGCTGGGCAACCACTCTGGAAAACAGCATGGAGGTTTCTCAAAATGTTGAAAATAGAACTACCCTATGACCCAGAAATTGCACTGCTGGGTATTTACCCTAAAGATACAAACGTAGTGATCCGAAGGGGCACATGCACCCAAATGTTTATAGCAGCAATGTCTACAATAGCCGAACTATGGAAAGAACCTAGATGTCCATCAACAGACGAATGGATAAAGAAGATGTGGTATATATACACAATGGAATACTATGCAGCCATCAAAAGAAATGAAATCTTGCCATTTGCGACGACATGGATGGAAGTAGAGGGTATCATGCTTAGCGAAATAATTCAATCGGAGAAAGACAACTATCATATTATCTCCCTGATATGAGGGAGAGGAGATGCAACATGGGGGTTAAGGGGGTAGGAGAAGAGTAAATGAAGCAAGATGGGATTGGGAGGGAGATAAACCATAAGTGACTCTTAATCTCACAAAACAAACTGAGGGTTGCTGGGGGGAGGGGGGTTGGGAGAGGGGGTTTGGGTTATTATGGACATTGGGAGGGTATGTGCTATGGTGAGTGCGGTGAAGTGTGTAAACCTGGCGATTCACAGACCTGTACCCCTGGGGATAAAAATATATTATATGTTTATAAAAAATAAAAACAAAACAAAACAAAACAACTTTATCCTCAGGTTGTCAATTAGAAACAGAACAATATGATGGGGAAAAAAAAGCCTTTTAACTTTTTTTTTTTTATCATTGCTTATGTTTTTTTTATAGATCTGAATGCCATGTTCATGATCTTTTCTAATCCCTGTCATTATTATCTGAACAACTTCCTTTTTCTTTCTCTCTCTTTCTTTTTCTTTCTTTCTCTCTCTCTCATTCTTTTTCTTTCTTTCTTTTCTTTCTTTCTTTCTTTCTTTCTTTCTTTCTTTCTTTCTTTCTTTCTTTCTTTCTTTCTTTCTTTTTTTTCCATGTATAACCTTGATGTCCTATAAGTAAAGTAGAGTGCAAATACTGGAGAGATGGAGAGAGAGTCAGATGTTGATAGTCATAGTAGAATGGTCATATTCATATTGAGACAATCTCTAACTGATAGAGATGTTTTCATGATGGTGAGAGAAAAATGGGAAGGATAAGATGTGATGTAGTCATCAGGGACTCTTATCTGAAATTTTTCCTTCAGAATGATATAGCAATAAGAAAAAATAGGAATTTAAAATATGTGCCCCAGTTTTATAATTTAACCAAAGCTGTTTTTCCAGCCCTGAATTTCATGTTCAGTTTGAAACCTGGAAGCTCCTCTTAAAGTTAAGTAAAGGAAAAAGTATCTTATCTCTTCCATATATATTAGGTTACACAGAAAAAGATGCAAAAGTTAAGTACTGAAGTCTTTTTTTTAAAGATTTTATTTATTTATTTGATTTACAGAAAGATTATTTGATTTACAGAAAGAAAGAGAGAGAGGGGGAAGCAGGCTCCCCGCCGAGCAGAGAGCCCAATGCGGGGCTCGATCTCAGGACCCCGAGATCATGACCTGAGCCGAAGGCAGAGGTTTTAACCCACTGAGCTACCTAGGCGCTCCTAAGTACTAAAATACTAAAAGTAATTCTGTACTTTTAAAATACGGATAAAGTACTAAAGTCTTGAAGTAATTCTGTTCACTTGGACATTAAAGATAAATTATTCTAGACCCATTTGATAAAAACAAATGAACTCTTGTACAATTATTGATTAAAGATATTTGTTGTTACTCTAGCACTGTCATCATATTATTGAAATAGAGAAATATCAGGGATTGTATACAGGTAAGCTCTGAGCATTAGAGGTCTAGAATACCAACTCAGCATCCTTTGAAGTCTACTTAAAAGGATTACATACAGTTACAATTCTAGAGGAAGTCTTGGATTGTAAGAAGGTTTCCATAAAAGGACTGTATAACAAGGGCTGGGCAGGATATTGATCACCTAAACTGGAGTAACTAGAATGTGATGTGTTTTAAGAGGGTATCTGTGGAACCAGCTGTGTGCAAAACACAAGAAACAAATTAATGTTGACACTAATAATACATATTCTCTTAATTGAATTATGAGAATGATTATTGTATTAAACATTACATGAAGTGTTTATTGCATTGCAAACTAATGGACAAATAAGAAACCATTGATACAATGATACAGTATCATTCTATCATCAAGATTATTCTGTAAATGAAGATGTACTAGACTTCAAAGAAGAGAAGGAAAATGGAAAGAAGTTCCTGGCTCAGGAGTGAAATATAATTGTTACATAGTACCAGAATGCCAAAGCACGTTAGTCCTTTATTGAACAATAAGCTCTTGGAAGTTCATGGCTGGATGATTTGTCCCCATTTAAATTCCAAATGTTCTTATGACACCCATCACATAATAAACACCAACAAACTAATCAATTGATTTACTAATTAAAAGTTAACATGAGCTGTTGGTCCTCTGTCTGGCTTCTTTAGCAGCACTATTTACAATAACCAAACTATGGAAATGGCCTAAGTGTCCATCAGCTGATGCACGGATAAAGAAGTGTGGTATATATATGCAATGGAATACTACTTGGGATAAAAAAGAATGAAATCCTCCCATTTTCAATGACACAGATAGAGAGTATTAGGCTAAGCAAAATAAGTCAGTGAGAGAAAAATACCATATTTCACTCATATGTAGAATTTAAGAAACAAGAGAAATGAGCAAAGAGGGAAAAAAGAGAGAAGGAGGCAAACCAAGAAACACAGACTCTTCAGTGTAAGCAAACCAATGGTTACCAGAGGGGATGGGTGAAATAGGTGAGAGGGATTAAGGAGGGCACTTGTGATAAACACCAGGTGTTGTACGGAAGTGTTGAATTATTATATTGTATGCCTGAAACTAATATTATGCTTTATGTTAACTAACTAGAATTTAAATAAAAACTTAAAAAAATTAATGTGCTAAGATGTTGCCATTTTCTTTAAAATAATGTGAGAAGTTATTTAATTATTTTAACAATTATAGGAGTCAGTAACATTATTATTTGAAATAATTATTAGAAAACATACTTCAAGAGTTAGAGTCAGGCTTTTTTTTTTTTTTTTTTTTTTGGTTACAGGGAACAGAGTCAGTTTTTTAAAGGAAATCTAGACTTTTGATACTTTCAACACTGTCAAAAATATTTCTCTTGGAACACCTGGGTGGTTCAGTGGGTTAAGTGTTTGCCTTCAGCTCAGGTCATGATCCCAGGATTCTGGGATTGGGCCCCATTTTGGGCTCCCTGCTTGGTGGTGAGCCTGCTTCTTCCTCTCCCTTTGCCCCTCACTCATGTTCTCTCTTTCTCACGCTCTCTCAAATAAATAAAATCTTTAATAAAACATTTCTTTTCAGCAATAAAATAGCCTCACAACTTCTTTTATTCTGACTTCCTAAAGCTTTATTTTTTTATTTAGTTTAATTTTTTTTTCAGTGTTCCAAAATTCATTGTTTATGTACCACAACCAGTGCCCCATGCAATATGTGCCCTCCTTAACACCCACTACCAGGCTCACCCAACCCCCCTCCCACACCTCTCCCCTCCGAAACCTCAGTTTGTTTCTCAGAGTCCACAGTCTCTCATGGTTTGTCTCACCCTCTGATTACCCCCAACTCACTTACATTTTAAAAAACCAAACAGATAAATTGCCTGCTGGTAGTATTGTCTCACTCTTCATCTTACATAGGACTCCAAATTAATTCAGTCTTTTGAGGCTGGAAGAGACTTTTTTCTATTGTATTGGGTGACTATGCATCAAAAAAATAATTTAATTACCTACTACATTCTAGTCATAAACTCTCCCAAATCTCTTATTATTTATTTATTTATCTATCTATTTATTTATGGGAGTACATAAGAAGGTCCGTGTAACTTGTCAAATTCATTTAACCTTTTTAGCTTTCATCTGCACTTCAATTTTTACAACTATTACTAACACTTTTTTTTATTTATTTATTGGTGTTTTCCTAGTGACATGGATAATTAAACCACTACACATTCCATGTTTTTTTTTTTTTAACATGCCTTGGAAGGATTTCAGATTTTCTTCTACCTTTTACTCACACTTCTCTATGTCCTGCATAGGAAGTGGTAGCAAATATGACAGTGGAAATGATATCTAAAAGACACCAATGACATTGCTGAAAATACATATTTCTGAGTTTCAGTAAGGTGAAAGATGTCTTTTGATAAAAATATTTTCAGTCATCCCTGTATTAAACAATCTACCATTCAATCAGTCAGAAGATGACATTATGTCACAGAAATGTGGTTCAGAAAAGTGTGATATATAACCTTATATCTATTTTAAACATGCATCTTTTAAAACGTCAATTTCCTTACTGTTATGTCTTAGAAAAACACAGAAAAACAAAAAGCAGGTGTGACTTATTTTTGCAAAAACCAATATTAAAGTGATTAATAATAGCTTTAAATGGTCCATAAATAATATATTTAATGACATTGAAATAAAATATTTTATTTAGAAATATGTTGATCTAAGTAACAGTGGCTTAGAGTAGTTTAGCAATAACGTAAAATGTTGACTCTTCAGAAACATTGAGATGACTTAGATTAAAAAATAAACATTGCTATTTCTATATATATGCATGTGCATTTCTCTATCTATATATATATATAATGTACACACACATCTATAACAATACATGCATGCCTTCAAAAATATAGTATGTATTTTACATATATTTATGCTAATATGTATTAATTTATACAATAGTAAATTTAAATGCACTAAGTCAGAAGATGACTATTGCTTGATATGTCTTTTAAAAATTACTGTTAGGGTGCTTGGGTGACTCAGTGGATTAAGCCTCTCTTCGGCTCAGGTCATGATCTCAGGGTCCTGGGATCAAGCCCCGCATCGGGCTCTCTGCTCATGGGGAGCCTGCTTCCCCCCCACCTCTCTCTCTGCCTGCCTCTCTGCCTACTTGTGATCTCTCTCTCTGTCAAATAAATAAAATCTTTAAAAAAATAAAATAAAAATAAAAATAAAAATTACTGTTAAAATAGTGTAAGATATTTATGAATAAGATCAGAAGATAGCTGGTATTTGCAGTATTTTTTTTAAATCATTATCTTAGTAGTGTCAGATATTTATGAATAAGAAGAAATCCAATATCAATCTATGCTCCAACATGATGCACACATAATAGAACCTCAGAAAAATGATTTATATTATGATATTGTAGCACTGCATAATTTCCTGGAACCAATAGATATCAATACTATTCTTTTGTAACTTTGCAGACAAACCCCAGTAGCAGATGTCTCATAATGCAATAAAAGCAGCAAATGAATTCAACATTCATATAATTATAATTGTGGTACAATATATGCATTTTACTTAGTAGTACACTTGTTGTATTTTTAATAGTTTATAAAGTGGTCTGTATCAGCACTAATATAGTTGATTTATGATATAATTTGCAGTAGTAAGTAAAATGTTTCATTGTTCCAGATCAGTTTCTCCAGTAGTCCCTGCATTATTTGTAGATCAGGCCCTTAACCTTAGTCATGTGGTTGGATGAGGAGGGTGGTCTCCTTTCACCAAGATTAGAGATCCCCTTTTTTAATGTTCTCCTTACGAAGCATCAACAAGCATGATCATCTCTTCACTGACTTATATCTAAACCAAGTACCGAAATAAAGATTAAGGATTTCTTAGAATTAATGAACATGAATTAATGAAAATATATATATGTTGTTTCTAACTTTCCACAATATTTTTCTTTCTTTACAGTCCTTCAGTTTCTAAACAATAAGCTATATTGGCCAAAACCACATAAAACTGCCTTCTCCCTCCTTCCTAGCCTACTGTGTCTCTCCCCACAACCTGTCTATGTCACAGAGCTATGCAATTGTCACTTTAGGTGAAGCCCTGACTTGGGAGCCAATCTATTCTCTGATGTGTCATTACAAGTGTCTAGGAGCTGCTCTGCTAACTAACAGAGCTAGTCTATTATAGCACCAGGCCAAAGTGGGAAAGTAAGGATTCTTTATTAAAATTAAAGGAATGGGGCACCTGGATGGCTCAGTCAGTTGAGTGGCAGACTTGTGATTTCGGCTTAGGTCATGATCACAGGGTCTTGGGATGGAGCCCACATCAGGCTCTGCACTAAGCAAGGAGTTTGCTTGGGGATAATCTCTCTCTCCCTCTCCCTCTGCCCTTCCCCCCCCCCTTGCACTTTCTCTCTCTCTCAAGTAAATAAACTTTAAAAAATAAAATTAAAGGAAAAAAAGCTAAAACTACTTGTATATTAATTTCAAATCTGTTATTATATTCATGTGAATAGCAAGCATATAACATGAAAAACAATATATAAATAATGGCATATTTTAAATGAACAATGAAGGAAAAACTCAATGGTAATGAAGGAAATGTTCATTTTTGGTAATAAACTTCAAACTCCAAATTTATTAGGTAGTTTTCTAATGACCATAAGCTCAAAATTAAATAAAATAGATAAGACAAAATAAGTTAAGAGAATTCGTAAAAGCAATCTTTTTTGTGTGTATTTTCTTTAACAGTTAAGTTCCTCTAATCTTTTATATATTTAGCTCCAAATATTTCTCTGTTTTCAAATATTTGTATTTTCAGGGCGCCTGGGTGGCTCAGTGGGTTAAAGCCTCTGCCTTTAGCTCAGGTCATGATCTCAGGGTCCTGGGATCAAGCCCTGCATCTGGCTCTCTGCTCAGCAGGGAGCCTGCTTCCTCCTCTCTCTCTCTGCCTGCCTCTCTGCCTACTTGTGATCTCTGTCTGTCAAATAAATAAATAAAATCTTAAAAAAAAATTTGTATTTTCAATTGGCTCTTCAGAACAATTTAAAAACCAAGTTAACTGATCACTGAAGTAATTATTATCTTTTTTCTGACAAACCTCACATTTATATTTCAATCTAGATGCCTTTTTTTGAGTACAGGCACAAGTAATTTCTTCATATCCCTTCCTCAGAGGCACCCAAAATTTCAAAATGTTTAAGACTTAATTTGTTACACCACGAATCCAAGCACAGAATTTATACTTAGCAGTTTCAATCTTGGCAAGAGTACGGCTGATCCAAATCAGAAAACCAGCCTTTCTCCCTTTTCTCTTTTTCACTGGTATCAAATCAATCAAAGTAGCTGATCATTCAATGATTTCTTTTCTTTTCTTTTTTTTCTTTTTTTTTGAAGATTTTATTTATTTATTTGACAGAGAGAGAGATCACAAGTGGGCAGAGAGGCAAGCAGAGAGAGGGGAGAAACAGACTCCCTTCTGAGCAGAGAGCCCGATGGGGGTAGGGGGCCATCCCAGGACTATGAGATCATGACCTGAGCTGAAGGCAGAGGCTTAATCCACTGAGCCATGCAGATGCCCCTCATTCAATGATTTAAATATCTCTTGAATATGTTCACTTTTCCCAGTTTTTACCACTATTATTATCTTATTCTAAGCCATTACAAAGTTTTTAGCAGGGAAGACTTTTTAAACTCTGCTGTGCTATCACTGTCTTGCTTAGTTATTTTATTATTTTCTATTTTTCAATTTTGGAATATTTTTTCTTTTAAGTTTTTATTTAAATTCCAGTTAGGTAACATACAGTACGATATTAGTCTCAGGTATACAATATAGTGTTCAGCACTTCCATACATCATTTGGTCCTCATCACTACCTTGGCAGTCCTTAACCCCCATCACCTATTTTACCCATCCCCCACCCACTCTCTTCAGTTTGTTCTCTATAGTTAAAAGTCTGTTTCTTGGTTTGCCTCTCTCTCTTTTCTTTTCTTCCCCCCTTTGCTCATTTGTTTTGTTTCTTAAATTCTATATGTGAGTGAAATCATACAACTATTTCAGTTAGCATTTTATACTCTAACTTCATCTATGTCATTGCAAATGGCAAGATCTCATTCTTTTTTAAGGATACATATCCTTAAAAAAGAATTCCTTAAAAAAGAATATATATATACATATATATATATATATATATATATATATATATATATATGTATGTATATATAAATAAAACATATGCCACTTCTTTATCCACTTCTCTATCCACTCATTATCTTTATCCACTCATTAGTCAATGGACACTTGGGCTATCTTTATAATTTGGATATTGTAGGTAATGCTAATATAAACATCAAGGTGCATGTATCATTTTGAATTCATATTGTTTTATTCCTTGGGTAAATAACCAGTAGTGTAATTGCTAGATCATAGGGTAGTTCTATTTTTAACTTTTTGAGGAACCTCCATACTGTTTTCCAGAGTGGCTGCATTAGTTTGCTTGCCCACCAATAGTGCAAGAGGGTTCACCTCTCTCTACATCCTCACTAATACCTGTTGTTTCTTGGGTTGTTGAATTTAGCCATTCTGACATTCTGTGAGATGGTATCTCATTGTAGTTTTGATTTGCATTTCCTTGATAAGTGATGTTGAGCATCTTTTAATGCTTCTATTGACCATCTGGATGTCTTCTTTGGAAAAATGTCTTTTCATGTCTTCTGCCCATTTTTTAATTGGGTCATTCATTTTTCAGGTGTTGAGATTTATAAGTTCTTTATATATTTTAGATACTAACCCTTATCAGTTATGCCATTTGCAGATATCTTCTCCCATTCTGTAGGTTGCCTTTAGTTTTGTTGATTTTTTCTGTTGCTATACTGAAGCTTTTTTTTTTTTTTTTTTTTTTTGGTAAAATCCCAATAGTTTATTTTTGCTTTTGTTTTCATTGCCTCAGGAAACATATTTAGAAAGAACTTGCTATGGCCGATGTCGAAGGGGTTACTTCGTATGTTTTCCTCTAGGATTTTGATGGTTTCCTGTCTCACATTTAGGACTTTCATCCATTTTGAATTTATTTTTGTGTATGGTATAAGAAAGTGGTCCAGTTTCACTTTTTTGCATGTTGCTGTCCAGTTTTCCCAACACCATTTGTTGAAGACATGTTGTTTTTCCCATTAGATATGCTTTCCTGCTTTGTCAAATATTAATTGTCCATATAGTTGTGAGCTCATGTCTGGGTTTTCTACTCTGTTCTATTGATCCATTTGACTATTTTTTGTGCCAGTACCATGCAGTTTTTGATGACTACAGCTTTGTAAAAAACTTGATGTCTGGATTTGTGATGCTTCCAGCTTTGCCTTTCTTTTTCAAGATTGTTTTGGCTTTTTGGGTCTTTTTTGGTTCCATAGAAATATTGGGATTCCTTGTTCTAGTTCTGTGAAAAATGCTGGTGGTATTTTGATAGGGATTGCATTAAATGTATAGATTGTTTTGGGTAGTATAGGTACTTTAACAATATTTATTATTTCAACCCATGAACATGGAATGTCTTTCCAATTCTTTGTGTCAACTTCAATTTCTTTCATCAGTGTTTAGAGTTTTCAGAGTACAGGTCTTTTACTTCTTTTGTTAGGTTTATTCCTAAGTATCTTATTGGTTTTGAAGCAGTTATAAATGGGATCAATTCCTTAAGTTCTTTCTGCTGTTTCATTATTAGTATACAGAAATGCAACTATTTCTATACGTTGATTTTGTATCCTATAACTTTATTGAGTTCCTTTATCAGTTCTAGCAGTTTTTTGGTGAAGATTTTTGGATTTTCTACAGAGTATCATACCATCTACAAATTATGAAAGTTTGACTTCTTTCTTTCCAGTTTGAATGCCTTTTATTTCTTTGTGTTATCTGATTGCTGTGGCTAGGACTCCTAGTACTATTGAATAAAGGTGGTGAAAGTGGACATCTCTGTCTTGTTAGTGACCAATAGAAGAAAAGCGCTCAATTTTTTCCCCATTAAATATGATATTAGCTGTTAGGGCCAATTTAATGTTAAAATCTGTTTAACTATTAGGCCCTGCTTAGCCAGAGCAACTCCATATTGCCTAGGTAGCCATATTGTTGTTTACATCCATGGACTTCATTCCAGGAATAAACGCCCCCGTAGTTCCTGGTATGGTTCCAGGTATCGATTCTGGGAGTAAACGCCTTCACAATAGAATCCACATACCTTGGGTCTGTGGTTATGCCCTATAAAACCAGCCTGTGAGATCGGGAGGGGGTCGCTCTCTTTGGAGGCGGCCCTGGTCAGTCAGTCTAACTTCTAATGCTTGGCATAGAATAAAGCTCTACATAACTTTCACTTTGTCTTAGTTTCGTTCCCCTGGGCTGTCAGTCTAACTTCTAATGCTTGGCATAGAATAAGGCTTTGCATAACTTTTACTTTGTCTCAGTCTTGTTCCTTTGATAATGGACCCCAACATTAGCTATGCGTTTTTCATAGATAGCCTTTATTATGTTGATGTATCTTCCCTCTAAACCTACTTTGTTGAAGGTTTTTTTTTTAATCAAGAATACTTTGTCAAATGCTTTTTCTGCATCTATTGAGAGGATCAAATGGTTCTTAGCTTTTCTTTTATTATTCCTTTATTATTATTCTTGTATTAAATCACACTGATTGATATGCAATTATTGAACCACCCTTGCAACTCCCACTTGCAAATCCCACTTGATTGTGGTGAAGGGTTTTTAAAATGTATTTTTGGAAATGGTTCACTAGTAGTTGTTGAGAATTTTTACATTTATATCCATTAGGGATTTGGTATTTTTGTTTTGTTTTGTTTTGTTTTTATTTTTGTTTTTTAGTGGTGTCTTACGTGGTTTTGGTATCAGATTAATCCTGGCCTCATAGAATGATTTTAAAAATTTTTCTTCCTTTTCTATATTTTGGACTAGTTTGAGAATAATTGGAATTAACTCTTCTCTAAATATTTGTTAGAATTTGCCTGTGAAGCAATCTGGTCCTAGATTTCTGTTTGTTGGGAGTTTTTTGATTACTCATTCAATTTCTTTGCTGGTTTTTGGTTTGTTCAGGTTTTCTGTTTCTTCTTGTTTCAGTTTTGGTAATTTATATGTTTCTATGAATTTACCTGTTATGCCCCCCCAAAAAAGGGTCCGTGATTATAGGAGTGATACAAATCGAAGGTTAAGCAAAGCTTTATTTCGCCCCAAGCATCAAGAATCAAACTGACCAGCCAGGCCAGAGAGGGCGACATTTCTCTGTTTCACAGACGAGCTTTTAAGGGCAAAGGCCATGTGGTCAGGCCTGGCCATGCACAGGTGGCCAATGAGATTGTAACACACACAGGAAACTCCACAGAGATGCTAGGTGACCAACTGAATTACAATTTACCCTAGTAGACATTTGAACCAGCCTATCACCTTGGTCAGAACTGGCACTCAAAAGGCTCCCAAAGGGCGGGGCCCATAACTCCCTGGTAGCTAGGGAGACAGTAGGCACCCCCCACTGATCGGATGTCTCCACCTGGCCTGACCCACCCTTGTATCTGGGCTTTGTTTTTAAGTCAGTTCCCTGGGGGAAGGGGAACAGGGAGAGTTTAAGGGTTAAACAAGGTTGTTGTTTAACCTTAATGGAAGTTTCTGGTTAAATAGATCCTTACATACCCATTTCTTCTAGATTGTCCAATTTGTTGGCATATAGTTTTTCATAATATTCTCTTATTACTGATTATATTTTTGTGGTGTTGGTTGTTACTTCTCCTCTTTCATTTATGATCTTGTTTATCTGCATCTTTATTCTTTTTGACAAGTCTGGCTAAAGGTTTATCAATTTTACTAATTTTTTCAGAGAATCAACTCCAGTTTTCATTAATCAGTTCTATTGTGTTTTTTATTTTTTGCTTTTTTTTGTTTTTGTTTTTGTTTTTAGTTTCTGTATCATTTACTTCTGCTCTAACCTTTATTATTCCTTTCCTTCTGTTGGGTTTGGGTTTTGTTGTTCTTTTATAGCTACTTTAGGTGTATTATTTGAGATTTTTCTTGCTTCTTGAGGTAGGCTGTTATTGCTATAGACTGCTCTCAGAACTGCTTTTGCTGCCTCCCAAGGGCATTTTGGACCATTGTGTTTTCATTTTCATTTTTTTCCATGTATTTTTTTTTTATTTCCTTCTTTTATTTCCTGGTTGACCCATTCATTGTTTTTGTAGAATGTTATTTAACTTTCACATATTTGTGGTCTCTCTAGATTTTTTTCTTCTGGGTATGTTCTAGTTTCAAGAAGTGTAGTTAGCAGAGATTCGTAGTATGACTTTGATTTTCTTGAATTTGTATGAGCTTGTTTTGTGGCCTAATATATGATTTATTCTATTCTGGATAATGTTCCATGTGGACTTGTAAAAAAATGGGTATTCTGCTGTTTTATGATGGAATGTTCTGAATATATCTGTCAAATCCATCTATCACAGTGTCATTCAAAACCATTGTTTCCTTGTTGATTTTCTTTTTAGAATATCTGTCTGTTGATGTAAATGGGGTGTTAAAGTCCCCTACTATTATTGTATTGCTATTGATTAGTTCTCTCATGTTTGTTATTAACTATTAACTATATTTTGCAAGTTTAATTACAATATACCTTGATGTAGGCCTGCTTTTGTTGATTTTGATAGGGGTTCTCTGGCCTCCTAGATCTGGATGTCTATTTCCTTCCCCACAGCTGTTGTTTCATTAAAAAAGTTCTCTGCCCTCTTTTTTCTCTCTTCTTCTGGGACTCCTATAATATGAATGTTATTATGTTTGTTGGAATCACTGAATTCCGTAAGTCTATTTTCATTTTACATAATTCTTTTGTTCAGCTTCATTGTTTTCCATTTTTTTTTCTTCAGGTTAGTAATTCATTCCTCTGCTTCTTCCAGTCTGTTGTGCCTGCAATATATGTTGCATGTCTTTTGCTTTTGTATTCTAGCTGTTCTATCCCTCAGTCTAGTCATCTACAGAGGCTCCCCTTACTGGCTGTGGGCAGTGTTTGGTCTCTGCCCTGAATGTGGTGAGTTTCAAAGAGGTGTTCTTTGCTTTTGGAGTAAGACCTGTCAGCACCTCCACTGGGACTGATGCTCTGCAAAACTCTTTGGTCGAATAGACCCAGTGTGGGTACGGTTTTTGCTGGTCTTCTGGGGGAGGGACCCACCATGCTGGGCCTGAGGTAAGCATGAATGAGAAGGGAATTTTCACCATAGCCCACTGGAATGGAGTTTAGTTTATGCAAGTTAGACAGTCAGTGTCTATGCTGCTCTGCTTCTCGCAGGTGTCTTTATGAGTGGGGAAGGGAAGTGGTGCTGGTCAGCTCCTTTGTTCTTGGGGTGGTCTTTCTGTGAATACTGTATCTCAGGGGCATACTCTGAGAAGAGCAAATAATCTCCCCACTGTTTGCCCCAGGCACTCTTCAGATCTCCATTTCCATTCCTTATGCCCCCAGCTTATTTGTCTGCCTTCTCTCCAATGCAGCACAAGTGCCCTCAGGGCTCTATCACAGCCAAGCCCACTGACATTTAAAATTACCTGCTTTAAGCCCCTCCGGTTACAAGAACTCATGAAATTCAGCCTCTCTCATTTTCCAAGCCAAAGGCATGGAGAAACATTCTCCTTGTGCAATCCTCTGTGTGTTTCTTTACCCTGCTCTCTTCTTCCTCCCTTCCACAGCAGCCAGGACCCATTTCTCCATTAAACCACGTCTCCATACTTCCTACCTTCTTCAATGTAACCTCTCGGTTCCCTTTAGTTGTGGAGTTTGTTCGTTCTATCAGTCTTCAAGTCAATTTCTGGTTTATTTAGGATGATTTGATAGTTTTCTAGTTGTGTTTGTGAGATGAGGCAAATTCTACTCCACTGCCATCTTCCTGTTGGTCTTCTCAGGTTTGGAAACTTTAATGTAACTTATGAGAACATTTCAGATAAGTCTTCTTTGTTTCCTGCTTAATATTATGCCTCATTTCCTTATTCTCTATGTTCTATCTATATTGTAGTTATCTAGTCATTCAGAAGTACTATGATCTCTTCCACCTCAGGACCATTTTCTTTTCTTCATCATCCCCCAAAAGAGATGATAATACATGCTGAAATTTTCTCTTTGTTACCTGGACTAGACTTCTCTGGCTCAGTTTCAGTTTTTCTTGGAATTTTATTTTTCTTGTTCTTTTCTATTAAAATGTATGAGTCTTGTTACCATGTCAGGCCTTTCCTGATATTTAGAGTGATAAAATATAAGAATCTTATTTGAAATTTGGAAAAAAGGAAAGAAAAAGGCCTTTAAATCTGCTTTGGAACTCACCTTAAGCCTTTCCCAAGAATGAGTGAAAATATCCTATAGCCCAGCATGGTTTACCCGTGGACTTTTATATTATTTTTTAAAAAAAGATTTAAAGTAACTAAGAGCATTTATTTATTTATTTATTTATTTATTTGTAATGTAGTACATCCTATTAGCATATACCTCTTGGAACCTCAAGAAAAAGTAGTATCTTATTGAGGTCAGTACCTGCTGTTTATTCATACTGTCTTCTTTCCACTTCTTCTCTCTATCTCTCTCTTTACATTCCCAATTCATGGCATACTTTGCATAATGTTACTTAATAATACTTACTTCATAGTAGGTTTGTTAATTATGGTTTAAGGTTCCTTGATTTTTGTGAGTCTAGTGCTTACTTTCACTTCAGTTGCCTCTACACAACAGTTTTTCATTTATATTTGTGCCTTTTCAAATCATTCTGTCACCCATGGTGAGATTTATTTTTCTTGTATTCTAAAACTTTTAGTTCCCAGTTCAGCATCTGGCTTACTTCCTTCAGCTTAAAAATCTCAGTTTTATCCCTTGAATAGGAAAATAATGGGAAATACTATCCTGGTCCAGTAGATATTAGATAATCAAAATTTAACAATAAATGTGAAATTTTACAATTATGTTAATGCTACAATTAAAATGACATTTAAGGGTGTGCATACCTCCCAGAATTTGGAAAACTTCTCAGAGAACCTTCTGTTTGTATTTCGGGCCCTTGACATTGGACTGTGATGCTATGGTACTTAACTAGACCAGTGATTTGCCTATGAAGATATCCTAAAATATGTACAGATGATCAGCTCCCCATGACTTAATTCATGGTTCATAGGGAAGAGAGGGAAGCTGGCTAAAGATAGGACTGGAGTTGAATAATGTCAAAAACAGCAGAAAAATTTTTAAAGGGAGGTAAATGAAGAAATGAATACAGGGTCACCTGGGTGGCTCAGTGGGTTAAAGCCTCTGCCTTCAGCTCAAGTCATGATCCCAGGGTCCTGGGATGGAGCCCTGCGTTGGGCTTTCTGCTCAGTGGGGAGCCTCCTTCCCCCTCTCTCTCTGCCTGATTCTCTGCCTACTTCAGATCTCTGTCTGTCAAATAAATAAATAAAATCTTAAGAAAAAAAAAAAAAAAAAGAAAGAAAGTGAATACAAAATGATGTTCTAAAAAGTCATTTATAAATTAGGACTCTCCTACTCCCCAAAAAAGCATGTTGATATTAAACATAGGGGTGATCAGAGAGCTCCTAAGTTTTGCTAGGTTTTCCACCCTTCCAACATGAATGTCAGCCTATTCTAGTGCATAATAACTTTAGTAAGTGTAAAAGGCCAGACATAAAGCCAATATTAGATGTCAAAATTTATTTACTCTAATTTCTCCTGTTATTAATTTTTACCTCTACCTAGCACTCCTTATCCTGCTGGCTTAGCTAACAAGCTTGCTTAAGACCAGAACTTCCCCAAATCACTCTCCTTCAAAACAGAGTATAATTTAGCTGAAGGAAATGAAAATCCATCAGTAAGTATCACATAGACACTATCTCTTTACCAGTATTACTAAAGCAAATATGAACTGCACTTCTGCTATGACTATTTAATCCTTCTACTAATATGCTGAGTTTCTTAGTGGCTGTATCAATTGCTTTGCAAACAGTGAATAGAATCCTTATTATATAAATTCTCTTGGTATGTCATTTTTCCAAATTAACTACAGATTTTTAACAAACTGAATACAAATACAGTAGGTAAAAATGTTTTCCTCACTTTATGAGCATTATAACCATAAGTAAGCATAATGAATTGAAAATATAAATGAATATAATTTTTAAAAGTATTTCTAAATGTAGTAGAAGAAAAAAGTCTACTAAAGAGAGATGTAATATTATTTGATTTTTTTCAAGAAATGTCGTATTTTTATTCATTTCTATAGGTTAAAATTATTCTCAATATAATTTCTCCGTATTCTAAAAAAATACAGTCTTTATATAGCTTGCATTAATGTGTAAGCAAGATTAAATTTAGCATTTCAGATTAATCACAAGTAATTTTGACATAGTCAAAATCTGTTTTCTTGTTAGAAAGAAAATATGTTTAAAATAATATCTTCAGGTTGTTTTAAATTTAGGAGCTTTAATTGAAAAGTCTTTTGCTCACAAATGATTGCAAGACACTTTTATATCATAGTCTGGACTTATGCCACTTTTCCACCTTCTTAAGGAATTAATATGCTACACATTTATTCTCATTATAATAATTATTTCTGTCTATCTTTTGGCTGGTCTCAAATTACTTTTGCAATCTGCATCATGGAAATAAGAATTTATCGAGCACTTCCTGTATACAGCCTAATGTTTACTTTTTTATGGAGTAGGAAAGCTTGAAGGAAATATGACTTCCCACTTCTCTTAGGAAGCAAACAAATCCTTGCAGGTGAAATGATGACATTTTCATCATCTTTTCCTTTTAAGTGACTGACAGGTTTAGCAGTTCTCTATTCCTACTATAACAGGATATTTCAATGGTAGCACTATTGACAGGCAATCCTTTGTCATGGGGACTGTCCTGTGCCTTATGGGATGTTTAGCAGCTTCCCTGCCCCTATTCAACAGATGCCAGTAGCACCCATTCTCCCACACAGTTGTGACAACAAAAAAATATCTCTCAATGTTGTCAAACATCCCCTGAGAGGAAAAGTAGGCCCACTGCTCTGTAACGTAGACTGCCCAATGTCCAAAGCCCTCCTAATTCACTAAGCTTGTGGCTGTTCCCTAGTGGGTCACAGGCTTTCCCCCGTTTTTAGTTGCATGCTTATCATGAGCAAACTAATTTCTGTTTCTAAACCTATTTAAGGCTCTTTTACTGCTGTTCCTAATTATATGAATTAATTAAATATTAAATTAACACATAAGAACATTAAGAAAAAATACTTTCTATTAAGAAAGTTGGGTGCTTTGGAAGCAATAAAGGTGAGTCAGCATAATTAATGTCAAGATAGTATGGGACAAATATAAGATATCATTGAAGGAAAAGACATAAAACTCATTAAAGAATGAGACCAAAGTATTTCAAAAATGTACCAAAATTCTCCTGCTACATTGGGGAAGTGAAATTGGTTACTAAAAAGTCTTCTAAGTATACAAGAAAGACAACATAGACCTATACTGAGTGCAGACTCCAATACTAGAAACAAAATCTTTGGCTAAAATTAAGAGAATGGAATGTCTGTGTACATGTGTAAGGTGAATTGAATGTTCACCTTTTTATTAGGTGCTATAAATTTAAGCTAACTTTTTATTGTAACCACCTAACTATACCTATTGACAACAAGTATAATTCAAAGAAAACTCTGGGGATTGTTCAAATGAAAGAAAATAATGACATGGATGAACAAGGGAGGAAAATTTGATTTAACTATGAAAACTTAGGAAAAGATCAGGGCCTTTAAATATTTGATCTCAGAGGAAGCAAAGCCAGTTTTGTTCTTTTGTTGTGTCTTTTTTTTCTTCCTGTTGTACCTTCTTTATTTATAAATTTATCTTTTTTTTTTTTAAATATTTCATTAATTTATTTGAGAGATAGAGAGAGACAGTGAAAGAAAGAGAGATGAGAGGAGAGAGGTCAGCGGGGGAAGCAGACTTCCTGCTGAGCAGGGAGCCCGATGTGGGACTTGATCCCAGCACTCCAGGATCATGACCTGAGCTGAAGGCAGTCGCTTAACCAACTGAGCCACCAGGCGCCCCTTTATTTACAAATTTAATCTACCTTTTGAAAATCTTAATTAAAATGGATATAAATTATTGACTTTTCTGCCTACATGACTCCATTTTACATGTGTATTCCTATAGAACATTAATTAAATATAGCTACACGCATAAATATACAGTTGTCCTCAATCTCACTTGCCCCCCTTTTCAGTAGTGTGTATACATGTACCAGTGTATGTTGTATGTTTCTTTGCATGCATGTGTGTACATTTATAATATATACATTTATATTATAAAATGTATATAGCACATAGATTATTAAAAAAACAGATTTTAAAATTGCCCCACTATTAACATATATTGGCAGTCATAATATTATTTATTTCTTATATATAATTACAAATAAATATATTAATTATATAGGGTATATAAAATTAACAAATATGCATGCTCTCTCTTTATACATATATGGATGTTATATATATTTAACTTCCTGGATGTTATATATTTAACTTCCTTCCTCCTACTGAGAAGTTTTTAACCTAATTTCCTCATCTTTACAAATAATTCTGAAATGTTTAAACTTGTGCATAAACAGATTACTTCTATTGAAGAGATTCCTAGAGTTGGAATTATGACAAAAGTTTAGGCTGCCTGCCTGACTCTTTACAACCCCAGTCTTATCAAATGCATGATCTTGCTTCTCCTTGAATACTTGGGTTTCAGTTACAATGCAACATAGGAGCAAAACCACAGTACTAGTTTAAGGAAATAATGGGTCATGGAATGCAATCACGGTATTAGAGGACTTTCCATACTCCCCTGTTCCTCTTTTTCATTAATCTCTCATTTTCCACTTAAAAAGGTAAAAGAACATAAAGATACTAAAAACAGCCCCATCCCCCCAACCCAAAGCAAGTCTTTGTCAGCTGCAAAGGTCACATTCAGTTTCTGTTTGCATGTTTACTTCCCTCTGAGGTCTCCTAATTCACCAATGTGACAAACAAATAAAAAGCCACACTCAGATTAAATAGTTCCCAGTGCTGCAATCCCTTTCAGTGGCCTTGCTGGCTGGGAAGCACATTGCTTTTGACTGATGTCTTGGACCGCTTCCAGGAATCTTTTGATGTTTCTGCCTCCAGGGAACAACCACCGCTTGTAATGAAGCAGAGTTGCTTCACCCTGTCCTGCTAGTGTGTGCCTTTTAATTAGCCCAGGGTCACACACTCTGTTAGATAACACAGTGCATTTCTCACATTATGAGATGTAAAATCCCAAATTGTCAAATAAGGGAACTAATGATCTTTGAACTAAACAGGCTGGCATTTTTGTTTTGAGAAGGATATACCAGAACCATCTGGGGTTATTTTAAAGCCTTCATCTGTCTTCTCAGCAGCTTCAATTTAATAATATTAATTCTAGGTGGTTCTTACTTTAGTTTCATTCCTATCAAACTAAGAGCAAAGGTTAATTCCTTTTCTGGCCTTTGTGCTTTGGCAAGTGAACACACTGAATATTAAATGAATAAAAATGACTAATCATTGCCTCTTTATATATTTAGAGAAAGTTACCATGAGAAAAAATATTGTAACATCTTTTCTTTTAATAGAACCATGAATAACACTAAGTAAAATGAAAGTATACAAGAATGTAGTGTTTTTCCTTTATGCTAATTTTGTGGTCACGTTTTTGTCTGAGTATATAATTGGCTCTAGCAGCAATTATATTGTAGTATGTAAGTGTCCTGTGTTGGGATTTTGTTTATGATGGGCCAGAAAAGGACAGTCTTGGTAACTAGATTCATTATTCAGACAATTCACTTAAAAAAAAAAATAATAAATGTAGCTTTGGAGAATTCCTTGGGCATGTCTGGCTTCTGAAAAGACAACTAGTAGTGAGTCAAGACATGGGGTGTAAGGGGAGGGGCTAGAATGCTGAAGAAATTTAGAGGTAGTCACTTCTTATTTTTAAACTGATGACTTAGTCCAGTAGTTTATAAATTTGAGACCACTCTTACTGATAATATATTTCTGTACCCAGCTTTGTGAAACATTGCCTTAAGCATCCAGTGTGGTCCATTTTGGTGATGAGTTGGTGTCCCAAACACAAACATAGACACTATAATATCTTAATAGTGTTTCATTCAAGATGCTTACCTCTACAATAACAAAAGAATGAATGTGTGTATGTATTTTACAAACACAAATTACAATTAATTACCAAACTGAGAACATGAGAGCATGTTTAATTCTCTTAAATAATGTCCAAGATGGACTTATATATCCCCTTAGCTTGACTAAACTTTAGACCGGCTTCTTTGTGACTGTAGGTCTCTAACCTCCTTTTCTTCAAGCATTCACATTAGAAAACTTGCCATTATAAAGTATTTATGTGTCTCTTTAAGATCTTTTGTCACTTTGTTCTCTGTGATTACTAGAGAAAAGGTGGGCGAATCAGGGGATGGGTTAAAAAAGTGATGGATAGGGATGCCTGGGTGGCTCAATGGATTAAAGCCTCTGCCTTCTACTCAGGTTGTGATCCCAGGATCCTGGGATCGAGCCCCACATCCGGCTCTCTGCTCAGTAGGGAGCCTGCTTCCTCTCTCTCTCTGCCTGCCTCTCAGTCTACTTGTGATCTCTGTCTGTCAAATAAATAAATAAAATCTTAACAAAAAGTGATGGAGATTAAGGAGGGCATTTATTGTGATGAGCACTGGGAGTTGTATGTTAGTGATGAATCACTAAATTCTACACCTGAAACTAATATTATACTGTATGTTAGCTAACTGGAATTTAAGTAAAAATCTGGAGAAAAAAAAAAGATGTAAATCTACAATCCAGGAATACCTTTTCCCTGTGCCTAGAAGTCATCTCTTGGAAATGGAATCATCATAAAATATAATACCTCCATCTTCCAGTTTCTTGGGAGGGTAGGAGCCTTGTTTTGGTAAGTTACAATTAGCAAACAAGGATTGCCTAAATCACACTAAGCATACCCTCTTTCACGTTCTCCAGTACTTTTCCGTTGGCTCACAACTATTTAAAAATAGCATTGACCCCTATTGCAATAGTCTTGACTAAAGTCTTTTTGTTGTTTTTAACAAGTGTCATGCAATTTTTATTTTACATTAAGTACCAGATTCGGACACTGGGTCTTTGGAACCCCATGTCATAATTAAGAACCTAATTCTTACTGTTTTTAACAATGTGTGACTCTTGTATTTGATGACTCATTTAAAACACTTAAGGTTGGGGCGCCTGGGTGGCTCAGTGGGTTAAAGCCTCTGCCTTCGGCTCAGGTCATGATCCCAGGGTCCTGGGATCCAGCCAGCATCAGGCTCTCTACTCAGCAGGGAGCCTGCTTCCTCCTCTCTCTCTCTCTCTCTCTCTGCCTGCCTCTCTGCCTACTTGTGATCTCTATCTGTCAAATAAATAAATAAATAAATAATCTTAAAAAAAAAAAAAAACACTTAAGGTTGTCTATTTGGCAAGGCCTAAAAATAGAAAATCTGTACTCTTGTTTACCAGGAGGAATATTTCTGCTGTGTAAAATGTAAATTTATCTCTCTTAGCTGTTGTATATCATTCAGTCATAAGGAAGGTGACTCTAATGAGGTCTTTCTCTTTTGGAAACTAGAATAAACATATTATAGGTTAGGTAATCTCTTTATTTCCTTTTAGTATATCATATTTAAAATATAATTTATAAAACAGTCTAGGTAGACAATCTGTTCTCACAATTTCATTATTAATTTGCTACTTTTCTATAAGCCCAATACAGTTGAAAATATATACAACATGAGATTTATGAGAGTTCAAAAAGATAGGTATTTAACACATTCATCAATAATCTTTAATTAATAAATTTAAATTAATTTTAAATAAATGTATTTTAATCTTCACATAATTACTCATAGTGTAAGTGACCAGAAATGATAGTGTATCTTATGTTTCTCAAACATGACTCTAAAAATTCTAAAAGAAATTCTAAAACATACATTCAAATATAGTTCCATTCATATGAATGTGTGATGTTAAAATTAAATGAGATCTGTTGACAACAATCTTGAGTTAGATAATTCTCTGTATAATCTAAGTAACATTCCTTTTCATGAATATTACATAGCCTGGCTACCTAGTATCTTGTCTTGTTAGAATCACTGAGTAACACTTTATGGAGGATACATTTTATCCTCTGAAACTGAAGACAAAAGAGGGGTATACACAGAAGGAATCAAAGATATATTTAAAAAAAAAGAAAAAAATTCCCTTACAAATAATTACAAATTACTCAATATTAAATATATCTAATAAATTCTCTTAAATACCTCTTATTTGGAATATAGAGTCTAGAACTATTAGATTGTGAGTGAAATAATGATTATCTTTACTCATTCCCAGGTCTCTTCTTAGAAGGGACAGCTGGAATGGCAGAAACATCACAAACACATACTAGAACTTTTCCATCCACCTCCACTGGGAGGTTTATCTTTAGTTTGAGATTACTTCAAAAGCAGACCCTGGAGGAAAGCTTTTCACATAATTCAATTATTTTGTTGGTGAAGGAAACCTGACCTTAAGTGTGGAGAACAGAGACATTAAGAGAAGGTAGTTTATCAAGGTTATGTTCTGTTAGCACAAATATTATTTTGTGTGGATTATAGCTTAATCCTGTTGAGGAAAATCAGAAATCCACAATAAAACATACAACTCTAATTCCCTGAGTGAGGTGGCCAAGGGTATGTATAAGCCAGTCCCCACTTATATTTGGATGGATGCCACTGGGTAGGGGTGTTATAAATTACCTCCCAGGGGAGTGACTGGCAATAGAAAGCCTCAGAAAAGAATGGAAACCGGGTTGATTACAGCCCCTCCTGCCCAAGCTCAAATATGGCCTGAGTCTTCCTGCCATCACTGTCATTCCTGAGACAGTTATCAGTTATTGGATTTCAAGTTTTTAATTTAAGATACACTGATTCAGCTTCCTAGATTCCAAAGAATTTTCACTGGAGCATTATAGAAAAAGTTACATTAGTAATCTGAAAAAAAAAAAAATTCCTTGTACTGCTTACACATTATATTACACATATTACTGATAACTTTTATCAGTCTTGGGAATTCCATTAAAATTAAATTATTTTAAATTTTTATTTTAAATTATTTTAAATTTTATTTTTATTTTAAATTTTTTAAAATTTTTATTATTAAATTAAAAAATTCTAAATTTCTTTTTTTAAAGATTTTATTTACTTTTTTGACAGACAAGTAGGCAGAGAGGCAGGCAGAAGCAGAGAGAGGAGGAAGCAGGCTCCCCGCTGAGCGGAGAGCCCGATGCGGGGCTCGATCCCAGGACCCTGGGATCATGACCTGAGCCGAAGGCAGAGGCTTTAACCCACTGAGCCACCCAGGCGCCCCAAAATTCTAAATATTTTAAGCATTTATTCTATTCTAACACAAAAGCATCCTGATTTTTTACTGTGGCTTTTTTCTCGCTTGCATCAGGGTTTGATGATGTGGAGTTACATATAGGCTATAAACAAATAATGACTCTGTCCTTTACCAATTATGTATAATTATATTAAACAAGAAGAAGCTCACACAAGTTGAAGAGTTTGGGAAAAAAATACAAAACAGTGAATTAAGGAAACCAAGGATGGAAAGATTTTTAAGAAGTGAAGTCAGCCTTATCATATGGCATAGAAAGGTCCACCACCAGAGTCTCTAAGACAAGGTCCTGATGTTTTCTTTTTAAGATACAGCTCTCCAAGGATTTGATGTCCTATTCCTGAACTCCAGTACAGTGGTTATAATAATGTTATCTGTTATCTGTTATAATAATGCTATTACCCTTGCCTAAATTCAACCATGAAGTTTTTCTTTTCTTTTTTTTTTTTTTAAAGATTTTATTTATTTATTTGTGAGAGAGTGAGCACAGGCAGACAGAGAGGAGGCAGAGGCAGAGGGAGAAGCATGCTCCCTGCCAAACAAGGAGCCCGATGTGGGACTCGATCCCAGGACCCCAGGATCATGACCTGAGCCGAAGGCAGCCACTCAACCAACTGAGCCACCCAGGCGCCCCAACCATGAAGTTTTTCAAAGGTACTTCATACCCACAGTGTTTCCTCCACTGAATTCTTTGTTCAATAACAAAGTATAGCTCATTCTCCATTCTCAAAAAGGATACAAGCTAATTAGAAAAAATAGAAATTAATCAATCAAGTTGAAAGCACACACACACAAATATATGGTTGCACACTGTTAGGAGTGTTGTGAAAAACATTAATGTTTGCTGTAGTAAACATAACAGAATCAATATACTGTTCAGTAGTTATTCAGAGCATGCTTTTCATTCTTTCCTGAAAGTGAATTTTAAAATGAGAGATGAAGAACAAATAAACATCAGGGAGAGGAGGAGAGAAATTCCAAATGAAATAATACTAAAATGAAGATAGACAATAGGCAATTTGGTAAACCATGTTTACATATAACATGTGCATCAATTTAACATATAAAATAACCCTAAATCAATAAAAAAATAAAAATAAAACAGACCAAATATTAAAAGAAGTTAATTTAACTTTCTATGACTAACTTCACTCCTATCTGAAGCAATCCCATTTAAAATATAAGATGCTTATCAATTCTTATACTGTTGGTAGGAATGCAAACTGGTGCAGCTACTGTGGAAAATAGCATGGAAGTTTCTCAAAAATTAAAAATAGAACTACACTATGATCCAGCAATTGCACCACTAGGTATTTATCCAAAGGATACAAACATAGTGATTCAAAGGGCACCCCAATGTTTATAGCAGCAATGTCCATAATAGCCAAAATATGGAAAGAGCCTAGATGTCCACTGACAGATGAGTGGATAAAGAAGATATGATATATATATGCAATGGAATACTGCTCAGCTATCAAAAAGGATGAATTCTTACCATTTATATCAACATGGATGAAACTGGAGGGGATTATGCTAAATGAAATAAGTCAATTCAAGAAAGACAAATATCATATGGGTTCACTCATATGTGGAATATAAGAAACAGTGCAGAAGACCATAAGGGAAGGGAGGGAAAACTGAATGGGAAGAAATCAGAGAGGAAGACAAACCATGAGAGATTCTTAATTATGGGAAAAAAACTGAGGGTTGCTGAAGGGGAGGTAGGTGGTGGGATGGGTAACGGGGTGGTGGGCATTAAGGAAGGCATGTGATGTGATGAACACTGGGTATCATATGCAACTGATAAATTGTTGAACACTATATCTGAAACTAATGATGTACTATGTGTTGGTGAATTGAATTTAAATTTAAAATTTAATATATAAACAATACAATAAAGATATATTTATATAAATATATGCTATTTATAAATATAAAATAAATATATAAATATATATGATAGAAATATATAAATGTGTGTTTGATATATAGATAAACTTAAATATATATGAATTTAATATATAATAATTTATATAAAAATATGTATATGCATGTATATATATATACTGTGTGTTGATAATTGAATTTAAACTTAAAAAATATGTAATATACATATATGCATATATATGTCATACATGTATACATATACATTCAATGGAATATTACTTAGCCATCAAAAGAATGAACTCTTGACATTTCCAATGAGATGCATGGAACTAGAGGATATGCTAAGCAAAGTCAGTCAGAGAAGGACAAATACCATATTATTTCACTCATATGTGGAATTTAAGAAACAAAACAGATGAACATAAGGGAAAGGGAGGGAAAATAAAATAAGATGAAAACAGAGAGGGAGGCAAAACACTCTAGGAAACAAACTGAGGGTTGCTGGAGGGGAGGTAGGTTGGAGGATGGGGTAACTGGGTGATGGGTGTTGAGGACACTTGATGTAATGAGCACTGGGTTCTATATACAACTGATGAGTCACTCTACCCTGAATTCTACCCCTGAACTAATAATATAGTATGTTAATTAAGTTGAATTTAAATAAAAAGATAAATTTAAAAATATGTTTAACAATTCCTTCTTTGTTTTGTTTGTATGTAGGAAGATGCTTTTTTCTTTTTTCTTCTTTCTTTGCTTTTTTCTTATTTCTTTACAGTATTCCAGCATTCATTGTTTATGCACCACACCCAGTGCTCCATGCAATATGTGCCCTCCATAATACCCACCACCAGGCTCACCCAACCCCCCAGTCACCTCCCCTCCAAAACCCTCAGTTTGTTTCTCAGAGTCCACAGTCTCTCATGGGGTTCATCTCCTCCTACAATTTCGCCCAACTCACTTCTCCTCTCCATCTCCTAATGTCTTCCGTGTTATTCCTTATGTTCTCCAAATAAGCAAAACTGTATCATAATTGACTCTTTCTGCTTGACATTTCACTCAACATAATCTCTTCCAGTCCTGTCCATGTTGATACAAAAGTTGGGTATTCATCCTTTCTGATGGAGGCATAATACTCCATAGTATATATGAACCATATTTTCTTTATCCATTTGTCTGTTGAAGGGCATCTTGGTTCTTTCCACAGTTTGGCAACTAGCCATTGCTGCTATGGACACTGGGGTACCAATGGCCCTTCTTTTCACTACATCTGTATCTTTGGGGTAAATACTCAGTATTAGGGTAGCTCTATTTTTAATTTCATAAGGAATTTCCACACTGTTTTCCAAAGTGGCTGCACCAACTTGCATTCCCACCAACAGTGTAAGAGGGTTGCCCTTTCTCCACATCCTCTCCAACATTTGTTTATTGTCTTGTTAATTTTGGCCACTCTTACTGGTGTAAGGTGGTATCTCAATGTGGTTTTGATTTGAATCTCCCTGATGGCTAATGATGATGACATTTTTTCATGTGTTAGTCATTTCTATGTCTTCTTTGGAGAAGTTTCTGTTCATGTTTTCTGCCCATTTTTTGATGTGATTATCTGTTTTATTTTTAATTATTTTTTTTTAAGATTTTATTTATTTATTTGACAGACAGAGTTCACAAGTAGGCAGAGAGGCAGTCAGAGGGGGGCAGGAAGCGGGCTCCCTGCTGAGCAGCGGGGCTCCATCCCAGGATGCTGGGATCATGACCTGAGCTGAAGGCAGAGGCTTTAACCCACTGAGCCACCCAGGCGCCCCTTGACGTGATTATCTGTTTTGTGTGTGTTTAGTTTGAGGAATTCTTTATAGATCTTGGATATTAGCCCTTTGTATGTAGTGCCATTTGCAAATATCTTTTCCCATTCCGTGGGTTGCCTCTTTGTTTTGTTGACTGTTTTCTTTGCTGTGCAGAAGCTTTTGATCTTGAACTCCCCAAAGTTCATTTTCGCTTTTGTTTCTTTTGCCTTTGGAGACATATGTTGAAAGAAGGTGCTGTGGCCGATGTCGAAGAGGCTACTGCCTATGTTTTCCTCTAGGATTTTGATAGATTCCTGCCTCACATTGAGGTCTTTTATCCATTCGAGTTTATCTTTGTATGGTGTAAGAGAATGGCCGAGTTTCATTCTTCTACACCTAGCTGTCCAATTTTCCCAGCACCATTTATTGAAGAGACTGTCTTTTTTCCATTGGGTATTTTTTCCTGCTTTGCTGAAGATTATTTGACCATAGAGTTGGGTGTCCGTATCTGGACTCTCTACTCTGTTCCACTGGACTATATGTCTGTTTTTGTGCCAGTACCTTGCTGTCTTGGTGATCACAGGTTTGTAGTAAAGCTTGAAATCAGGCATCATGATGCCCCCAGTTTTGTTTTTCTTTTTCAACATTTCCTTAGCAATTCTGGGTCACTTCTGGTTCCATACAAATTTATGATTGTTTGTTCCAACTCTTTGAAAAATGCTGGTGGAATTTGATCAGAATGGCATTGAAAGTATAGATTGCTCTAGGTGGCATAGACATTTTAACTATGCTTATTCTTCCAATCCATGAACATGGAATGGTCTTCCATCTTTTTGTGTCTTCTTTAATTTCTTTCATGAGTGTTCTGTAGTTCCTTGAGTACAGATCCTTCACCTCTTTGGTGAGGTTTATTCCCAGTATCTTATAGTTCTTGGTGCTATAGTAAATGGAATCGATTCTCTCATTTCCCTTTCTATATTTTCATGGCTAGTGTATAAGAAAGCAACTGATTTCTGTACAGGTGGGATTTATCCATGGGATGCAAGGGTGGTTCAACATTCGCAAATCAATCAATGTGTAAGAACAGATCAATAAGAGAAGAGAGAAGCAGCAGATGGTCCTCTCAATTGATATAGAAAAAGCATTTGACAAGATACAGCAACCGTTCCTAATTAAAATGGTTCAAAGTATAGGGAAAGAGGGAATATTCCTCTACTTCACAAAATCTATCTATGAAGAACCTACAGCAAATATCGTCCTCAGTGGGGAAAAGCTGACAGCCTTCCCTTTGAGATCAGGAACACGACAAGGATGCCCACTCTCACCACTCTTGTTTGACATAGAACTAGAAGTCCTAGCAACAGCAATCAGACAACAAAAAGAAATAAAAGCTATTCAAATTGGCAAAGAAGAAGTCAAACTCTCTCTTTTCACAGATGACATGATACTTTATATGGAAAACCCAAAAGAATCCACCCCCAAACTACTTGAACTCATACAGCAATTCAGTATGTGGCTGGATACAAAATCATTGTACAGAAATCAGGTGCTTTTTTTCTTATAAATACATGGATTCAATAATTATTGTCATCATTGATAAATACTTAGAGGTTTAATTTCCTGAAGAATCTGAATGAAAAATATATCCTTTCATTGTCTGACAAATGCAAAAGCCACCAAAATATATACATTCTCTTTGACCTTATAAATCTATGCCCAGGGATTTAGCAATAGCAGATAACTGAGTCTATGAACAAATATTTCATTGAAAGACAAGTATAAAATATGGCTTATTTATTATAGTTTATAAATTGAAGAATATAGTACAAATATCTACTATTAAATAGTAACTCAAGTTGTTTGGAATTCATATGAGTACAAATTTTAGGAGCTGTTTTATGTTGCGGACATGCAACTATTATATATGTTATACTCGTGGAGTAATTATGAATGTCAAAGGTTTTAAAAATGTACAGAATTTAGCTTCATGATCATATATATATATCTATATTTGTATAGATTATATATACACACCTGTAGTCTTTGTTTTAGACAACATTAATGTTTTCCATAGACATAGATGAAGATATACCCCCAAATAAAAAGCTACATCTGCCTGGTGGACCATGTATAATTAACAGCTTTCCATTTTAGTATGGTTGAATTTTCTACATATTTTTTAATAATTATCTAGATAATTGCTACTGACAAAATTGAGGGCTTACATAAGTTACCATAAGTGTGAAATATTATTGAATGGCAAACTCAAAAATGTAGTATTTTTTCTTACGTTTTCCTTTAAAGAGCAGCTAAAAGTGCAATCTACCTAATTTATTTATTTTTAGGTTTATTTATTTATTTTAGAGATGGGGAGGGACAGAGGGAGAGGGGAAGGAAGAGAATCTCAAGTGGACTCCCCACTGAGCAGGGAGCCCAACACAGGACTTGATCCCATGACACCGAGATGATGACTTGAGTGGAAATCAAGAGTCAGATGGTTAACTGACTAAGCCATTTAGATGCCTCTACCTAATTCATTCTAATGATAACTTATTAGTGGTTACTTTTCCATCAATTTGTCATTTTTATTTAACTTTTTAGTGACTGTCTAGTGTATTAATATATACCCTGCTTGATAAAGCAATAGGAAAACATGACAGTGATACAGCAGTGTAAGTCCAAAGATTAAGAGGGGGTGGGTGTTTTCTGTGCTGTTTAGTCAAACATCACTACATTGATAAATAGGCCAGACAGTTATTATGAAAATCAAAGATGATAAATAAATACTAAAATGGGCTTAGTTAATGTAACTATATAGAGTGTGAGGGAACATAATGGAACAAATCAAGAAAACTTATTTGTGGATAAAGGGACAAAGGTACAAAGAAAAAAACAAACAAAAATGTGTACAATAGGCTCACAGAGAAAAGTAGCAAAAGATCAAAGATGAACATCCTTCTCATTCTCAATGTCTTGGCACACCAATCCATCTAACACATTTTCTTTAGGTTAATTTTATTAATTATCCCTTCATATCATATAAGTCCTCTGTTCAATGTCGTTCAGTCACGTTATATTACCAGTAGGTTGAATTCTAACTGTAATTTCTAAAATTTATGATGCTTCCTCATCTGGTGCAACCTGTATTTCGATTTTCATTACCCATACCAATTAACTCATCAGAAATTGTTAATAGCATTTGACATTAAACCACCATCTCTACTTCTACTGTTAAATCTCAGACTTCAAGAAGAGGGTTAATTTGGATGGTCCAAGTTCTAGCACTTTGAATTTGACCATGGTCTTGGTGGATAAGGTTTTAAAGTTATTAAATATTTAAAAACAAATGTGCTACAATTCCCTTTTCTCTTCTGCAAAGAGATTCCCTTTTCTCTTCTGTCAAAATTGCTTAAAAGAAGCAGGAGTTCATTTCTTTGCCCATATATCTACTCAGGAAAAGACTATGTCTACACCAATTATACCTGAAATATGGAAATAAAGATCCATGCACACCTTTTTATTTCTTTTATTTTCTTTCTTTCTTTCTTTTTCTTTCTTTTCTTATTTTTTTTTCACATCTTTTTATTTCAAGTGCACTTTCTGCTCAGGTTGCAGAGGTAACAGAGTCAGATGGGCAAAATGGAGAGACAGTGACTCTTTTGGGTTTCTTTGTTTCTTTGTTGTGACTCACCATTACTTAGCCTGAAATGTCTCCTCCTTTGAATTTGTCAAATTTGAAAATTGAATTTGTCAAATCTCTACACTGGCATTTTATTTTATATAATGTGTGTGTGTGTGTGTGTGTGTGTGTGTGTGTGTGTGTGTATTTTTTTTTTTTTTTAGAGAGAGAGGGGGAGTGAAAGACAGAGAGAGCAAGCAGAGTCCTTGCTGAGTGTGGAGCCCAAAGTGGGGCTCATCTTGTGACCTTGAGATCATGTCCTGAATGGAAATCAAGAGTCAGTTGCTTAACTGACTGAGCCACCCAGGTACCCCTACACTGGCATTTTAAATGGATTCTTATCTAGTGATAAATATTTTGGGGGGAATGAAGGCTTTCTTTTTTTGTTTCCTCTGTGTATAAGTACCACAAAAATTTTATACAGGGTAAGGGCAGGTTAAGTGTTCTTCATATTACACCATGGCAATACTGTGGTTTAGTCACATGAGTGGAAGCATCTAATCCTTTCTCTAGCTAACCATTTATCTTCCAGTGTCTGGAGTATATGTATACTTATCTCTAGCTCCAGATTAATGAAATGTTATCAAAAGTATTTTAAAATAAAAACAAAGACTACAGGGGTACCTGCTTAGTTCAGTCAGATAAGCACCTGACTCTTGATTACAGCTCAGATCATGATATTGGGGTCCTGTTTTTTCCTCTCCCACTTCTCTTCCCCCTACTCTCTCTTTCTCAAATAAATAAATAAATAAATAAATAAAGTCTTTTAAAAAACGACTACAGTGATATATATTTGATGTGAAATCAGATATTTTCAATAATGATATCATATAATTTCCTTGGATTTCCATATTTTCTACATAATTCTTATCTATGGATAATTATGTTTTCATTGTTTCCTTTCATGAGGAGTTACAGGTGTATGAAATCAATAAATAATTTATGCAAGAATAATTTCATATTATAGTTTTATCTCAATAGTTTGACTAAAAACTGAACAGGATATTTCTCACTAATTATTAAGCTGAAACATTTTTCTCCCCATGGTCTGTGTTTTAGCTTTGGAGAAAGATATATTCTGGCATATTTGTGTGTAGGTAAATCAATCTTCCTTTCAGAATTCACCTAAAAAATGGATATGCATTCTTAAAGAAAGAACCCTGAAATGTACAATGAGGGTATGTTAAATACTGTTTTCAATTACACATTATGTAGTTACAGCACTTTAAGCATTCCAGCATGTTTACAGATATCCATTATTTTGTAAATCTGTTCATTCATTCAAAACACATATAATGAGCATGTCGACCTATATTCTGTCACCTCTTCCATGATTAGCATTTGTAAGATATCTGAAAGCTTAAATTCACAATATCAAAAATCATTTTCACTCTTTCTCCTTTAATTGGATATTTAAGCTGCCTTGTGTAGTTGGGTAGCCAAATCATCATTCATAAATATCATCAGTAATTTTCACTTCCAAACTCATGGTATTTTCTTATCTAAAAATATTTTAAGGTGAGGGCATCGTTGAGCACAAATGATTGTCAAAGAAAGTAGAAAGCAGCGCTAACAGTATCAGAAAAGAATCAGGTTCCAGAATGGTGAGTAAAGATTAGGATGGAGACTTCTCAGGTACTGTCAGATTCCTACTTGATAAGGATCAAAGCTGGATGCTATCCAGGCAGACAAGTGGGTGGAAATAACAGGGAGGAAAGCCTAAGTGTTCCTACCTGCTGGAATTCTGTGTAGCCGTACGTAGGCTCCTGCTACCTCAGCTATTGGTCAATTAATAAGCAGAACATATTTCTAAACTCCAGTGGCCCAACTGTCCTACTTCCAGGCTAAATTATTTTGTTCCAGTTAAGTTATGGCAGATTAGAGATTGCTAGATGTTCATTATAGACTGTTAAATGGGACTATGGTTGTACATGGGCTCACTGAAAAGGGAGGCATCATAAGGAGGAAAGGGTCAAAAAGTAAAAACCTCTTGTATCTCTTGTAGATAGAATTAGAAATACACTAAGTCAACCCAAATTTTTATTTTTTTAAAGAAGCTATATTAAGTAACACTAAAGTATGCATAGCGTATTTTAAACTGTTACCTAACTACACATAAGGGCTGGAATTCAAATCAACCAACACAACATAGTCGCTAAAGAATCAGAATAGACATTTATCATGGTGTTGGAGTATGGGCCAGAAGGACCTTTCTGTACGCAGCATTAACAATTTGGTTGCTGAACTGTGGAATGGTACTGAAGATATGGGACAGACGATGGTGGGGACTCAGTGTAATGATGGCATAGGCAGATGTATGGATTTGGGAACTAGAAGCATAACTATTTACCCAAAGAAAGAAAGAATTTTAGTATTTTAAAAACCAATATGGATACAGTCTTGCTTTCTGGCTGAATATCAGCCCTGTATAAAGGATTTAAAAAAAATAATCTGTCATACTATTCCATGAAGATCTAAAATTGAATCTTAGCTGACTGAATGCATTTGGTTACCTCTCGCTATCAGGAGTATTTTGGATTCTTAGAAAAGAGTTATTTTAGAATACCATTAAATATATACGGGAAGTGGCTTCTCTGCTGAATGATGCAGCAGGAGAAAGCAGGCTACAAAGTTTTGGAAGGAGACAAACCCCCAGCAGCAAGTTATCAATTTTTTTTTCCTTGCTCCATGACCCTTTCTCCTTCTTCTTCCTCTTCTTTCTCCTCTTCCCTCTCCTCCTCCTCCTTCCCCTCGTCTTCGTCATCCTCCTCCTTCTTCTTCTCTGCACATTCTGCTCAAATTTACTTTGACCAGTGGTTTTAAGATAGAATGTGTAAAATATATGTTCCATCAATGGTTATTCTGTGATCTTAATCACTGTTTTAAATGTTAAATAGTAAAAGTGATAATTTTTGCCAATAGAAAAAAATTCCACTAGCCTTGGTAGCTTTTTTGTTTGAGAGGTTCAGTGTTTTATATACTTCTTCCTTCCCTGATTAGTTCTGTTTCTATAGTATAGTTATCCCTGTTAAGTAAATGGTTCTAAACTTCGTGCAAAACAGAAATTTAATATATTTTATGATGTTCTGCCAAAACTATGCACCTTTTAAAAATTTATCTGTTGAATAGATAGGAGAAACTATTTTGTTTAGTTTATAAATACATGTGTAGTCTTATTTTAAAGAAATAAAAAAATCACATCAAATTGAGGCATATCAGCTCTTCTACTAAAATTTATTATTAAAAAAACCTTAAAAAAATTTAAAGAACCCACAAAAGACACATACAATTATTATCAAAGTAATTTGTAAGGTTTGTGTGTGTGTGTGTACAGATGTATGTACAAAGATGTATTTATTTGTATAAATATAGTGGCCTAATTTTTTACATAATATTGTATCATCACTAATAAACAATCCAAGTAATCAATATTTTAATAATTATTTAGCACTTACACACACACATACATATATATGTATATGTATATATATACATATATATATATATATATAAACTATAGGTATTCCATTTGTCAAATAATTGGATTTTTCAAATATTTTAGAGCTGGAATGAATTTCTTTGTTTATATAATTTTCCTTTTGGTACTTACTATTTTCTTCATAGTGTGTTATTAGACATAGAATTACTGGAATTATGGACATTTTTTAACATGTTGTATATTCTGCCAAAATAATTCAAGTTTATTTTAGAAACAAAAGTCCAGAGCAAGTATACTCAGAATGAAGATTTCATTCTGGAAAGTTAAAATGGACTCAATGGAGTCATTCAGAGAAAGGGAAATTATTTATCCTATGATCAGCCTTTCAGATTTAAACACAAGTAAGTCTTAAATTGTAAGTTTCTTTCTATTCTGTTCTTCCTCTATTTCCTTTTAAAAGTTCTATTCCTCTATACCTATGTAGACATGTAGGTAGATGATAGATCATTTGATAGATGGATAGATAAACCATTCAATCTTAAATATATTATTTTGGAACTAGCTTTTTTTCATTTACTATATTGTCAATGATATTGACTTATATTTCCAAATTGTTTTTAATAGTGATGTGCTCACTTCGGTCTGTACCAATATGTCAGACTGAGCAGAATATATGCATCATATCAAGTGGAAGTACAAAATAGTTACATAATATATGAAATTTTCTATAGAGAAGTGAAAAATCCTGTGAACATAAGTGAAAAAGTGTCTTAAATCCAGAGCAGTTATCTAGCAAAGGGAGGCTTTTCAGGAATGAATATTTATCCTAAAAGCTAAGGCTATTATTTTAATGTTATATCACAAATGGAGAAATGGGGTATTGGGTTTGGGCAATGATGGATAGTCAGGCTCCGATATATTCAGGACCCTGGAAACACTACCTCATTGAAAGTGATATTCAAGTTAATGAAACATCCCATCTATTCTGGGCTGAGTTTTGTACCCACATTGCAAAGGCCTAACCCCTAGTAACTCAAAATGTGATCATAGGAGATCATAGTTGGAGATAGCACCTTTAAAAATGTGATTAAGTTAAAATGAAGTCATCCTGGTGGTCCCCAATCCAATACGACTATTTCCTTATAAGAAGAAAAAATTTGAACACAGACATAAAAGAAGAATTTCATGTGAACATGAAGATGGTCACCGACAAGTCAAGGAGATAGGCCGCAAAATAAAGAAACACTGTCAGTATCTTAGTAACAGACTTCTTATCTCCAGAACTCTAAGAAAATGAATTCCTGTTGTTTAAATCACCCAGTCTGTGGTATTTTGTTATGGCAGCCCTAGCAAACTGTTATACTGCCTATGGTGGGGTTTTCCTTTGTGAGAGGATTCTCCTATTAGGAAAGAAAACCCCAATCCATTTACCACAAGAGCATAAAATTCAAATGCGCTTTTCCGAAGCAGAAGATAAGGATCCATGTTAAAAGTTTAGAACCAGAGGAACTTAGGAATATTGATAGCACACAGGAAATTAATACTTTTCTTTTATTTTTTTTCTGTAATACAGAGACAGAAAGAAAAAATTTTGCTTAAAACATGGTTAAAAACAAAAATTACAACTATCACAGATTATTGGAGTAGTTTAAAAGTCTTCAAAGAAATAAATGAACACAGGAATCATCCCCCCCAAAGAATACAAAACAGAGAAATTTTAAGAGATGATAAGATGCATATTTTATAAAATAAAAGAGACAAAAGAAGAATCATGAACAATGAAATAAAAATATTGAACAAAAGGAGCATCTTTTGGAGGAAAAAGACATAGAATATCAATAATAAAATTTATCAGATAAATCTTTACCTGATAAAATTTATCAGAAATAAAATGTCTTTATTGAAATTTGAGTCTTACTAATTTATGACTTCTTACTCACTTAAATGGTGAGTAGCTTTCTTGATTTTATTTTAGTCACATGTATCAATTTTTCCCTATATGACAGTGTTTTCTTTATCTTGTTTAAAAAACCTATCTTTACTTGTGGCGCATGAGGAATAACACGGAGGACATTGGGAGATGGAAAGGAGAAGTGAGTTGGGGGAAATCAGAAAAGGAGACAAACCATGAGAGACTGTGAACTTTGAGAAACAAACTGAGGGTTTTGGAGGGGAGGGGCATAGGGGGTTGGGTGAGCCTGGTGGTGGGTATTATGGAGGGCACGGATTGCATGGAGCACTGAATGTGATGCATAAACAATGATTCTGGAACACTGAAAAGAAATAAAATAAAATAAAATAGAAAAAGCAACCTATCTTTAGTTCAAAGTTATGCAGGTATTTTCCTAATTTATCTTCTAGAAATGTTCTTATTTTACCTTTTATACCTCAATTGATTTTTGTGTGTGGATTGTTATAAGGATCAAATTTCACTTTTTTTTCTTTAAGAATTCAAAGGACTCAGCACCATGTATTGAAATTAAGACATCTTACCACTATTCTTAGTCATAAATCAAATACCCATGCTTATGGAAATCTGTTTCTGGACTTCCATTCATTGTGTTCTGTCAAGACTGTGGAATAAAGAAGGTATTTGTAGCACATAGAAGCCATGAATGTCTCATATTTGAAAGGTATAAAGAATACCTATAAATTAATTGAAAAAAGCAGAAAACTCAATAAAGATTTAGATAGGCATTTCAAAAGAGAGGATGTATAAGTTGTTAGTGAACATATCAGAAGGTTCTCCATTATGTTAGGTCACTAATTATTCTTAAATAACACTATGACACATGAGCTAAGCAGCCATGATGGCCAAGACTTACGCTATATGGGCCCAGCAGTAAGAACTCTCATGTACCAAGACAGATGTAACTACTATGCTTGTGAATATTCAATCTGTCAGAACAAAGATCACTGTTGAACTGTGGATATTGCATGCACCATTGCTCAGTGAGACCAACAGGCCAAATTAAATAGTATCTTTGGGGTCTGTATCTCTATTTTGCCCCTGGGAAGGCCACACACTTAACCATCTTCACAAATCTTTGTCAGCAAAACCCTTTATAAACTGTTTTGACCTTGCCAGTCATAACAATAATTGCAGGATCCTGACTCCTGACCTCTGTTACCTTGGAGACCCATCATTAAGCTCTACTATATCAGCCCTATTCTGCAGAGGAGAACATCATAGTGCTCTTGGTGCCCCTCTCACTTCATGTTCTTGGTAAATGGTGAGTCTTCTGGACTGTTTTATGGAATATAAATCTCTGATGTGTATTCTGACCTTAATAATATAACCATTCCATGGGCACATGGGTGGCACAGTTGGTTAAACATCAGACTTGATTTCAGCTCACGTCATGATCTTGGGGTCATGAGATCAAGGCTTATGTTGGGCCCTATACTGACTATGAAACCTGCTTGAGAGTCTCTCTCTCCCCCCTGATGCTACTCCCCCAACTCATATGCACATGCTTTCTCTCTCAAGAAAAAAAAAAAAATAATAATAATAAGTAATATATCCATTCCAACATGTCCACTTCCCTTAATCTCCTTCCCCAGTTTCTTATAGCACACCTTAGTGTTCTTCATTGCTTTTCCTGGGTTTCCAACTGCAGTAGCAACTTTTTTTCCAGATTTTCAGTACAAGAAAACACCATGTTTTCTGGGATAGGTCTTATGTCCTGGGAAACAGTCTCAATTCAGTAAGTAGTTGCTTGCATACACTTATGTTTTGATCTCCTGATCAAGAACCCTCAAACTATAACCCTAGGAACACTTCCCTGACTCTAATTTGTACTTGATGCCTATTTCTTATAACTCTTTTGTTTATGGTCTCTTTCCTATGTTAGTTTCAGTGTGTTCCCAGGTAGGTTTTTCTGGGATTTATAGCCATCAGTTTTCTGGTAGTCAGAAAACAAAACAAAACAAAACAAAAACATTTTGCCTTGTGAGGAAGCATCTTCTTTCCCTCTGCAGCATCTTCTAGCATAAAAGAAGTACTAGTTTTTACTAGTTTTTACTCTCTTTGCAAGACCAGAGAGTCCAGTAGGGGCTTTAGAGTAAACATACTCAAATTTATCCATATACATATCCCCACCCCATATTTCAGGATCCTAAGTTTTTCCTATGAGATCCTGACCATCACATAACAGACCTGCCAGGGCTGAGTATACGTCTCTGGAGGCCCCCAACTGTAACAGGTAGTTGCACACCTTCAGTCTACTATTATACTTGAAGAGATATGGGCCTCCTTTAAGACCCTCTGCCTCTCACACTTAATTATTAACTGCTTGCTAATAGTCTTCAGTCTCTTAATATTCCTCTGATAGCATTAGTACAACTTAGCAGTAACCAGCCAGTTTTATTGTCTTCCTATCCACTGTCTTCTTCTCTAAATATTTTGAATATGTGAATCATCCCTTCCTCTCCAGCATTCCGTACCACTGGAATATTTTTCAGGGTAACTGCTGGTGAAATTTTTAGCAGCTAAGACATTATCTTTTGCTAGAGTAATTTTCACCCCATCTGCTAAATATACGTACCTTCAGTGCATAGTGTATGAGCCACTTGCAAATTCCTCATCTTATATCCGATATTCTTGGAACAGTTGGGTACCATTAGTGTTAGTCTTGATCCTCTAATAAGTAGACAATTAGAGTGAATTAGCTATATATGGGCTTTATTAAGAGCAATGACCTATCAAGGAAAAGGGGAAGGAAACAAGAAAGATGGGGACAGATATTAGCTATGATGCTGATCCCAGCTAAAGGCAACAGGTAAAGAAGGAAGATGGAGTGAAAGGATCTGAGAAAGGCAAAATAGGTCTAAGAGTTTAGTAAGTTCACTCATGATCCAAAGTCACCTCTCATTTGAGTCCCATGACTCCCAGGAACAGGACTAACTTAATATTCTTGTTATGCTCAGTCTTTGGCCAAAGATTGTGGGAGGGGTGTTTTCAATGTGAGCACAGTGATAAATTACAGAGTACAGCAGCTGGAGCCATCAGTCAACTACACTCTGCAGGCAGAGATTGAGAGGTGCTTTTTCCTGGCTGCCACATGTGTAAATATATCTAGACATCTAGATGTAGCATTGGAGTACTAAATTTTTTTAAAATTTAATTATCAAGAATTAAGCTGTTTTGGATATTTTATGTACTACATTGTTTACAAAGATAAATAATATTTATGATAATGAGTGAATTTGTACATTCAATGTATTTACAGATATGTAATGATGCATTAGAAGTATGTTTGGGGTATAATATGGTACAGGATTTTTTTTCAGGCCAGGGGACAATTAGGAATATATTACAATAGTCCATGTGAGAATGAAATATAAGTCAGAAATGAATGTTGGAAAAATGTTACAAAAGTACAGATGCAGAAACAAGTGACTACGGTAAAAATAGGTGGACTAAAAATGAGAAGTACCTAGGATGACTCCCAGGTTTTGGTTTCTTTGACTTATGATGGCGATATTCCCTCTGATGGAGAATATAGAGTGAAAGGAGCACTGTTACTAATGCTAATGAGTATAGGGTGTGATATAATGACTTTCTGACACCTATGGATCACTCAAGTTGGGTTCATCTTACTAGAGTACAGGAAAGAATACTGTGGAATAAAGATACAGATTATTTGATGAAGCTCTCATATTGAGTAAGAGGACCAAGGCCTTAGTGTTTTAAGTGGGAACTAGAACAAAATTTTTTTTGAAAGCCAAAGTAAGATAATACTAAGAGGAAAAAAAAGTTTCTAATAAAAATATTACTGAGAAATGAATAAAGTCAAGGAATCTAATGAGTTCAATGTGTCCATAATTAAGAACTCATTGAGGAATTCTCCTAGACAGTCAGTGGAGTCATGCAGATGAAATCCTAACTAAAGTATATTATGAAGCTGTGGGAGGCAAAGTAAAAATAAGTTCGCTCCAAATTTCCCCTGGTTGTTGGTTAGAAGCCTATCCCTATGACTATATGAAGCCTCAAATATGTATACCATAAAAGAAAAGTCTATCTGCTGTATTGTTCTCTAGTTATTCCAGATGTATTTTAATAAGTCATGGACAACTACATTCACTTTATTGTCATTTGAGAACCCATGTCTATTAAGATTCAAAAACCATGAAGACAATTACCTTTAGCTATGACTTGAGGTTCAGGATCAGGTATCTCCTTTTCCCCACTCATTCCTTTTGCCTGTCCTTTACTGAAACCTCTCCTCAATCCCCATGTCAATTAAGTCTTTGTCTCACGGTTCAGAGTCTCAGATGAACACTAACTCGTTACTATATTTTAATTATTTGGGGAATCTAGAAGATTAATCTCCCAGAAAATGGGGATAAAATAAGCTTGAACCTTCATACACTCTGCATTCTGTCTATCATTACTGGTATAATTATTCCTACTTTAGAATAAATATTACTGTTTCTCGAAGTATCTGGACTATATACAATTTACTGTATCCATCTGTTCCCACTTACACAGAGTGGTATCTATACATATACACATAGGTATATGTGTATAGGTCTATGATGCCCAGACCATTTTATGAACTTAAAAATTGAGGGGCACCTGGGTGGTTCAGTGGGTTAAACCTCTGCCTTCAGCTCAGGTCGTGATCTCAGGGTCCTGGGATCGAGTCCAACATCGGGCTCTCTGCTCCGCAAGGAGCCTGCTTCCTCCACTCTCTCTCTTTGCTTGCCTCTCTGCCCACTTGTGATCTCTCTCTGTCAAATAAATAAAATCTTTAAAAAAATTGACATCACACATTATCTTTTCCTTTTACAAAGTTTTATAAAACCACCTTAATAAAGTAAATCATTTCCCATATTTACATTATCTTATACAGAACAATATTCCTAAATATAATTACTATTTTTTTTAAATATTGTCCTTTATCATTTAAAATGTACAACAAAGGACTAGTAACCTAGAAGTCAACCAAATCTTGAGTATAGGAGATACATAAATTAGATTAATATTCAATAGTTATGACAAATAATTTGGACAATATAGTAGTATGCATCACAAATATTTTGAGTAGAGTTTATGTTCAGTTTTCCTTTTCTTTATCTGCATAAGCTCCCATCTTATTCTATCATTTTATTGAGTGTGTGTGTTTATATGAAATTTTATAGCATCACAATTTTGCAAATATTGTATGTGGGAATCCATTTAGGTTGGTCTCTTTGTATGGTTTTGTATCAGCCCACACATTTTAAAAAATAATTATTAGTTTCTAAAAAGCAATTAGGCATCTTGGGGGATCTGCTGTCTTGGGGCACCTAGTGGCTCAGTTGGTGAAGCATCTGCCTTTGGCTCAGGTCATGATCCTGCAGTCCTGGAATTGAGCCCCACATTGTGTTCCCCGCTTAATGGGGAGCCTGCATCTCCCTCTCCCTCTGCCTGCTACTCCCCCTGCTTGTGCTCTTTCTCTCTCTCAAATAAATAAAATCTTAAAAAAATAAAAATAAATATTACAGTGTTCTCAGCTTTCTATATATCAAGACTAATTATATACTCTTCTCTAAAGAGCACTGGTTACTTTAATTGGACAATGAGACGATTAATAGATTGAGGGTGGGAGTGGGAAGTACTGCAAATCATTTATTGTAGTAGAAGTAATATCTATAATATTATCCATTGAGAGTTAGAAAAAGAAAAATATTTAGTAACAACACATGTTGAAAAAATATACCACAATACTTCACTCATTCAGAATATTGGAGTTCTGGCTGTGAAGGACACTTATGAAATAAGCTAAAATGATCACAAAAGCTTTAAGTAAACATCTGTTAGAGTGTCTGGTTAGGAATAAATCACACCAATTTGCCTTCCAGATGAATGTGTGGAATGGAGATTTGGCCACAAAAATATGTATAGAGAATTTGACAAGTATAGAATACACTCACTCTCTGTTCATAAGTATGTCTATACTGATCTTTCAGTAAATAATACATTTATGCAGTAATTAATGAACTTAGGTCTAAAAGGAGAGGGAAAATGATAGACTTATAATTACATTTGGTGAGTCTGAACATGAGCAACAGGTCTTTCCCTCTATGACATGCAAGGTGAGAAGAGTGAGAAAGTGATGAAATTCACATAAAAGAGCTTAACTTTTTCAGGGGATATAGGTGTCAATATATAGTCAGGTGTAGAATGCCTTGCATAAGTAATTTAAATATATACATAATCTATGGGACGTCTAGAATACTGCTTAACATCTTTGGCCTTTTTGTGACAGTTTCTGATTTATAAAATTGAAAATAAAACAACAACAACAACAAAAAACTATCCAAATAGAAAATAAATTACTAGATCCATTAAACTATTAAAGAAGACATACCCATTCAAATGTTAGTATGAGCAACTATTAAATTATAGCCTATTTCCCTTTTTATGTATTATCATAATTAACTGAATCAAATTCAAGTAATTCCTATTATTCTGGAGTATGAATATACTTCTTGTTAAGAGTCTCTAGTAAATGCATATATGTTTGCCCATAAAAGAGTAATTCTTATCATCAAGACAGTGCTTTCTGAAGGAAAACAAAAAAGCAAATATATATTATACATATATATGTATAACACTTCCTGTTTGAAATTGTAGGAGAGTAAAATGAGAGATTCTTAAATATAAGTAGAAAATATATTAAATCTAAAAATTTTAAATGTAAATCATCCTATGACTAGTATTATACCAGTTATTCAAAATGAATAATTAATTCATTATATTACAGGTATTTCCTTTATATAAGGACTATTATTATGTTTTCTTGCTTTGCTTACTTTTTTTTTTTTAAGATTTCATTTCTTTATTTGTCAGAGAGAGTGAGCACAGGCAGACAGAGTGGCAGGCAGAGGCAGAGGGAGAAGCAGGCTCCCCGCTGAGCAAGGAGCCCGATGTGAGACTCGATCCCAGGATGCCGGGATCATGACCTGAGCCGAAGGCAGCCGCCCAACTAACTGAGCCGCCCAGGCGTCCCTGTTTACTTAATTTTACTTCCATATTTTACTCATGGTATTTATTCAATTACATAATTTCTTTTTTTTCTTTTTCAAGTTTTTATTTAAATTCCAGTTAGTGAACATACAGTGTAATATTAGTTTCAGATATAGAATTTACTGATTCATCAATTATATACAACATCTGGTGCTCATCATAAGTGCCCTGCTTAATCTCCATCACTCATTTAACCCATGTCTCTCCCCTTCACTTCCCCTCCAGTAACCCTCAGTTTGTTCTCTGCAGTTCAGAGTCTGTTTCTTGGTTTGCCTCTCCAACACCATTCATTTATTTTGTTTCTTAAATTCCACATATGAGTGATATCATATGGTATTTGTCTTTCTCTGGCTGACTTCATTTGGCCAAATACTATCTAGCTCTTTCCAAATTAAATGTGATTCCTATCAAAATACCACCAACATTTTTTGCAGATGTAGAACAAACAATGCTAAAGTTTATATGGAACCTCAAAAGACCCTGAATAGCCAAATCAATCCTGGAAAACAAAAGCAAAGCTGTAGCATCACAATAGCAGACTTCAAGTTATATTACAAAAATGTAGTGATCAAGACAGTATGGTACTGGCACAAAAACAGACACAAATCAACGGAACATAACAGAAAACCCAGAAATGAGCCCACAACTATATGGACAATTAATCTTCAACAAAGCAGGAAAGAATATCTAATGGGAAAAAGACAATCTTGTAAACAAACAGTGTTGGGATAGCTCAACAGCAACACACAAAACAATGATACTGGGCCATGTTCTTACACCATACACAAAAATAAAATCAAAATGGATGAAAGACCTAAATGTGAGACAGGAAACCATCAAAATCCTAGAGAACAGAGTAACCTGTTTGACCTTGGCCATAACAACCTCTTACTAGATATTTCTCCTGAGGGAAAAAGAAACAAAAGCAAAAGTAAACTACGGAGACTTCATCAAAATAAAAAGTTCTGCACAATGATGGGAACAATCAACAAAACTAAATGGCAACCTATAGAATGGGAGAAGACATTTGCAACTGACCTATCTTATTAAGGGTTAGTATCCAAAACGTATAAAGAACTTATAAAATTCAGCACCCAAAAATAAATAATCCAGTTAAGAAATGGGCAAAAGACATGAATAGACATTTTTCCAAAGAAGTCATCCAGATGTCTAAGAGACACATGAAAAGCTGTTCAACATCATTCATCATCAGGGAAATACAAGTAAATTACATTATTTCAATTACAGAAATTTAAAGTGTTTCAGTTTTTATGGAAGTTGAAAGAAATAGATAAAAACAAAGAAGGAAAAAAGAAAACAATTAGTAAAGCCCTAAAAGTATTTGTTACATACTTATACTAATTTAGAACACTAGAGCAGCATTTTTTGGTAGAAAATTTAAATACTTTAAGAATTTCCTCGGTTTTATCAAAATCAACATGTAATTTTACCTTATTGCTTCTTTTATTAAATTACAAAACAAATGCACATATTCGAAAGATAGTAATGGAATGTTGCTAATTTTTAAGGGAGAAAAACTAATGTCTTCAAATTCTACATTAACATAATTTTACTACATTCTTATATCCACCTGAAGAAAATATGTCAGGAATGTGTTCTCAAATTTTATGTAAGTAGTGTACTATTTTTAATTTATCACCCTAAGATGGTATCTAAAGGACAAAGGCTTTCTTCCAGAAGTATGGAGGAAATATATTGTTTTTCTGACCTTGTTTACTATGTCATTTAGCTCAAGAAGTTATAAATCTAGTTTATCTACTTCTAACTTAAATGTAATCATGGGGAATATTCAATTTAACATAGTATAAAACCATTACTTATGATAACTATTATCCCAGTGTTCACCATGAGAGGCTAATAGCTTGATAAGCACACCTATTTACAAATTCACTTAAGTAATTTAACAGTTTACTTGTCTCAGAAAGTAACCTTATCCAAAATTCCTTTTTGATATATTTGTATTCTACTAAATGAATCGACTTATGTCTGAGCGTGGAAGGTTGTATAACAAATGGTGCCTTGTCACATGATATGACATATGTGTGGATGTAGGCTATATAACTTATACATTAATAAACTTTCCATTGACATTAACAGATGAGCTCCTTGTTTATAGGGTGACTATGAAATATTTTCATCTCTCGTGAAGGACAAAAAATAAGCATAAAGGAAATGTGGGCACAGGCCCACAAAATATTCTAAGTAATAAGGTTGGTCACCTACAGCTAGAAATGATCTTAAAAGCCAGTCCTTATAATTCTGAGTTACTCTGTTATTTTGATCTTTACTTTTTCTTCCAACCAAATAAACAAGGCCTTTTGTCAAATATACAATATCTTTTGTGATGTGACATACTATATACGTATAGTTTGTTTTTGTTTCAAAAATTTTTAAAGATAAATTAAAAAAAAACTTTTATTAAAGTTTTAAATTTACTATGTACATATAGTTTGGTTTATTCATTCACTTATTCATTTGTTTATTCATTCATTAAAAGAAAAAAGCACTCTGGAAGAGAAACTTTGGGGGGCATCACTACTTTTTCTTAAATTATTTAAAAATCAATATTTTTTTTTCCTGTCTATAAATGGAAACACCACTTCATCTTGAAGAAGTATCCCTTTGCCCTGGAAATAATGATGTGAATACTCAGTGTTGCAAGACAAGAAATGTTTTTCCATTTTCACAAGAGACTATCAGGCCATTCTGATAATACAGGGTAAACTCTGTGAGTATATGCCACCATGCTGCCCATCACCAAAAACTTGGCTGTTTTAGGACTGTAGTAGTACAAATTTGCCTAGGGTTTCACAATTCCATCTCTTGGTAATTAAATTTTATTGAAAAATAAATTATTTAGATGAGTTAATTCATTTTGACCAAGGTGATTAAAAGAAAAGGGCCAACATAGTTCCTGAGAAATAACTCATGAAATAATTTGCCATTAAAGTGTGAAAGAATTGGGTCATCTGAGCACCTCATCGTGGTTAGCTGAACATTGAAGAGTGATTATATGGTTACAGAATGGGCTGGTAAAACTCACAAAGCTGCTGACGACATGTTGGGAGCAAAACAAAGAAAGTACAGATAAGTAAGGGTGAGAACCAAGTAGTTTTTGTTATGAGACAACCTTCACCATATGTGATTTGGGAAAAAGTGACCTTCTTTATGTTTGAGAACCACAATGGCTTCACTGAATGAGCAGACAAATGTACTATATTTTAAGCCTCACAAGCCAGAGATTGATGAGAGCCTGCTTCAGCAGTGGTGGTTAATAGAGGTATTTCTTCAAAATGTCGAATACCAGAAACATACACCAGACTGCTGCTTTGGAAAAGTCAGTGAACTGAACCTGAAGACTGCAGTAATCATCAGACGGGTCGAAACACAAAGTGAAAGAGAAACAGGCTCATGTACAGAGAACAAACAGATGATTGCAAGAGGGGAGAGGAGTGTGGGGATGGGTGAAATAGGTGAATGTGATTAAGAGGTACAGACCTCTAGTTATAAATAAGTCATGAGGATGTAGTGTGTAGCATAGGCAAGATAGTCAATAATATTGTAATAATTTTATATGATTACAGATAGTAACTAGACCTATTAATCATTTTGTTGTGTAAAAAAATATCAAATTACTATGTGGCACACCTAAAACTAATACAATATTATAATTCATTTTTCAAGACTGTCAAGAGCTATTTCTGTATGATATGAGAAACCCGACTCATTTTCTATTCCTCAAATACAACTGTGAACCTGTATAAGAACTTTCTGTGTGTGTGTGTGTGTTCAAACTTTTAAAGGTTTTTGAGAATATTTTTCAAAGAGATATTTAGAAAAAGATTGGATTACCAACTGGGAAATATAGTTTCAGTATTTAAAGAAAGGTATAACTGTTTACTCCAAATTTGTAGGAACCCAAAATCATGGAAGTTAAGCACTTATTCATTTGAAGTATGTCGAGCATATAGTCTGTGACAGGCAATGCAATAGATGTTAGTTTAGACACAGAAATATCAAGAAATTTCCTATTTGTATGGGAAAAGAAATAAAAAAAAGGATTAGATGTAAATAGGAGTTTATTTCGCAGTCTTTTAATAGCATGTGCTTTTTAAAAAATATTATTAACTTATCCAATCTGGTGTTCCAAATAAGGTAGACAACAACATATAATTATTTCCACCATAGGTTGTACTATAGTACAGTTATTTTTAGAAGGAATTTAACAATGGATATCAAAAATCTCAAAAATGACTGAAGAATCAGAATCTAGATATTACTCCCAAGGTATTAAGTATATGGATAAGAATTTGCATCTTTATTACAGAGAATAATGTAAAATATAAATATATACTCAAGGTTACTGGATAAATTGTTTTGGCAAAAATATGGTGAATATTGGAATGACTGAATGGCTTAGCTGAGTAAGCGTCTGCCTTCGCCTCAGGTTGTGATCCCAGGGACCTGGGATCAAGTCCCTCACAGGGCTGCCTGCTCAGTGGAGAGCCTGCTTCTCCCTCTCCCTCTGCCCGTTGTTCCCTCTGCTTGTGCTCTCTCTCTGTGTTAAATAAATAAATGAAATCTTTCAGAAAATATGGTGAATATTATATAAACATTAAAATTTTATTTATATGGTAAGATTTAATTATATACTAAAAATATTTAAAACATTAGGAGAGGTCTACTCAGGTGTGCTTGGAAAACAAAGCTTGATTTTCACTGAAAAAGAGACTTAAGAAATTTGCAATAGAGGTCTAAAGTCATAATTCTGAAGCAAAACTCAGGTGGGCTACATACTTTTGAAGCATTTACATTTTAACAACTGTTGTCACTAAAGAAATATTATATAAATATTATGTGGATAAGCTTAAGCTTAATTTATTAGAACTTAAAAAATAAAGGTTTTTAAAAACCAGTGTAAGTCAAACACATAATTTAAAATCCTTAAATATTTTAAAAGAATTTATTCAAATTTAAAATTAAGTATAGATTGGAAATAATCAAATTTGAAAAAGAAATTTGATAACAAAACCAAGAAGTTCCAAATAGATTAAAAGTTATGCAAGCTGAAAAAATACAACTCAGGGCAATATCAACCAGAATACATGTAAAATCCAGAAAGTAATGTGCTTATATTGAGTACATTAATTCTGTGAGTTATAAAATAAAAGACAAATATGTTTTATAATCTAAACCTTAAGTTTTTATATAGAAAAAGGGTACCTTAATTGGTGATCAGATACAGTGCAGTTGGAGGAATAACAGAGAAATACAGATGCAAAATGAAGAGTACTATAAGGAAAGTTCCTACAAATTTACTTAAAAATATGCAAGTAGAATAGGGGCACCAGGGTGGCTCAGTCGCTTAAGCGTCTGCCTTAGACTCAGGTCATGATCCAAGGGTCCTGGGATCAAGCCCCATGTTGTTGAGCTCCCTACTCAGTGGGAAACCTGCTTCTCTCTTTCCCTCTGCTTTGCCTACTTGTGCTCTCTCTCTTTAGGTCTGTCAAATAAATAAATAAAATCTTCAAAAAAAAATATGCAAGAACAAAGAGAGAAGGGTACAAGTTGTTAATTTTTCAAGCATATAAAAATGCAAAAAAGAACAAAAATAACAAAATTCATCAGAAATCATGGAGAGGCAAAGAAAAAAAAAAAGAAATCTCAAACATAAATCAGACCAATGTGAACAATGTAGCATCCATTGAATATCATCCCTTTTTTTTTTTTTTTCCTGGTATGAACGTGAATTGTTATAGGCTTTTTGGGGTGGGAAGGAAGACAGTCTAGAAATTCTACTAAAATAAAAACAAAAAAAAACCAATAAAATATAGCTCATGCCCAAAAAATCTATTCCGGGGACTTTAGTCTGTAGGGATGGAAGAACCAAAATATAAAACTCTTATTTAAAGGATGTTTGATTCATTGATGTCTGACATAGTCAAACTTCCCCATGCTCAAGACACACAGTGTCAAACCAAAAAACTAAAAAATGTGGGAAGGGAAAGGGATTGACAATCAATGCAGCATCTCACCATGGACATTATACAGCATTGAAATGAAATAATGTACACTTATATATAATTTATGTAACATGTTGTTGGTTTTGTTTATCTGGAGAACCTTTACTAATATGGTGCATAAGGAATTGGAAGGAATAATGAAGTCTGTGTGCCTTGGCCTTGACATGTAGTGGAAAGAGCAGTCTAGAAGAAAAAAAAAAAAAAAAAAAGCCTAAATAGGCCTAGGCCTGAGGTTGCACAGGTTTGTTGGTGATGTTTAATATTTCCTATGTGGTGTGGGAAATTCCAGTCCTACAATGTGGTCTCTCATTGATAGTAACTTGTGGCTTTTGGCAAAAGAAAATACAAATCCAATGGGAAAGAAATACCCCTTAAAACATGTGCTCATGATTCACAGAGAATGTCACAATCAACTGTTAGATCACATTGTATATGAACATAATGTAAAAGAAAAAAAAACTACAATGAATTAATCAGAAAGAAATGACCAGAAAAATTAGTTATTTGAAAAATTGCATTGATGAATAAAATTATTAAGTTAAAAAAAAGAACAAACAAAATGCCATCAAAAGCTAGGCTAGTTTGGAAAGAAATAAGACTGTTAATAAAGTGAAAATGTTCCATACGTACAATTAAATAATTAAGAATCTGTTTGATAGAAAATTATACACAGGAGAAAAGAGACCTGATTTAAATATTAAATGTGACATAGATCTAGAGAACTTAAGTAAACTACAATATACAGATCAATAATCAGCCTTAGATACTTTTGCAATCTAATGATACTGTAGGAATTTGTATATATTTATATATTTAATACAAATTAAAATATTTACATATTATACATAAATTTAAATATATGATTATAATATATATAATCTTTTTTGTGGTATATCTGCTAATTGTCAACCATTTACTTTTCATTTACAGAATTCAGTTCTTAGAGATGATTAATCAAAATAATGGGACAGATTAATACTGATATTCATGATTTGACAGGTATAATTAATGACCTTATTTTATTGGAATTCCACGTTGTAATCACACACACTGAAACATGAATAACAGTATATATGTATGTATATTTTTATATTGCACTCAGTCTAGAAATGTGCTATTTCCAAATTCCCATATGGCATTAAGAGAGCCAAAGAGTAAGAAAATATGAATATTCCAGAAACTATTAATTATATTTTATATTCTTTGAGAACACCATAAGAACATTAAAACTAGTGAAATATTTTTGTGTCCTTTGGGTAAATACCTAGTGGTGCAATTGCTCAGTCATATGGTAGTTCTATTTTTAACTTTTGGAGGAAAATCCATACTGTTTTCCATAGTGACTGTACCAACAGTTTGAATTCCCACCAACAGTACAAAAACGTTTCCCTTTCCCAATACCCTCACCAACATGTATTGTTTGTTTCCTGTATTGTTAATTATAGCCATTCTGACAGTCATGAGATGGTATCTCATTGTAGTTTTGATTTGTTTTTCCCTAATCGTGAGTGATGTTGAGTATTTTTTCATGTGTTTAGTCATCTGGATGTCTTCTTTGGAAAATTGTCTATCCATGTCTTTTGCCCATTTCCTGTCTAGATTATTTGTTTTTTGGGTGTTGAACTATATGAGTTTTTATTTATCTGATATGTCATTTGCAAATATCTTCTCCTAGTCCATAGGTTGCCTTTTACTTTTTTAATTGTTTCCTTTGCTGTACAGAAGCTTTTTATTTTGATGAAGTCTGAATAGTTCATTTTTACTTTTGTTTCTCTTGCCTTCAGAATCGTGTCTAGTAAGAAGTTGCTGTGGCTGATGTCAAAGAGGTTGCTGCCTATGTACTTCTCTATGCTTTTCAAGGCTTCTTGTCTCACATTCAGGTCTTTCTCATACATTTTGAATTTATTTTTATGTATGGCATAAGAAAGTGGTCCAGTTTCATTCTTCTGCATGTTGCTGTTGTTGTTGTTGTCCCAACAACATTTATTAAAGAGACTCTCTTTTTTTCCATTGGATGTTCTTCCTGGCTTTGTTGAAGATTATTGATTCAAAGGGTCACATGCACCCTGATGTTTATAGTAACATTATTAATAATAGCCACATTATGGAAAGGATTCAAATCCAATGTCCACTGAATGATGAATGGATAAAGAAATTGTGATATATATAAATATCTATATAGCTATAGATAGATAGATATACACACATATACATATATATATATATATATATAATGGAATATTACTCAGTCATCAAAAATAATGAAATCTTTCCATTTACAATGATGTGGATGGAACTGGGGTGTATTTTGCTAAATGACATGTCAGTCAGAGAAAGACAAATACCATATAATTCCATTCATATGTGGAATTTAAGAAACAAAAAAGATGAACATGGGGAAAGAAGAAAAAAAAGAGAGAGAGAAGGAAGTAAACTATAAAAGAGAACAAATCGAAGGTTGCTGGAGGGGCGGTTGATGGAGATGGACTAAATGGACGATGGGTATGAAGGAGGGCACTTGTTGTGGTGAGGACTGACTGTTATATAAGTGATGAATCATTAAATTCTATTCCTGAAACCAATATGACACTATATGATAACTAACTAGAATTTAAATAAATACTTGAAACAAAATAAAACAACTAGTGAAATATATCTAATCTGTAAAATAATATTTTTTATTTTTCTTTTCACAAAGTTAAATCCACAGTTGTAACTTACTATTCATGTGTAAAAAAAGATGTATATTATTATTTGAGATATAATTTAATTTGCACTTAAATTCATGCTCCAGGGGCACCTGGTTAGCTTAGTTGGTTAAAAGTATGCCTTTGGTTCAGGTCACAATCCCAGAGTCCTGGGATCAAGCCCTGTATTGGGTTCCCCTGCTCCCAGATAATCAAGGAGCCTGCTTCTCCCTCTCCCTCTGCCTGCTTGTGCTCACTCTCTCTCTGTCAAATAAATAAAATCTCAAAAAAATAAATTCATGCTCCAATAACATAATCATAAATTATAAATTATTATAGATTAATATATTAATAAATTATTATAGATTAATAAATCAACAAGAAACTAAGAAATATAAGAAAACAAGAAATATGGTAGAAAGCATAATAAAATTGATAAAGTTTACTTTTGACAAAAGAACAAATATAACAAGAAGATAAACAGAATGTATTAATAGTTAAGAGGTATAACAAGGAAGAAAAAATAGAGAATATTCTATATAAATCTAAATTAATTAATTTGAAGTTATTTTTAATTTGAAATTATAGGAATATATTTTTAATTTGAAATTATATGTAGGAACATATCTTCCTATAATTTCAAATTAAAAATATGAATATAATGAATAAAAGAAGTTATAAAAAATAATTTAATAACATTCAAAAGAGCCAAACTGAATGTTTAACAATTTATTTCACAACTTCATTTTTCATTTTGTATTTCACTTGAATATTAATTGGTTTTATATCTCATTATCTTCCTTTTAGTTTTAGATAATGTGAATTGTCCTGTTAGGATTAATTCATCTCTCTAAAGTACAAGTCTACTTGGCTGTTCCTACTTTGTTTCTTGGGCCATGGGTTGCCTCCAATTCCCATGATCTTCTAGCAGCAATGAGCATTCTTAGATACAAGTCTAGTTTTCTAATATTCACCAATAAGTGAAGCAGGATCCTTGCAGAAATGGCTGATCTTAGGGCTAGAGCTGAAAATATACAAGATGATCATTGAGCATCCTGCATTGTCATAAAGTAAGATAGTCTCAAAAACAAGAAAATAAAACAACATATAACATATCCACAATGGTGAGGAATATGTGGAAGGGATGTAAAAGTCAACTGATGAATTGCTGAACAGTACATCAGAAACAATGATGGCTATATATGTTGGCTAACTGAACATAATAATTTTTTTTCACAGAAATAATATATTAAAAAAAAAGTCAACTGAAAGAGCTTCCAATGGCCAAAACTAGAACTTGAACAACTAAATAAATAAAGGAACATTGGATAATAATCCAAAGTATATTTAAAATAAATGTATGAATCCATACTCATATAAAAATGATTGTGTAAATAAAGAGGAAAAATAGATAAATCTCCATGTGGAAGAATTCCAAATAATATATGTACATACTCTGCCCTCAAGTAGAGGGACCATAACTCCTTGCTCCTTAGATGTGGGCTGTACATAATAACTTCCTTCTGAAGAGTACAGTATAGAAAGAGTAACTTTAAACAAACATTATCTCAACCAAATGAAAAGGTCAAAATCAACAGTAAGTATTTATTGATAGTATGTAACTTTGATATATTGTGATGACAATGACACTTTACCTCTGTAAACTTCCTTCCCCAGCTTAATCATGATAAAAATACCAGAACAATTCCAACTGAGGAACATTCTACAAAATAGCTGGGCAATGTATCTCAAAACTGTCAAAGTCAACAAAACCAAGAAAAATCTGGGAAGTTGTCACAGGGCATAGAAATCTAAGGAGATTTGAATCTCCCTGATGGCTAATCATGAAGAACATTTTTTTCATGTGTCTGTTAGCCATCTGTATGTCTTCTTTGGAGAAGTGTTTGTTTATGTCTTCTACCCATTTTTTTGATGTGATTATCTGTTTTGTGTGTGTTGAGTTTGAGKAGTATTTTATTGCTCTTGGATATCAGCCCTCTGTCTGTAGTGTCATTTGCAAATATCTTCTCCCATTCCATGGGTTGCCTCTTTGTTTTGTTAACAGTTTCCTTTGCTATGCAGAAGATTTTGATCTTCATGATGACCCTGCAATTTCACTACTGGGTATTTACACCAAAGATACAGATGTAGTGAAAAGAAGGGCCATCTATACCCCAATGATCACAGCAGCATTGGCCACAGTCGCCAAACTGTGGAAAGAAGCAAAATTCCCTTCAGCGATGAATGGATAAAGAAGATATGGTCGACATATACAGTGGAATATTATGCCTCCATCAGAAAGGATGAATACCCAACTCTTGTATCAACATAGACGGGACTGGAAGAGATTATGCTAAGTGAAATCAGGCAAGCAGAGAGTCAATTATCATATGGTTTCACTTACTTGTGGAGCATAGGAATAACACAGAGGACACTGGGAGATGGAGAGGAGAAGTGAGTTGGGGGAAATTGGAGGGGGAGACAAACCATGAGAGACTGTGGACTCTGAGAAACAAACTGAGGGTTTTGGAGGGGAGGGGGTTAGGGGGTTGGGTGAGTCTGGTGGTGGTAATTATGGAGGGCACTTATTGCATGGAGCACTAGGTGTGGTGCATAAACAATGAATTTTGGAACACTGAAAAAAATTTAATTTAATTTAATTTAAAAAAAAAATCTAAGGAGATGTGACAACTAAATTTAATGTCATATTCTGAATGAGATTCTGGAACATAAAAAACTAGGTTAAAAACTAAGGAAACCTACATAAAATGTGGTGGTTAGATTTTAACGATGCATCAACCTTTGCTCATTAATTAGAAAAAATGTACCATACATACTAATGTAAGATATTAATAATGGGCAAATTAGATGGGGTATAGGGTATATTGAAATTCTCTGTGCTCTCTTTACAACTTCTTTTTGTAAATCTAAAACAGTTCTAAAAAAATCAAGTTTATTTAGAATTATTAAGAACTATCCCCAAACGTCATTTTGAAACTATTTGGGCACTAGCCCCCATAAGTAAGTGACTAAAATACGTACATGTTATTAGGAAAAATATACCAAGCATTGTCTTTTAATTTTTTAATAATTAGTAAAAATTTTATTTCTAAGGAAAGTAATGTACTTATATGTGCAATTAAATAATTTAGTCGTACCTATTTTTCTAAGTATGTGTATAGCTTTAAAAGAACAACTAATAATAACATTCTCATTCTAAGGAAATACTATTATGGTACTTATACTCTTATACTCGAACATTATACACACATATGTGTGTGAGTGTGTGTGTGTGTATCACACCTAATAATTTACACACAATTTACATAGAGTATAAAGAAAAAAATAGATGAACTTTGACATACACTTGTAGCTACTAATCTTGGTCTACTCAATTTGTTTATTTTCACAAGATTCCCTAAAGACAGAGCAAATTTCTTCAGTTTTCTTCTGACAGATTCCCATTCAGTGTTCCAGGAAGAATGAAGTTGGTACTCTGTCAGCTAGAATGAGTCAGTGGAAAAATAAATGGATTTCTATCACTTCTAGCATTTTAATAGGTGAGTAAACTGAAGTTCAGGGTGATCAGTTTCCATAGAGAATACTATTAGAATATATTTCTTCCCCTTTTTGGAAACAGAAAGTTTGGAGATTTAGTGGAGAAAAGGATCAGTAGGTGCCATTTATAGTTTTGTCTATTAAACCCAACATAAATTTCTTATTATTTTTAATTCAGTGATTCAACAAAAGCAAGATAAGGATAATTGAGATCGTTTTTCTAATCAGCCATCCCTAATGCAGATTATAATGTTTATAGTAAAATTATCTCTATCTTAAAAATGAGCCCATTAGTAACAGTATAAAGATATTTTCGGCCCATGAAGTCATTATTATCATCTTTGGAACAATTAGTAACTCGTTTAATGTGTTAAAGTGCTTCTTCACTATACATCATCAAAGAGCAATGTCTTTTGTGGTGGACATCCAAAACATTAAACCTTGCATGAAATATTAATGTTTAAAGAGAGATAGTATAACTATTGATTTTTATAAAAATGAAATCATCACTGTGCTGTTTGATATAATTTAGTAATAACGAATATTGAGATGTTACAATTCAATTTTCTTATTGTTTCGTCCCTTTTTTCATTTTAATAGAAACTTTAAAAAAAAAACCTTTATGATATTTATTCTGGAGTTTTAAAGCTCTTTTGGTCCACTATAAAAAAACAATCAAACAAAAAATCTCTTCTAACTTGCTCAGAAAGAACATCACCCCAAGTCCTTGAAGCAATAATCCTGCTGCTGCTGTATCCTGATAGCTATAGTTTGGGATTGTACTGGGGTGATGATATGTAAATGATGTGTTGTTTCAAAGTGTCTGTGAAGCATTTTAAATGAAGATAAGCTTGAAGTCGAAGGTTAAATATGAGATTGAACTGAATAATCTCAGTTGAGACTGAAATGCTGACAGTAGCAATACTGAACTATCCTTGGGTTGACCTCAGCAACCTAGGCAGCCTGCAGGCTTATAATGATCTAAATGAGTAAGCAGTTAAAGAGATAAAAATGTGCTAACAATTTGGCAAGGAACTCTTCAGCAAAATCCTGTGGAATAGTGCATATCACGAAAGAGTCCTGAGATATATAATAAATACCTTTCTAACTGTGAAAATCACATGGATAGTTCCTGCATTTGCCTATAGAGTAGGTGTTGAAAGTTTTGTGTCATTGCTGGATGAAAGAATAATTGGGCATGTTAATGTCTATTTTGTTCAGGAGAAGAGTTCTCTATGTGGTTTTTATTATATAATGTACTCAGATATATGATTTCTTAGGTAATAAGGAAAATCTTTTATAGTGTAAATAGATACAAAAAATAAGATAATGTGTAAGTATTTTAACAAGGTAAAAGATATCAAACTGAATAATTATGTAGAAATTAGAAAACTAGGCATTAAATGATGAACAGAAGGAGGTCCTGACCGTTGAGCAATTTACATTTATTCTCCTGAGGGAAATATAGAGGCAAACACACAGTTACTATATAGATTTGTATGTACTAATCTTTGGGTGTCATAGACCAACTGCAAACAACTCAAATGTAGAAAAGAGTCTGGAAACTGAAATTTCTCCGAGTCACTTGTTCTTTTATCTCTGGATCTCTAAAGGAACATGAGGGAGGCACAATAAACTGTTTCACAAATTATTTCCATCCTAGCACAAGGAGACATGTTCCAGAACCCCTCAAGACAAAGGGATTGTTCCATAAATGGAAAAAGCAACTTCACTCTGCTTTATTTATGGTGAATCCCTTCCATAACCTATAGAAGCCTACTAGAACTGCAGCAGTACTTTTTCGGAGAAGACCTATGCAATGTCAGTTGAGAACATCAACTATTGGAAGAGCTGAACTTGTAAAGAAAGGTGAGAAGGAAGGATGTGAGGAAGTAAGGGAATAGGGTAAGATCTTTCAGCCCAGGATGAAATGGATAAAAACACAGCAGGGACTGGATTCCCTGCAACAATACTGGGATTATGCATAGAGGGGTAAAACACAACTGAACCTCTGAATTTCCTAATGAGATGGTGATTTAGGAAAGAAACTGTTCCTTTTTACTCATAGCAAGGTGGATTGATAGACTTCCTATCTCTAACTTACTTCCTAAGCATTGTACAGTAGACCCTTGAGCAACACAGGTTTGAACTATGAGAGTTCACTTCTATGTGGACTTTTTTGCAGTCCAGCACCATACATGGATTCTCTTTCTTATGATTTTCTTGATAACATTTTCTTTTCTCTATCTCACTACACTGTAAGAATACACTATGTGACATATATAACATACAAACCATGTTAATCAACCATTTATATTATTGGTATGGCTTCCAGTCAAGAGTAGGCTATTAGTATTATGCTTTGAGAGAGCCAAAAATTATACATAGATTTTTGACTGTGTGGGGGATGGAAGTCTGTGTCCTTAACTCCTGCATTATTCAAGGGTCAACTGGAGTTACTTTAAAATTATTAATTTTTTTCTTCTTTGAACATAGGCTATGTTTTTGTTGTTGTTGTTGTTGTTGTTGGTGGTGGTGGTGGTGGTGGTGGTGGTGATTTTACTGATTGTTGACAGTTCACACAATTTGAATTAAATGTGTAGATATCCAATACTCTCTTTTGGGCTTTTCTCTCTGTGTGTTCCTCTCATATTGATATTCCTCTCTAACTAGACAACTCTCCAGTCTTCTTTTCTAGGGTGTTACTCTTACTTCCTACCAATCAGGTCGTTACAACATTTCCTCTGCACCATTTATGGCCATCTATGCTGTTCTGGTCTACCTTATTATTTTTGAAGTATTTTATTTATTTTTCATTTGAGAGACAGAGAATGAGAGAGTGAGAGAATGAGTGGGGGAGGGACAGAGGGAAAAGCAAGTTTCCTGCTGAGCAGGAAGCCTGATGTGGGACTCAATCATAGGACCTTGGGATCATGACCTGAGACAAAGGTAGATGCTTAACCAACTGAGGCACTCAGGTACCGTCCCATATCTAACATCCCATTCCTCCTATATTATTGAGTTTTGTATGTTTATTTCCCTTAGAATACATCTATGATCATTACATTCCCTTATACAGATATAAACAAATAGATATCATATCCTTGCACAATTTAAAGTACATGCATATAATCCCCAAAATGTTATTTAACTGTATCTAGTTTCTAAACAGTATTTTTATTTTATTTTTAAAGTTAATTTACTCTTTAGTTTTCCAAAATTGAAAGGGTTAGATCATTAGAGAAACTAATATTGTTATTGATAATCTATTCCACAAATTGTTGACTGTTTAGCATTTCTATCAATAACTAGGAAACACTGATTAAAAGTTGGACAAGTTTCTCCTGATAGCAGCTTTCAAATTTCTTTTCCTTAGACATGGCACATCAATATGTATTAACATGCATATAAAAAGAAACGATTTTACACAATCCCCCCAGATAATCCCTTTAAAAAAGCAGGCAGAGGAGCTGAATAGACATTTTTCCAAAGATGACATACAGATGGCCAACAGACACATGAAGATGCGCAACATCACTAATCACCAAAGAAATGTAAATTGAAACCGATATGTGTTATCACCTTACACCTGTCAGAATGGCTAGGATCAAAAAGATAAGAAATAACAAGTGTTGGTAAGGATGTGGAGAAAAAGGAACTCTTATGCACTCTTGGTGGGAATGTAAAGTGGTGCAGCCACTTTGGAAATCATTATGGAGGGTCCTCAAAAAATTAAAAATACAATTGCCATATGATCCAGTAATTCCACCACTGGGTATTTATTCAAAGAAAATGAATACACTAATCTGAAAAGATATGTGCACCCCTATGTTTGTTGCAGAATTATTTACAATAGCAAAGATATAGAAGCAACTCAAGTGTCCATTGATAGATGAGTGGATAAAGAAGATGTGGTATATATATACAATGGAATATTATTTGGCCATGAAAAAGAATGAGATCTTGCCATTTGCAACAATGTGGATATAGCTGGAAAGTGTAATGCTAAGTAAAATAAGTCACACGGAGAAAGACAAATACCATATGATTTCACTTGTATGTGGAATTTAAGAAACAAAGGAAGTAAACAAATAAAGGAAAAAGGAGACAGATAATCAGACTCTTAAATACGGAGAACAAACTGGTGAATGCCAGAGGGGAAGTGGGTGGATGTTGGGTAAAATAAAAAGGAAAAATAAAATAAGATTTCACAGAGAGAACTATGTGTTAAAATGGAAATATATAGTCTTTAGCAATTTTCATATTAATTCAGAATACAGTTCAACTTTCCATTCAAGAATTACTTATTTTTTATTTTTTTGAGAATTTGAGAAAATAAAGGAATGTGTTTAGACATTCCTGGAGACCTTATATTGAAGATTTGAGTGATGACCAGTACTTTCCCATGTAAACATACAATGCAACTGAGAAATAAGAGAGTCACAAAAGTGTTCTGTACTCAACAGTGTAATGTGATGTCTTATCAGGGCACTACCTGCTGTATCAATTGACAGGCAAACTGTGAGACAACTTCTGCACTGTAAAATGTGAAATTTGTGCTGGATTTGTACTGGTAGATAATATATTGATAGGAAGAAAAAGATATGAGCGGGGAATGGGCAGAGGAGAGAAAAGAAATAGCAGTGTAGAGATTAGAAATTTGGTGCATATTTGAACATAGTTTTCATGTTTGTGCATGAAAGGTTTAGGAATTTAAGAGGAGGGATTGCTATAACTTCAGATAGTGGGAGGGGACATCAACTTACAATCCATTTATAAGGTATGAAAAAATAATCTTTACTTATTAATTATGTTATAATTATAAAGATGAGTATAATTTGATCAGAGGGTGTCTTTTTGAAATATAATGACCACTCCTCACAAGCAGAGTGATGTTAGAGGGGAAGAACCTAATGAAAACTACAATAATGCAGGAAAAAGGAAATCAGTATAAGAAACAACATTAGGTGAGCCAGGTGGTAGAGGTTTGACTAAACATAATTTAAAAAAAAAAAAAAGACTATCTTTCCCCTATTTAATTTAGACTATTAAGTGAAACATACCCAAGTCTAAACACACATTAAAAAATACATTTTCTGACATTACTTTTATATATAGACTACTCTCTAGTCAATGGATAAATTATCTGGCTTATTTGGAAAATAATTAATGAGTCTCTTTTTTTAATTTGGTTGGAAAAAAGGACATTGATGCTATATTTTGAAGATTTATTTTCTAATAAGATTAGAAGAATAATTAGAATAAATCTAAGAAGATTTTTTTTGAGCAAGGGAACAATAATCTCTGATATAGCAGCTCCCCTGACACTAACCTCTAGGACTTGGTGTTTCAGGAAGCCAGCCTGGCATTTACAACCACATGTGGTATCCTGCGTTAAGCAAATCTGTTTTCATAGGACACCAACATCAGACAAGATCATTCTGGGATCATGATGAAAGGAGATTGAAAACAAGACTGCATCATAATCTTCACCAAGCACAGACAAGACTAGGTCACTGTACAAACAAAAGCATCAAACATTCCCCTCTCCTCGCAAATTTGAGTGAATGCTGCTCCTTCACCAACTGTAATTTTAGCTTCCCTTTATTTCATGCTATAGTCTTAGCAATCCTATAAATTGTTCTTTGTGAACTTATACATAAACTGGTTGTGTCTCAGTGGGGAGTGAGGAAAATTCTAGGCTGTATATTGTACTCTTATATGTGTCTTTAGGGTACAATTTAGGGAGAGAGCCTCTGTCTTCTTGATCCAGTCTCAACCACTCCATTTATCTCTAACTTTCTGTATTCTCAGATTCTTAGTGAACTCTACCATAAAAAGTACACTTAAGGAAAGAGGTTTAGGTTATGATAATTATTTAAAAGGCTATAGGGCCTGCAAGATAGGGCTCCTGGAGTTAATTTGAGTGTTTAGCAAGAGGGGTGGTAAGAACATTTGGGGGCTGAAGTCTTATAAGAGCCACAGTAGACACATTTAGTCCATTGGGATCTTCCCCAGTAGATAATTTTCAGGGGCTTCACAGCCCACCTATCCTTGTTACTGTTAGTGTCTCACCTTGGTTGTTCTCATGCAGTGCCGGTGTTATGTCTCAGTTTTCTCTTGGCTTCTTTCTTGCCTTGAGATAGTGATCTCCTAGGGGTAATGAAGGTGACACAAAAGAGCACAGCCATACCATCATTGATCCCCTGTCTGTGGTCACTAGCAGACAGTCATCCTTTATGATAATTTCCTCCACATTGGGACATAGCCATTTTCTATCTCCTCAAATCTCTCAAGTTTTGTTTTGTTTTGTTTTATTGTCTATCTGTAATCTCTCTGTATCTATCTATCATCTAATTTTTGTATTAATACTAACCAAGGACCTCTCTTATTACTTCCCCAGAGCCATGGTTGGCAGCTGAAGCCCGCTGATGGATGCCTTCTTCTCTAGGATTGCCAACTTTTCCAAGTTGATATTTTGAGAAATATTTATTGACCCTTTATTTTTTCCTTTCTGTTTGTTTTTATTTTGGTTTGGTTTGGTTTTTTTATAGATTTGGAAAATCACAGAAATTTCAGGAGAAAAATTTATTGATTCCCAAATCTTCAAAATCTTGGTACATAATGCCCTGTTTTCTTTAGCTCCAGTTTGGAAGAGAACAGAACACAATCTCATTATTCCACAGTAGTTTCTCCTCAGTTACATATCTGTAAGACCTTTGTTCCTTGGTTACTTTTTTTTTTTTTTTTTAGATTTTATTTATTTGACAGAGAGAGATCACAAGTAGGCAGAGAGGCAGGCAGAGAGAGAGAGAGAGAGAGGAGGAAGCAGGCTCCCTGCCCAGCAGAGAGCCCGATGTGGGACTCGATCCTAGGACTCTGAGGTCATGACCTGAGCTGAAGGCAGAGGCTTAACCCACTGAGCCACCCAGGTGCCCCCCTTGGTTACTTTTTAATACCCTTTTGAAATAATCTACCCATTCAAGAAGCTCCAACTTCTTTCCATTTTGATTATTATTCAGTCTCTTATTTAGCATACAAATGTTCACATATGTGTATGTGAATGTTTCTCTCTCACACACAAATGTACATACGTAACCACTCAAGTAAAGGTAAAAGATATCTTCAATACTAGAAGTTAATATTAAAATAAATAAATAAAACCACAACGTGATTAGCTTAGTCACATTTTATGTTACTCCATCAAGTAAAATGTTAGTTTTAAATTTTAATCAGATACACACAATGCAAGAGACTCAATTTTTCTAATGTTAACATGCTGAATGCCAGTAACATAATTTGTGTTTTAATATAAGGCTTCATATGTTGATTAGTTGAAGGTGATTCATAAAGCAAAATAAGCAAAATGTTATTTACTTCTTGAGCACATAGTTACAGGAACATGACTCATTTCCAATTTTAAAGTCACTATTATTAACTTTTCTTTGCCAATGATTTTCTATTTGTTTCTCAACAGTATAAGGTGTTGCCATTAATTTTAAAATTTATATTGGAGCCTAGTTATTTTTTTATTTTTCTTATAGCATCAAAATCCTCAAAAATTTCCATAGATAATGAATTGCCTTTAAAATATGAGTTGAGGGGCACATGGGTGGCTCAGTGGATTAAAGCCTCTGCCTTCGGCTCAGGTCATGATCCCAGGGTCCTGGGATTGAGCCCCCCATCGGGCTCTCTGCTCTGTGGGGAGTCTGCTTCCTCCTCTCTCTCTGCCTGTCTCTCTGCCTACTTGTGATCTCTGTCAAATAAATAAATAAAATCTAAAAAAAATTTGAAATATGAGTTGAAAGTGTCAATATTTGGTGTTCATGAAGTATAATTAATGGCAAAAATTTAGATTCATAGGAACACTCAGTATATCACTTTAATATTTTAACACAAGTCTCCTCTAAATATAATTCTGTCATATAACTTTTTTACACCGAAAACCATAATAAATCATGTTGAGAAAGAGGAATGAAATATAAAAGAAATAGCACCTTAAAATTTTATTCATTAGCAAAAATCAAATTATCAAAAACAAAAGCAATAAATTATTACAAGTGCTACATTTTCTAAAATAAAAAAGCAATTTCATGAAATTAAAGATTTTGAAGGATATAAGTAATGTGTATTGTTTAAACATCTCTGTATTTACCTCAGCCAGATTTGTTACATTGTTTTTATCACAATTTAAAAGTTTCTCCATATTTAAATGTCAAATATTAAGTCCCCAAATTTGTAACATTAATTATATATCAATTTTATTCTAGAAGAGAAAATGGCCTCATCTCAGAGATAGTTGCTTACAGTTTGAATACTTTTTAATAAATTTTTATATTAAGCATCAGTATCATTTCTTTCATTCAGGGAAATAAAATACTTTTTTCTAGAATATAGTAAGGTAAAAATGTATGGAAATTTTAGTTAATTAGGATCAAATGAGATAGTATAGATTTCCAAGACCGTAAAATCTATGAAGACAAGAAGCAACTGATTTATCTCCCAAGGTGTTAACTCCCAAACCTAATTATTTTTTGACCCTAAAACAAATTTTTGAATAAATTCTGTAATATACTTTTTCTAGGGAAAATCTTAAATTGGTCTTAATAAAAGTGAATCTTTTACTGGTAGTTGGATTATTCTGGTAATCACCATATATTCACTATTAGATCATATACTGAATGGTATTCTACTTACCTTTGTTTCATTTCTTTAATTATAAGGGAATATTTGTCAAATGTCTTAAATATTGGTCTAAAACTACAAAGAACATTAAGACAATTGAGTCAGGATTGTTTTGCTTCTATAAAGAGTGCCAAAAGAAATATTTTCTGTTTGATCTGCTTGGAATTATTTATTGGAAAATAATTTTGTAAGTTACAGATAAAGAGACATTGGACTCTTTAAATTGCAAGAGTAATAACAGCAATATTCTAAACTATACTTCTATACATATTTCCCATTTGACAGTCCTATCCCATTACATTAACTAATCACTTTCTTGGAGTGAAAATTTCATGCTTCAAATGGGGTTGATTAAAGATTAGTATTCCTGTATTGGTCACCTGCTCATCATTAGAGGGCTGTGTTTGCCCAGATGAATGAACACTGTGAAACATTCTGAATATTTTAAATGCATGGTTTGTTTCCCTGCTCTCCATGTGTCTGAAATTGCCCAGTATGCTTACATATTTTTTATTTGTGCCATTCTTATATACTATTACTGAATACACTTAGAAAAAATATAATCAAAACTATTTTGACCAAATTTTAATTTAAAATTAGACCATGAAGCCTCTCGGCTTCTTTTGCTCTAAAAATATATTTTTGAAAATGTGCTTAAAAGTTAAATAACTAAAACTGTGGCACTACCATGTATGTATCAGGAAATTATTTTTTCTGGAAATTAACTTTAGAAGTCATCTACTTTCTGTCTTTTCCCATTAACAATAAATACTTAAATCATTTGAGAAAACCATATTTTAATACTTTCAGGAAAGGAAATATATATAAATTGTTTAGCCATTGCAATCCTTTATTTAGTTATCTGTGTGTTTTAAGAAGTAAAGAAAAAATACTTTAAAAAACAGATTTGTCAAGAGTTTTATTCATATTTATTTCTCAACATCCTAAATATTCATATTATACTAAAAGTACCTAAACAACAAGGGAATTCTGGCATTTGCCTTCCCAACTTCCTGCTAAGAGGAGAATTTAGGAAACCACATTAACTCAAGCCACTAGAGTACTGTGTGGCACACTTACGGGTCCGGATATCCCAAAATGTGATAATAAGTCATCTGCTTCCCAGGAAAGCTATATGTATTTGTCTTCCTGACTAAGGTACCTAAGTAATTCCCAGTGAAGAACTTTGCAGTAAATCTCTTAACATTTTTCTAATTATTTTAATGTAGTAGCTGTTGTATAATTATATAGTAGTCATTTAAATCTCAGCAAACCAGAGAAAACATCTGGTAGTAAATTCTGAGATAGAATTGGAATGCTAGTGATGAGTCCCACTGTAGTAAAATTAAGACATATAGTCTGCAGAAGTAAAGGCATATATATTTTTTAAAGATAGTATTTACTTATTTGACAGATAGAGATCACAAGTAGGCAGAGAGGCAGGCAGAGAGAGAGGAGGAAGCAGGCTCACCACTGAGCAGAGAGGCCAATGTGGGGCTCGATCCAAGGACCCTGAGAGCATGACCTGAGCTGAAGGCAGAGGTTTCAACTCACTGAGCCACCCAGGCACCCCAGTAAAGGCGTATTTTGAAGCATCTGTTCTACCGGTTGATATAAAAAATAGAATTGCTAAAAATAGATCTTTAATATGTTATCATGACTTAAGTTATTTGCTCTAAATTACATTGCAATTATTAGTTATATCTGCAACAATCTGGAAATATAAAATTATCTCCAAAAGCCCAGATAAACTTTAGATCAGCTTCCCAAATATAAATTAGTCAGTTGGCTCATGAAATGATTGACATTATAGGCAAAATTCATTTTAAAATCCAAAAACATGGAAGTGAAGTCATAGTCATTGTCTATGTTATTTCTTATACTCATAGGAGGTGAGAGTATAAGACCCTTACATGCGAAAAATAGGTTTCTGTTTATTATGAGTACATATGGATGTTACAAATCTGCTTAAAACAATTGAAACCACACCAGTCCCTCAACCCAATTTCCCAGCCCCCCAAATCTTCAAGAAAACATGTCATGTTCATACTTTAGCTTTATATTATGAACTGAATAATGTCCATCCCCAAAAAAGATAAATTGATGTTCAAATGAAGTCATTAGGATGCATCCTAATTAAACATGACTGGTTTCATAAAAATTGGGGAATTTGGACACTGAGACAGCCATGCAAAGAGAGAAGACAGTGTGATGACAAACAGGAAGAAAATGGTCATGTAACTGAAGCAATGTTTCTACAAGCCAAGGAACTCCAGAAGCTAGAAAAAGCAAGGAAGTACTCTCCCCAAAAGCCATAGAAAAGAATGTGGGTCTACTGACATCTTGCTTTGGGGCTTCTGTTCTCTAGAACTGTAAAACAGTGTATTCCTGTTATTTTAAGTCACACATCTTTGGTACTTCATTATAGCAGACCAAGGAAACTCTTAATTTTGTATATCCTGTGGATCTCACCATAGATCACTGGGGTAAACATTGTTCAGCTTGAGAAATATTCACCCAAATAGATTAGTCAGGTACAGTATATTCAAGAGGAGAGAATAAAGCAGGAAAAGAGAAGAAATAGACACTATAATGTTTCACAAAAGAACACCTGTAGAACTTCAAGAGTAAAAGGAATATAATCCATTGAAATAGGCTAAGAAATAATGTTCAGATATGTAAAAGAGACATAGATTATATTTGTTGAAAGAAAGGGTAGAACTGGAAATGGATATGCTGACCAGACCAATAGACTCACATTTCTTTATTTGAATCTTATTATTTTACTTTATTTTTAAATTGAATATGACTAATAACATTACGTGATATCATTAATATGTTCAAAATGTATGTGGTTCTTTATTCTTTTAAAAATATACTTAATGTATATCAGACATTAATCATTATTTCAAAGTAGCATTTACTTCCAACTTTCTGTCTGTCTTAAGGTAACTGTAGATGCTGCAATAGTCCTATATAACCTGAACCTCAATGTTTCCAATAATAGATAAGTTGAAAATGTTGGCAATCTAGCAAAAACGAGATGGCATATTTTACATAGAAGAAAAAAAAAGAGAGAGGGAGGCAAACCATAAAAGAGACTCTTAACTATAGAGAACAAACTGAGCATTGCTGGAGAAGAAGTGTGGAGGGGGGATGGGTTAAATCAGTGATGGGTATTAATAAGGACACTTGTGATGGGCACTGAGTGTTATATGTAAGTAATGAATCATTAAATTCTACTCCTGAAACCTATATCACACTATATGTTAACTAACTAGAATTTAAATGATAAACTTGAAACATTTATTTTTTTTTAATTTTTTTAAAGCAAAGAGGTTTTATTTTTTAAGATTTTATTTATTTATTTGACAGCAGGAGAGAGAGAGAGATAGCAGCAGAGGAAACACAAGCAGGGGGAGTGAGAGAGGGAGAAACTGGCTTCCCAGTGAGCAGAGAGCCCAATGTGAGGCTCGATCCCAGGACCCCACGGTCATGACCTGAGCTGAAGGCAGACGCCTAACCGACTGAGCCACCCAGGGGCTCCTAATCTTGAAACTTTTTATTTTTTTAATGGGAATGATTGAAGACAGCTTTACATTCCCAAGATATGGAAATGTTAAGAAAATACAGCATTAAGACTAATGAGGAGGGAGAAGAAGGGAGAAAGAAGAAGAGAAGAAAGTCTTTATTATACTTATTCTTGAAAAGCAGAGGTGAAATGGACTCCAGTTTGTTAAAGCTGATGGTATAGCAGAGGGATAGCAGAGGGCTACAAAACAACCAGTGTAGCATTAGATATAAAGAGTAACCCTGCCAGATGGTGGCTCAATAGGAAAGGAACCAGGGTACCACATCCTCTGGATCTCTTCTCCTGTGTCCCCTTAGCTGACCATAACCAAATCCAGAGGCAAGGTGGTTCAGCAACATAAAGTTCAACCCTCTGGATGTCAGTATCAAGAAGGGTTGAAAGTGAATCTGATGGAGAAAATGGAATAAAAGGACTAAATAAATATATCATATAAGATATCTTTTTTAGCATGAATAAATAAACAAGTGTGCTAGCTTTATGAATTACTCAGCATAAAAGATATGGTGAAATCTATTTGAATATTCATTATGTAAAAGAGTATGATATTTTGAAAGGGGCATGTAAAAAAGCAATAGTAAAATATAGCCTTAATCCTTAAAGAACACTTTGAATTTAAATGTTGTGTATAAGATACATTTAAACCTAACTTTGTGTCTTTGTGTTAAGAAAAACTTTAATTGGGGCACCTGGGTGGCTCAGTGGGTTTAAGCCTCTGCCTTCAGCTCAGGTCATGATCCCAGGATCCTGGGATCGAGCCCCGCATCAGGCTCTCTGCTCAGCAGGGAACCTGCTTCCCCCTCTCTCTCTGCCTGCCTCTCTGCCTACTTGTGATCTCTGTCTGTCAAATGTATAAATAAAATCTTTAAACAAAAAAAAAAAAGAAAAACTTTAATGGATGTGGCCCCTGGGTAGCTCAGTCGATTGAGCAGCAAAGTCTTGGTTTTGGCTCAGATATGATCTCAGTGTTGTGAGATGAACATCTGTGCATCAGCCTCCACAATCAGCAGGGAGTCTGCTTGAGATTCTCTCTCTTCCTCTGCTCCTCCTGCTCCTGTTCTCCCTCTCTTTCTCAATCTCTCTCTCTCAAATAAATAAATAAATCCTTAAAAAAGGAAAAAAATTTAATAGAAAACACTTCAATTTTTAACTGGAAGTTAATTGTGTTTATATTAATATTTATTTATACTGTTACTAATTACACATTTATTTAATGTACATATGATAAGAAATTGTAGTCCCTAGTTACCACTTTTAGGTTTTACTTCACTTAATTTCTAGAAATGTACATGAATAAATTCAAAACACTTAAGAATTTTAAAAAATCCTAAGAAAATTCAATTCAATTCAGTAGATTTGTATTAAAAATGAAATGTTATCACACACCGTTTAAACTATGGCTGGCATGGAAAAGCAAAATATCATCTTAAAAGTTTGATCACCATAAACTGTTTTAATGATAAATTGAATAAAAATAGTTCAGATTTCCGGCACTTCAAATTTAAGGAAAATACCTAAGTTATACATAAGCATGAAATATATCTTGCAGTACATTTTATCTCTCTGTTATTCCTTTGAAACTGTATTCACTCAAACTCTTTTTAAGGGTTTTTTTGTTTTGTTTTGTTTTGTTTTCACATTCCAGTTAGTTAACATACAGTATAATACTAGTTTCAGGTATAGAATTTAGTGATTCAACACTTAAATACAACACCAGTGCTCATCACAAGTGGCCTCCATAATCTACATCACCTATGTAACCCATCTTCCACCCACCTCCCCTCTGGTAAACATCCTTTTGTTTTCTACAGTTAAGAAGCTATTTCTTGGTTTTCCTCTCCCCCACCCCAAGTTCATTTATTTTGTTTCTTAAATTCCATATATGTCATCCAGTCTTTAAGAAGGTATTTATGCATAGTTTCAGTGGTCTTATTCACGCTCTATTTCATGATTGTAAATGTTATCCTTAATAATATATAGCTTATATACTCAATACTTATTAAATATTAATGTTATTTTTATTGAAACTCTATAGTTTTTGCTGCTCTTCTAGTAATCTCCTATTCACGGGATGGAAAAGTTTGAAAAGTCAAGCCACCCTTTTTTATTCCATCTTCCTCTCCTTATTTATGAATTTTATTTTCTTTTTTACATTTGATATATTTAAACTGTGGATGTCTATCTTATTATTCTATTAGTTTAATGAGAAAGTATTTCCTTCATAATGCTGGAACATGCCTCTGTGTGTTATTTAAGGAAGGACTGTTGAACTTCAGTGCATCTTTTGCAATCCTTAATCCTTCCACTCTACACTTGTGAGGATAGAAGATTCCTGTGAATGGCAAAAGATTACCAAAGAGCAGCAGTAACTTCAGTGGATAAAGTTCATTTAGTGATACCCATGAGTGTAGTGAGACAGGCTCCCTCACAGACATTATTTCATTCCAATTAATTTCCTCTTGACATATTCCTAGAGTCCCAATATCATTGGCTTGGATCTAACATGAGTAAAGTAATACCAGATGAATAAATTATTAAGTGCATCAAAATTGTAAAGCCATCATTTATCCATACATTTATATTTTAACATAAATTTACTGGCATTGAGAAAATGTGTACATTTATATTTAAGCTCTTTTTTTTACTGATCCAACTATTCAAGAACAATTCTTTATTAAAGGAAGGATTAGACCAGTGGGATAGTCATTTATTATTTAATACTAATAGAACTTAATGATAGACCACGAATAGAAAGGAAGTCTCCATAGGCAGAAGAGATAGGACAAAAAGAGGAAAAACGTTTTTCATGTTTCAGTTTTTTTTTTCTGTAAAATACCATTAACAATAATTTTGAGAAAATTATACAATACAATACAGGTAGCAGTTTTATAACAGTGGCTACACTTTCCTTATTGTGGTTTTGCTCATATTACAGACTTTACTTTTTTTTTCATATTACAGACATTTCTAATAGAAAATAGAACTTTCCACAACATAACTTTTCTTTATTGAATATCTTTCAAATTATTATTATTATATTTTTTTTCAATTTAAGTAAACTATGCTGCATTGAAATGCAAAAAAAAGATTCTTCCTATCTTGAAACCATATTAATTGTAATACAGACTAAATATAATTGAAGAGTCTTGGGAGTAAGATCCCAGGAAGAGAGAAGCCAGGAAACCCAAAATCAACATTTTAGGGGCACTTTTCTCCAAATTCAAGGGCAGTGACTGAGACACTGAGGAATAAATGGATATTTTGGCAGATTCATTCAGAGCAAAATTATAGATCAAGGTCCACCAATGAGGAAGAGTCCTGCCAAGATTCCCCAACTTTTAGTAAGAACTCTGAGAGGCTACACTGTAGGAATAAATGTAAACTTGAAAGAGAGCATCCTTCTTAAGATTTTAATTAAGCCCAGTTTCAGGAGAATAGAATTCCTGACTGGATTAAATTGGTATGGGACTGCAACTGTATCTGAGTGGCTCTCTTATTTTCAGAATTCAGAACACCTTTTATACTCCTAAACATTATTGAGGACGCCAAAGAGTTTTGGTTATGCGATTTATATCTATTGATATTTATCATATTAGAAATTACAATAGAATTTTAACAACTATAGTTATTAATATTCTTATGCATAACAAAACTCTAAAATATATTGATGTAAGTTATATACATTATGAAATAGGCATTTTAAAAAAATGTAATTGAGAAGCTCTTCATTGTTTTATATTTGTTAAAATATCTTTAAAGTCTGGTGTAATAGAAGTCTGCTAGGCAATCATATTTGCTTCTACATTTGATTTGTTGTAGAATCACATGTCATATAACTTCAGGAAACGTCACTGTGCACTCATGAGAGAATGAGTATAAAAGAGCCAAATAACGTCTTAGTATTATTGTGAAAATCATTTTGGCACAGTGGCCCTCCTGACAGGTCTATGGATCCCCACAGGTTGCCCAACCACATTTTGAGAACCTTGCTCTAATTTAACTGCCTGACAGTAACAAACATAGTATTCTCAAGAGCAATATTTCTCATTTTTTTCTTCATTATCATTCTTCTAAGGAGTATTTTTTTTTGATATATTGTTACTAGTGACACTTCCCTTATGAAATTAATAACTAAGAAAAAAGATTTTGTCAGGTAGGTTTGAGCTTTTAAGAGCCACAAATCCTTGTAATATCTAAGGGATTTTTTTCAGACCTCAAGTTAGAGTCTATACTCTAGATAAAGTCAATGTCATTCCAAGTCTTAGATCATGTCTACAGTTTTTTGAATTATAAAACATAATTGGAAGACAAAAAGATGACAGTGATGATGATGATGATGGTGATAGATCAAAGATCCTAGATAGAGAGGCAAAAATATAGATAGAAAAAAGAGAAATAGATCTATAGAAGACCCAGTTAATGAAATAATCATACACTCAAAGATACGGACATTAAAAGTATATATATAGTTTTTTAATAATAGAAGACAAGGCTGTGGGTTTTCATAGAATAATAAAAGCTGGAAAACTAAACAAAAATGATTTCCATTTATAGGTATGATTTTGCAGATCATTGAGGTATAATTAAATAAAAATACATGTATTTAGGGATGCCTGGGTGTCTTAGTCAATTAAGCATCTGCCTTCAGCTCAGGTCATGATCCCAAGGTCCTGGGGTCAAGTCCTGAGTAAGTCTCCTTGCTCGGTGGAGACTTTGCTTCTCCCTACGCCTGCTGCCCCCCCCCCCCACTTATGCTCCCACACTGTGTCTGGCAAATGGATAAATAAAACCTTTAAAAAAATACATATATTTAATGAATACAATTTGATGAATTTGGGCATGTACATTCTCATGACATCATCACTATTATCAGGGTAATAAACATCCATTGTCTCCAAAAGTTTCTGTGTGTTCCTTTGTGTGTGTGTGTGTCTGAGTGTGTTAAAAACACTTAACATGATGCAGTTGTAAATAGAGTTGTTCCTTAATTTCTTTTTGGTGCTTCATTATTGATGTATAGAAGTGCAACAGATTTCTGTATGTTGATCTTGTATGCTGTAACTTTACTGAATTTGTTTATCAGTTCTAAGCAGTTTTTTGGTAGACAGTTTTGGGTTTTCAATATGGAGCATCATGTCATCTGCAAATAGTGGAAGTTTTATTTCTGCTGATTTGGATGCCTAGGAGTTAACCTAACCATAGAGGTATAAGACCTGTAATCTGAAAACTATAAAACACTGATGAAACAAATTGAATGTGAAACAAAGAAATGGAAAGGCATTCCATACTCATGGATTAGAATATCAATTATTGTTAAAATGTCTATACTACCCAAAGCAATCTACACATTTAATGCAATCCCTATAAAAATACCACCAGCATTTTTCACAGAGCTAGAACAAACAATCCTAAAATTTGTATGCAACCACAAAAGACCCTGAATAGCCAAAACAACCTTGAAAAAGAAAAGCAAAGCTGGAAGCATCACAATTCCAGACTTCAAGTTGAATTAGAAGGCTGTAGGGATCAAAACAGTGTGGTACTGGCACAAAAATAGACAAATAGATCAACGGAACATAACAGAAAACCCAGAAATAAAACTGCAACTATGTGGTCAATTAATCAAACAAAGCAGGAAAGAAAAACCAATAGGAAAACAATAGTCTCTTCAACAAAGGGTGTTGGGACAACTAGACAGTGACATGCAAAAGAATGAAACAGGACCACTTTCTTAAGCCAAATACAAAAATAAATTCAGAATGGATAAAATACCTAAATGTGAGACCAGAAACTATCAAAATCCAGGAGGAGAGCACAGGCTGTATTCCCTTTGACATCAGCTGTAGCAACTTCTTTCTTAATGTGTCTCCTGAGGCAAGGGAAACAAGAAAAAATGAACTATTGAGACTTCATCAAATTAAAAAGCCTTTGCAAAGTGAAGGAAACAATCAACAAAACTACAGAATGGGAGAAGATATTTGCAAATGACCTATCTGATAAAGGGTTAGTCTTAGAAAATATAGGAAGAACTTACAAAACTCAGTACCCCAAAAATGAGTAATATAGTTTTAAAAATGGGCAGAACACATGAATAGACATTTTTCCAAGAAGACATCCAGATGGTCAATATGAAAAGATGCTCAACATCACTCATTATTAGGGAAATACAAATTAAAATTATAGACACAAATCAAGGGGCACCTGGGTGGCTCAGATGGTTAAGCGTCTGCCTTCATTTCAGCTCATGTCATGATCTCAGGGTCCTGGGATCAAGTCCCGCATTAGGCTCCCTGCTTAGCGGGGAGCCTGCTTCCCCCTCCCCCTCTGCTGTTCCCCCTTCTTGTGCTCTCTCACTTTCTTTGTCAAATAAATAAAATCTTAAAAAAATACAAATCAAAATTATAATGAGATACTACCTCACACCTGCCAAAATGGCTAAAATCAACACACAAGAAACAACACGTGCTGGTGAGGATGTGGAGAAAGAGAAATGCAAACTGGTGCAACCACTCTGAAAAACAGTATGGAGGATCCCCAAAAAGCTAAAATTAAAACTACCTTATAATCCAGCCACTATACCACTAGGCGTTAACCCAAATAATGCAAAAATACTAATTCAAAATGATAAATACATCTTGATGTTTATAGTAGCATTATCTACAATAGCCAAATTATGGCAATAGCCCAAGTATCCATCAACTAATGAATGGATAAAGAAGAAGTGATATATATATATATATGAATGAAAATAATATAGAATAAAAAAGAATGAAGTCTTGTCATTTGCAATGACATGAATGGAACTAGAGAGTGTGCTAAGCAAAGTAAGTCAGTCAGAGAAAGACAAATACCATATAATTTCAATCATATGTGGAATTTGAGAAACAAAACAAATGAACAAAGGGGGACAAAGAGAGAGGCAAATCAAGAAACCAACTTTAAAAAAAAAAATTTATTTATTTTAGAGAGAGAAAAAACACAAGCGGGAGGGGCAGAGGGAAGAGAGTATCTGAAGCAGACTGCATGCTGAATGTGGAGCCTGATGTGGGGTTCAATGTCATGACCCTGAGATCACAAGAGTCAGAGCTAAAACCAAGAGTCAGAGCTTAACAACTGTACCACCCAGGCATCCCAATAAGCCAACTCTCTTTTTTTTTTTTTAAAGATTTTATATATTTATTTGATAGAGAGAGACACAGAAGAGAGGGAACACAGCAGAAGGGGTGGGAGAGGGAGAAGTAGGCTTCCCACAGAGCAGGGAGCCCGATGCGGGACTCGATCCCAGGACTCTGGGATCATGACCTGAGCTGAAGACAGACACTTAATGACTGAGCCACCCAGGCACCCCCCCCTTTTTTTTTAAGATTTTATTTATTTGTGTGTGTGTGAGAGAGAGAGAGAGAACACAAGTAAGCACAAGCAGGCGGGAAGACTAGAGGGAGAAGCGCACTCCTTGCTGAACAGGGAGAAGGTTGCAGGACTCGATCCCAGGACTCTGGGATCATGACCTGAGCTGAAGGCAGATACTGAATGACTGAGCCACCCAGGCGCCCCCTTTTTTTTTTTTTTTTTTAAGATTTTATTTATTTGTGTGTGTGTGTGAGAGAGAGAGAGAGAGAGAACACAAGCACAAGCAGGCGGGAAGACTAGAGGGAGAAGCACACTCCTTGCTGAGCAGGGAGAAGGTTGCAGGACTCAATCCCAGGACTCTGGGATCATGACCTGAGCTGAAGGCAGGCACTTAACCAACTGAGCCACCCAGGCACCCTTAAGAAGCCAACTCTTAACTACAAAGAACAAACTGATAGTTCCAGAGGGAATGTGGAGGGAGGGTATTAGTTAAATAGGTGATAGGGATTAAGCAATGTACTTACTGTGATGAGCCCATAGTGTTGTATGGAAGTATTGAATCACTATATTGTACCCTGAAACTAATATTGGATTGCATGTTAACTACCTGGAATTTAAATAAAAAATAAAACAAAAGAAAATACGAGATCTACTTTCTTAACAAATTTTTAACTGAACCACACCATGTTATTTACTATAGGCACTGTATTATACAGGAGGTATTTAGAATGTATTCATTTTGTGTAATTATGACTTTATGCCATTAAACAACAACTTACCACTTCTCTCCTTCCCCCATCCCACAGCAACCACTATTCTATTTTTTGCTTCTTTAAATTTTGACTATTTTGGATACCTCATATAATTGGAATTTTGCAGTATTTGTCCATCTGAAACTGTCTTATATCACTAATGTATTGCAGGTCCAATCCATGTTTTTGGAAATAGCAGAATTTCTTTCTTTTATTTATTTAAATTCTTTTTAGAATTAACTTCTTTTAAAAGGCTGAATAATATTCCATTTTATGGTTATAGCATATTTTTCTTACCCATTTGTTGACGAACATTGTAGTTGTTTCTCTGTCTTGAATAAATTGTGAATAATGCTGAAATGAACATGTCATAGAGATAAATATTTGAGATCTGGTTTTAAATTATTTTGGATATATACTTAGGAGTGGGGTTGCTGTATTATACTGTAGTTCTATTTTTTTTAATAGATTTTATTTACTTATTTGACAGAGAGAGATCACAAGTAGACAGAGAGGCTGGCGGGGGTGGGGGGAAGCAAAACCTCTGCTGAGCAGAGAGCCCTATGCAGGGTCCATCCCAGGACCCTACCCAAAGGTAGAGGCTTAACCCACTTAACCCAGGTGACCATATTGTAGTTCTATTTTAATTTTTGAGAAACTTCCTTATTGTTTTCATGGATATTACAACAAAAAACAGGCAACAAGAACAAAAATAGATAAGACAGTTGGGATGGAATAGAACTAAAAAGTTTCTGTATGACAAAAGAACCAAACAATAGTGACAAAGTAACCTATAGAATGAAAGAAAATATTCATAAATCATGTATCTGATAAAGGTTTAATTATCAAAATATGTAAAGAACTCCTACAAGTCAATAGCAAAATAGCAGTAATAGTAATAATCCAATTAAAAAATGGGCAAAGACTTGGACAGATGTTTCTCCAAAGATATACAAATGATTAATGGGTGTATTAAATGGTGCTCAACCAGGGGAAGACAGATTAAAATCACAATGAGATATCCCCTCATACATGTCAGGATGGCTATTATGAAATGGAAGGAAGGAAGGAAGGGAGGGAGGGAGGGAAGGAGAAAAGGAGTGAGGGAGGGAAGAAGGAAGAAAGAGAGAGAGAGAGAAATGTTGGCAGGGATGTTAACAAATTGGAATCCATGTACACTGTTGGTGGGGATATAAAATGGTACATATACTGAGACTAACACTTTTTAAAAAACTTTAAATTTGGGGGACACCTGGGTGGCTTGGTTGGTTAAGCATGTAACTCTTGATTTCAGCTCAAGTCATGATCTCACGGTCATGAAACTGAATCCTGAATCAGACACCGTGCTGGGCATGGATCCTGCTTAATCTTCTCTCCCTCCCTCTCCCTCTGCCCTTCCTCCACAGCTTGCATGCTCTTTCTTGCTCTCTTAAACAACAACAACAACAACAACAACAAAAACACAACAAAAGCAAAAATAAAAAAAAAGTAAATCAGCAACTTTATATTTTTAGATAATCATAGACTTACAGAAAATTGAAAAAAATATGCAAGGTGTCCTATATACTTTCACCCATTGTCCCTACATGGTAACATCTTACATATTTATAAATCAGTATAACCAGGAAATTGTCATTGGTACAATCCTCAGAGGTTATTCAGATTTCACTAGTTTACATGCAATCATTTATAAACATAAGTGTGTGTATATAATCCTACGTAATTTTATAACACACATTGATTGGTGAAACGACCACTACAATAAAGATATTATCGAGATATAATCAATGCTATTCCGTTAACAGAAAGGCCCTCTTACTTCCAATTTATTGCCACTTCCTCCCATCCCCCATCCCTAACTTATGGCAACCACTAATCCCTGTATTTTTTATTTCAAATAGTTACATAAAAGGAATCAAACAATATGTAACCTTATGAGATTAGCTTTTTTCACTGAGTGCAAGTCCCTTGAGTTAACATTGATTTTTTGAAAATTTTATTTTCTCTCCTGGTATTTACCAAACCATAACATGATGCAAGAGCCTGAGAATTAAAGTTTTACCAAGGAAGAGTATTGAAGAGGGAGTAAGTAAACCTGCAGGGTATTTTGTGTTCTAATAAAAAGAGACAAAATTGGACTCTAGGAGGGATAAGAACTTGATGAGAAGTAGTGGATAAGAATAGCCTGCCATACCTGGTTTACCCCTCCAGGTCTTTGATGAAGTTCATGGGTCGGAAGAAGAAACAACTATACAGAGAGGTTTTGAAAATTAGAGCAAATAGTTGGCAGTCAGTAGTCTAGCAGTTCTGAAGAAACAAGTAGTGGAATTCCAGATTATTGAGATGTGAGAAGACAGCAGATAATAACTATACAAACCTTTTGATGAAAGCTATAGAGCTATGCTTAGGAAAAGAGCCAAAGAAGTGGACAGAGACTTACCAAAACTACAATATAGGTTTGAATAAATTCTATCCCTAATTGAATCAAGGTCATCAGTCCTCACTTTATCTGCATAGCAGAAGGAAAATGAGAATACACATAATTTTCAGGGGCACCTGGGTGGCTCAGTGAGTTAAGTGTCTTACTCTTGATTTTGGCTCAGGTCATTATCTCAGGGCTGTGAGACCAAGCACCCAGTCAGGTTCTGTGTTGGGTGTGGAACCTGCTTAAGATTCTCTCTCTCCTTCTGCACACCACCCCCAAAATGCATGCACGTGTGTGTGTATGTGTGTGTGTGTGTAATTTTCAACATTCATTAAAATAAAACAATAGGCACGCAAAGAGCAAAATACCATATTCCTCATAAACATAAAAGAAATGAAGCAGACCTATAATTGAGTCAGATTTTGGAGTTAGCAGATAAGATCATAATGTTTTTAATATGATTCAATTAAAAGTTATGATAACAATTATTGAAGTGATTTAATTAATGAAAAATCAGAATATTGAAAACAATTTTTACTAGATAATTATAATCCATATAAAAATAAAGGGAAAATGTAGACTCAAAAATATGAGAACAGAAATTAAAATTTTAGAGGCTTTCCTGGTGATGGGTATTAAGGAGGGCACGGATTGCATGGAGCACTGGGTGTTATATGCAAACAATGAATCATGGAACACTACATCAAAAAATAATGATGCACTGTATGATGACTAACATAATATAATAAAAAGAAATAAAATAAATAAAATTTTAAAGATTTTCAAAGCAAGTTATACACACCAGAACAAATTCATAAGATGTGATAAACTGCTGGTTATACTGATGAAGAAAAATTCTCTGTTACCTTTCTTACAGTCTTTCATTTGTAAATATATCAGCCTTATCATTACATTTGTATTTTCAATGTCTTTAACAGTAGCCTTTCCTATATCTATTTTTATGTATGTTGTCATTTTTTATTGAGAATAGAAAATAGAAAATAAATAAAAATAGAAAATAAATAAAACAGAAAATAGACTTGAATACTGTTTTATTATTTTCTGTACAATCATGCAAAATCAGTGAATTTATCTCAAAATTATCTAATGAATATCATTAAGAAAATCTCCTAAGCATTGATATATAATAGAATATCTTTTCTTATATTTCATCCATTTTTCAAAATAGCTTAATGCTATTTTCACCTTCTTACCCATGGTTTTTCCTCTTTTTCTCCCCCTTCTTTCTTTTAGTTATTAAATTATCACTAAGATATATAAGGTCATCAGACTTTAATATTCATAATTTTTTCTATATCAGTCTGTTATCTATAATTCCTATGAAGCTATTATTTTATAATTTCTTTTTATTGAACTCTTGGGATGAACTTGGACATCCTTTTTTGCCTGAGATGTATCTTTATTTGCTTACTTAGGAATAAGAAGTATATATGATTATTTTCTTTTCTGGACCAATATTAATCTTGTTTTGACACACAATTGATATTTGAATAATTACAGATGGAAACATACATTCAAAATATTTTTTGCTACAATGTAAAGATATCAACTAATTTCTCTCAAAATGTAATATTATTGATAATTTTTTCAAGTCTAATATCCTTTAACTGAGGTATCATACTCATACCACCAACTAGCATTTGATGCTTTCTAAGATTAAAAAAAATCTTGATGATCTGAAATGTCAGTGATATATCTGCGTATTTTGTTTCATTCCTATTCCTAAACATTATCGACTTAACATTATTTTTGTTTTCTAAATCTTAATATATTTACAGACTTATAATGGTCTCTGTATTTGAACACTCCTTTCATATTTCTACCTCTTGATATTTTTTCTCTAATCAATGTTTTTAATTCAAATTTCCTTCTAATCATTCTGTTCTTTGTCTTTAACTTATTTAGGTATAGAATCTTATCTGTGTGTACTTTACCTTATGTTTTATTAAATATCAGCAGAATACTAAAAATTCTATAAACGCATGAAGAAATATAAGGATATATTGTGTTTTTAAATAGGAAATTTCAATATCATAAAAATATAAAGTATCTCTAAGTTAATTTATGACTTGGTTCAGTTTCAATAAATATGATAGTTTAATGTTTAGAAATAGACAAAATAGCTATAGAATTTGGAAGAAATGTTTAAAGAGTAGTCAATTCTACCAAGCTTTAAACTTATCAAGTCTATACAGTTAGAGCAGTTTAGCATCAACAGGTGAATTGGCAGACATACCAATGAAATAAAATAGAAAAACCAAGATTACCCCAATGGTATTTGGAAATTCAGTACACAGTAATGAGACATTTCCAATCAATGAGCAAAAGAAGACTTACGAAAATTATTGGTGTTGGGACAACTACATTGTTGGAGGGTAAAAATAAAACTAGATCAATTTCTCATCTCTACATTACCATATATTATAAATAGATCAGATACACAAATGTATATAAAGACAAATCATCCAATTACTAGAAAAAAATGGGTGGATAGTGAATTCTTAACACATGAATCAGAAAATTTATTTAATACATATTTAAAATTAAATAACTAATGGAAAAGATTTATGAATTTGATTATGTTAAATATTGCATGTCAAAATACCTGAAGGAAATAAGAACAATGAAAAACTGAAAAATGAAATTGCAACTTAATAGTGATTTCTAAAGGACTGAGAACTGATTAAAAAAAAAAACAAAACCCTGAGGACAAAAAAAGTGTGAATATTATATGCCAAAAAAAGACATGCCAATGGTTCTTATACATGTGACAAGAATGTCCACCTCACTAATTGAGAAAAAAAAAAACAAACCCTGAATCGAAATACCATTCATAATCTCCAAGATTCACAAATATCTAATAATTGCATTTTACATTTACTTGGCAAATTGTGGATCACAAGGACATTTTAATATTTTTCATGGAATGCAAGCTAGTATTAGTCTGTGGGAAATTTGGCAATATTTTTCAAAATTGTGCACTCATTTACTATTTGAATAAACAATCTTATTTCAAGTTATGTATTAGAACACAAATCGGCAAAACATATGAAATGACTTATGGATAAAGGTCATTCATTTTAGCATTATTTAAAATAGTAAAAGACCAAAAATAACAATGCTATTTAGGGTAACTAGTTGGAAAAATTATGTTGCTTAGGAAACTGGTTGAATAGACTGTGAAAAATCACCCAGAAGAATGCTAAGCCTCTGGAAAATGGGACAAAGAACTCTATAATTTTCTAAGTAGTTATCTCCAAAGAACATTGTTAAATGAAGAATGCAATGTGGGTAAATGTATATATAGTGTGCTATCTTTCTGAATACAGAAATATATGAATATTTCTTAATATTTTGAAACAGTAGAAAGAAAATCTCAATAAAAAAGAATTACTTATAAGAGCAGGAAGGAAATAGATAATAGAAAAAACAGAGATCAATAATATTCTCTCAAAATACTATTTCCTTTAGTGTGTGTGTGTGTGTGTGTGTGTGTGTGTTACTGTAACATTGTCAACATAAGAGTTAAAATACACATTTATGAGATAAAAGAAGTTGAAAAAATGTCTCCAAATGTTAATTTGTTTTGGAAGTATGAGTTTAAGTGTATTAAGTGTCTATATTTTTCTCTAATTTTAAAGAAAAGTATTACTTCCTAGCTTTGTTTATTGTAAAGCTCTAAAAACAAGGAATAACCCAGTAAGATAATCACTACTGTCATTAGATAATTATCCATAAATACTATCTTATCTGTTTTTATTTTATTTTTATTTTATTTTATTTCTTCTTTTTAAAGACTTTATTTATTTACTTGAGAGAGAGAAGCAGACTCCCCGCTGAACAGAGAGCCCATCATGGGGCTCAATCCCAGGACACCGGGATCATGACCTAAGCCAAAGGTAGACACTTAACCAACTGAGCCACCCAGGCACCCCAGTACTATTTCTTATTTAAGCTATCCAGAGTTCCTTGGTGGGATTACTGATGCAGCTTCATGCCCTGTGTGGCATCTTGTCATGCTTGAAAGCAAAGGATTATCAACAAATAAGAAAGTTTTGTCATAAGGCATATGAGCCTATGTAAAACATGTCTGGGTTGACAAAGATGGGAGAACTTGACCAAAAGGAAGAAAAATAACCATAGTAAATTTAATGAATTTAAATATATAATTATTCTGAGTTCATAGTAACTCTTCAAAAATATTACCTTAGGAGTTTATTAGAACAAGTCTTTGAGAAAGGATTAAGCTTTTGGCTATCTTTGCTATGTTTTAGATTATCAAAATAGTTGAGGGATTTTTTTTTTAACAGAGAAATCACAAATAATAAATGTAGAAGGAATGCCAGAACTGAAAGTTAATGTAGGGGTGCCTGGGTGGCTCAGAGGGTTAAAGCCTCTGCCTTCAGCTCAGGTCATGATCCCAGGGTTCTGGGATTGAGCCCCACATCAGGCTCTCTGCCTGGTGGGGAGCCTGCTTCCTCCCGCATTGGGCTCTCTGCTCAGTGGGGAGCCTGCTTCCTCCTCTCTCTGCCTGCCTCTCTACCTACTTGTATCTCTGTCTGTCAAAAAAATAAATAAGATCTTTAAAAAAAAAAAAAAAAGCCTCTGCCTTCAGCTCAGGTCATGATCCCAGGGTCCTGGGATCGAGACCCACATCGGGCTCTCTCCTTGGCAGGGAGCCTGCTTCGTCCTCTCTCTCTGCCTGCCTCTCTGCCTACTTGTGATCTCTCTGTCGAATAAATAAATAAAATCTTAAAAAAAAAAAAAGTTAATGTATTTTGGGGTCCCTAGGTGGCTTATTCAGTTAAGTATCTGCCTTCTTTGGCTCAGGTCATGATCCTGGGGTCCTGGGATTGAGTCCTGCATCAGGCTCCCTGCTCAGCGAGGAGTCTGCTTCTCCATCTCCCCCTACTTGTGCATGTGCACACTCACCCTCTCTCTCAAATAAATAAATAAAATGTTTTTAAAATAAAATAAAATTTAACATTTTTAACACTAAAGAATAAATGGATTTTATCAATATCTGTCTTAACTAGTCATTGAAATGTTGACCCAGTGAAACAACATGAAATCACTAATCAATCTTAAAATCACAAAATGAGGGATAAACACAGAGTTAGTTCCTCTTGAAATGTTGCAATAGAACACATAGTCTCTTGTAAGTTCTCTTATCAAAACAACAAAAATAAAAGCTAAACCTTGGATCTAATCAAATCTCTACATAGCTAACCGTTACTTGAAGATTGGAGGACAGGGAGCATGCTAAATTACATGATATAAAATGAAAATTCTTGTGAAAAATGACTTGTATTTACAAACATACACAATTCCTTTTTTATTTTAATTCCAGTTGGTTAACATATAGTTATATTAGTTTCAGGTTTACAATATTCCATATATCACCTGCTGCTCATCATGACAAATGTACTCCTTTATCCCCATCACCTATTTAACCCATCCTTACACCCACTTCCCCTCTGGTAACCATCAGTTTATTCTCTATAGTTAAGAGTCTGTTTCTTGACTTCCCTGTCTCTATATCTTTTTTTCCCCTTTGCTTATTTTTTTAATTCCCCAGATGAGTGAAATCATATGGTATTTGCCTTTCTCTAACGTATTCCACTTAGCCTCTATCCATGTCATTGCAAATGGCAAGATTTCATTATTTTCTATGGCTGAATAATATTAGTCCAATATTTTGTTTAATGAAAGTAGTGAAAATGGGCATCCTTGTCTTGTTCCTGACCTTTGGGGCAAAGTTTTTAGTTTTTCCCCATAAAGATGATGGATTTTTCATATTTGGCCTTTATTACGTTAAATTATGTTCCATCTAAACCTACTTTGTTGAGGGTTTTATCATGAATGGTTGTTGTACTTTGTCAAATGCTTTATCTGCATATGTTGAAATGATCATATGGTTCTTTCCTTTCTCTTGTTGATGTGATGTATCACACTGATTGATTTGCAAATATTGGACCACCTTAACAACCCAGGAATAAAACCCACTTCTTCTTGGTGACTGGTTTGTTTTGTGAATGTTTTTTTAACGTATTGTTGGATACAATTTGTTAGTATTTTGTTGAGAATTTTTGCATCTATGTTCATTAGCGATATTGGCCTATAGTTCTCTTTTTTGTAGTGTCTTAACTGGTTTTGGTATCAGAATAATGCTGACCTCATAGAATGAATTTGGATGTTTCCCTTCCTTTTCTATTTTTTGGAATAGTTTGAGAATAGGTATTAACTCTCTGTCCTTCTTTCCTACACTCCCTCCCTCCTTCCTTCCTAATATTTATCACTTCTTTTATTGATATTATCTACTTTGGAAGCAGTACATCCATTATAAGGGCAAATACTATACAAAACTAAATTGTCAAAATTCTCAATTTTATTTCCTGGATTATTGCATGTAGGCAGCCACGGACCCAGCTAGAGGTGAGGGATCAAACCAGGCCCTGACTGAGATTCAGTTGAGTTGCACTTGAGAAAAAGCCTGAGCTGATTCGTGCCTCCTGAGTATCAGTTGAGTTGAGCTTGAGAAAGAGCCTGAGCTATGACCCTAAGACTCGCTGACGTGACTGCCTGCATGTATTAGAGGCAAAACTGGGTTGCTCATTTAACTGTTACAAGATTATCCTGTACTTGCACGGATTATAAATTGCACCATTGTAAACTCGTGAATTGCTAGTTAAAGATTAGCTAAGTAGACAAAAGTTACTGGCGTCAGAAGATCTGCTACCAGCGCTTGGGAACTGGGCTTTGTAAAAGCTTGAGGGGTTTCATGTGAATGTTACCGTGTGTATGAGCAATCAACCAAAAATAGATACTTCCTTATAACTGTTTCTGTTAACTATATAATGCCTCACAGCCTTGAATAAAATTGGCACTGTTGGACAACCTCCTCAGTGCTCCTCCTGCCCCCATCTCTTTGTCTCTTAATTTCTTTTCACCATCCTCTTACCCTCACGTTTCTGGTCGATTTGTCGTGCCGGCCGCAACAATTGCAAGAGCTATAATTTTTAGCAGTAGTTCTTCGATACATAAGTAATTGACATAAAAGTTGAACATTTTTAAAACTTTTACAGAACCTGAGGATTGGAAGTTTATTAGTGTTACTTCCAAACTTCCCCATTCCATATATAGGGATCCTATTTCTTCTTAATAGGTACCCTATATTATCATAAAAATCATGTTGCAGTTTGGCTGATATTTCCTTTTGCAAGTCTGCAAGCCTTAACATTAAAATACCTGCCTGATTTCTAGTAATTTTCTTTCTAACTGTAAGAGATGAAGGACTCTGTAAACACTGCATGGAAACATTCTGGATTTTACCACAGGCCTTGAGTTAATTTTTTTTCATAGCTATTTCTATAATAAGCTAATAAGATAATTATATACATATAATAATTATATCCATTTTCCTTTAAACTAATGCTATGATACATTAAATCACCACAATTTCTAATAATGAAATGCATTTACCTACTCAAAATTAAGACAGTTTGTACATTATGTATTATATTTGAGTCAATAATAGTTTCATTTTAGAAATATTCTTGAAATGATTTCTTAATATTATTGTGTGAGATTTATCAGACGTTCTTGGCTTTTGCTATTTTTATAAAATTGTATACCATGGCCTCTGGCTTTGAAAAAAAATAATACAAAACTTTCTCATTTTGTATGGAAGACAGGTGGTAAAATAGAAAATTCTCCAGGAACAAATAATCCTAAAATTTGTATGGAACCAGAAAAGATCCCAAATTGTCAGCAAAATGTTGGAAAAGAAAACCAAAGCTGGAGGCATCACGATGCCTGACTTCAAGCTATTACAAAGCTGTGATCATCAAGATAGCATGGTACTTGCACAAAAACAGACACATAGATCAATGGAACAGACTAGAGAGCCCAGAAATGGACCCTCAACTCTATGGTCGACTAATCTTCAACAAAGCATGAAAGAATATCCATTGGAAAAAAAGACAGTCTCTTTAATAAATGGTGCTGGGAAAATTGAACAACCACATGCAGAAGAGTGAAACTGGACCATTCTCTTACACCATACAAAAAGATAACGTAAAAGTAGATGGAAGACCTAAATGTGAGACAGAAATCTGTCAAAATCCTACAGGTGAACACAGGCAGTAACCTCTTTCACCTCAGCCACAGCAGCTTCTTGCAAGACCCGTCTCCAAAGGTGAGAGAAACAAAAGTGAAAATGAACTATTGAGACTTCATCAACATAAAAATCTTCTGCACAGTAAAGGAAACAGTCAGTCAAACTAAAAGGCAACCTACGGAATGTAAGAAGAATTTTGTGAATGACATAACAGTTAAAGGGCTAGAATCCAAGATCTATAAAGAAACATAAAACTCAACACCCAAAAAAACAAATAAAGGAGTCAATAAATGGCAGAAGACATGAACAGACACTTCACCAAAGAAGACATACAAATGACCAAAAAACACATTAAAAAATGCTCCACATCACTAGCCATCAGAGAAATACAAATAAAAACAATAACAGGATACCACCTTATACCGGTTAGAATGGCTAAAATTAACAAGACAGGGAACAGTATTGGCGAGGGTATGGAGAAAAGGGAACCCTCTTACACTGTTGGTGGAAATGCACCTGGTACAGCCACTCTGGAAAATAGTATGGAGGTTCCTCAAGATGTTAAAAGTTGAGCTACACTATGATCCAGCAATTGAGCTACTGGGTATTTACACCAAAGTTACAGATGTAATGAAAAGTAGGGGCACATGGAACTCAATGCTCATAGCAGCAATGCCCAAAATAGCCAAACTGTGAAATGAGCCAAGATGTCCTTCAACAGATGAATGGATAAAGATGTGGTTCATACATGCAATGCAATTACTTAGCTATCAGAAAGGAATACAATTGCTTAGCTGTCAGAAAGGATGTATGCTTACCATTTGCACGGATATGGATGGAACTGGAGGGATTTTGCTAAGTGAAATAAGTCAAGCAGAGAAAGACAATTATGGTTTCACTCATATATGGAATATAAGGAATAGTGCAGAAGACAATAGGGGAAGGGAGGGAAAACTGAGTGGGAAGAAACCAGAGAGCGAGACAAACCATGAGAGACTCTTGACTCCAGGAAACAAACTAAGGGTTGCAGAAAGGGAGGTGGGTGGAGGAATGGGGTACAGCATGATGGGCATTAAGGAGAGCATGAGATGTGATGAGCACTGGGTGTTATCCACAACTAACGAATCATTGAATATTATATCAAAAACTAATGATGTACTATGTATTGGCTAATCGAATTTAAATTAAAAAGAATTTTTAAAAACACAACTCTCCAGAATGTTTTCCTGTGTGTTCCATCAATATACTTAGCTTTCTAATTAACTTTCAGTATATTTGATACTGTATATTTTTCTTCAAAGGTATGTATATCATTCACATTGTGAAATGTTTAAAAAATGTTTTTCACATATTTATTTCATTTTCCTAGATGTCTGTTATTTTCCTTTGTTTATTTTTCTAATTAACTATAATAGTTTTTAATTTCATTTTATTTTTTATTAACTAGATTTTTTTGTGGGTGAGGGAGAAATTTACTTTTTTAATGATCAGTTTTTATATTTATTTAAGTTTTAATTTTTAAATTTTTTTAAATCCTGATTTTCCTAATTTTAGCTTTCTTCATACAGCCTATTTGAAAATGTATTTTTCCTTTTTCTTTTTGGAAAGACAATGCTAATGGAAATAATACATTGTGGAAAGTTATTCTCTTGACATTCTCCTAATTGCTTCCCAGAGAGGAAAATAAAATGTATCTTATTTGTTCTTGTTTATTTTGTTTTGTTTTGTTTTGTTTTTGATGTTTCTTTTAGCTTCTGATGGATTGGTATTTATTAATCATTAAGTGAAAGTACATTATTCTGATTCTTTCATAGGAATTTCAGTAAGTTGTTTTTTTCTTTTCCCCCTGTCATTACTGTTGTTTATTTATCTTGTTTTTCGGTCACCTTCTTCCCCTCAATACATTTAAGATGACAAAGATGTCACTTCTCTAGTCTGGATTTCACTTTTTAAACTTAATTATTTGAATTCATTTGACCTGCTAGAATTTCTATTCTACTTATATTTTCACATTTTAATTTTTTTGTTGTTTGTTTTGTTAGCTTTGAGGCAGTGGTAATTATGATGACACCTTGAATTATACCTTTGTCTTCTTTTATTTCATATTATCATGTAATCACTATGTAATGGCCTATTTATGGGCATACTGTATATTTTTTAAATGTCAGTATTTGAGATATAATGACATATCACATTGCATAAGTTTAAGCCATACTTGTTTATCTGAGTCATTCATATATTGCAAAATGATTACTACCATAACATTATCTCATCCATCCATCCTGATACACATATCATAAAATTTAGGATCTTAACCATTTTTAAGTGTACATTTGGTTAGCATTAAGTACATTCACATTGTTGTGCAACCAATATCCAGAACTCTTTTTGTTTATCAAAACTAAAGCTCTATACCCTTTAAATAACAATTCCCCATTTCCCCTCTCCCAACCCTAGCAATGACCATTCTGCTTTCTGCCTTATAATTAATTTTTAAACCATCTCCTGCTGCTGAACATTTCACGGACTTAACACTATTTAATTTTAGTGTCCACTTAAAAAAAAAATAAGACTAGGAGGTAGGATTTTATCTGATGTTTTCATTACTGTATCTCTCATGCTAGAAACATGTCTTAATACATAATTTTGGAATTAATGGTCCCTCCCAGGTTTTATGTTTGATGATAAAAAATAAATAAAACCTTTGAAGACCATTCAGTTGATGAATTCTCTAGGAAGAATTCTCAAAATCTCTTGGGTTATAGTTCTTTTAAATGTATATATACTTCAAAGAAAACATTATGAAATGTGACGTTCATTTAGATACATGAAAATGAAAAAGCTTATTTAATAATGAGCTACCATATTTTATACTTACATAATAATAATGTATCATATATAGAAACATATTTTAATGAAAATCCTGTTTTATTGTATTGTCTGATTTATAAATGACTCATTTTTAACATTTTAAAAAAATTTTCTTGGTATTTTGTCATGTGAAACTAATGTTTTATGAAAAAAATTAAAAAAATAGAACAAGAAGAATGCTCATTGTCTACTAGTATTAACTGAAATTGTAATTGAAATTTTATATAGTCTTATTTTAACTAGATAGTAAATGGTATATATTGTATTCTGCTGGGAAATTTTATATTCATCATTTATACTCATCATTTGGGAATTTTGTAAAACCTGTAATAATAAAGTTAAAAATATTCTGTTCACAAATGGGAATGAACATAAGATAGGTAAATTGGTATTGAGGCAAGAAGGAGAAAAAGAGAAGTTTCTGTCCTAGAAGAATTGTCCTGGATTTAGTCTCCCACATGGTAGTATTTAATAAGACTTTCTCCTAAAAATACTCTTTTGGCACTAATTTCTTAAATCTCATTTGTACAACAGGGAAAATAGATGAACATAGAATGAAGAGAAATGACAGCCCCTCTTAAAATCAGTAGGGAAAAGAAAAACAAATTGAACCTAATTTTCTGATAATTTCTAATTGCAATTATATTTCCCTTAAAAGGTGCTTAATAATATCAATGTATTTTGATTAGCTTAAGCAATAGGAAGGAAGGATAAATGACAGAGAATAAAAGTATAGAATTTTGCATTTTCCAACCTCAGTCATGTATCAGAATTACTTATTTGTTTGTTTGTTAGTTGTTTCCTCTCTCTGTTTCCATGTTTTAGCAAAAAAGAGTAAAATGATTTAGGCTTCACAAATGATTTTATTATTTTTAAAAACAAATTATTATTATTATTTTTTTTACTCTGGAAAATAAACTTGGAAACTCATGTACACAAGTAAAGATAAAGTAGTCTGGATATTTTGCTCTGAAGTGTAAGTTAATACTTATTGGGAAAATGAGATTTTCTTATTTATGCAGGTAGTTTCTTATTTGATATTTTAACTCAATCAATTGTAATTAAACCGAGACTAATTAAAATGGGAAATCAAAAACAAATGAATTGACAAGGTGAATCATTCCCTTAAGATTAAGGAGAAATTTAAAATTAAAAGTAATTTTCTCAGGCAAAGAGAAAATTATCATCATTATAGGTCAATTACCTAAGGCATTCTGGAGTAGTTTTATTGTAAGAAATAATGAACATGAGGCCCCACATTGTTAAGATTATAAAGGAAAATAACTGGCCAAAAAATTAATTTTATATTTTTGTTCCTATAAGTATCATACACGTTTATTAAACAATATTCTATTCTTAGAAATGTGCCTAAGGCATCAGAAAACGCAGCAGTAGAAAGTTGGTGTTATGAGTTATTTATAGGTTGTAAAATATAATTTTATAGATTTTTACATATGCCTCAGTGAATCATTTTAAGTAAATATGAAAGCACATTTGCTTTGTTTTCCACTGTCCTCAAAATAAAATACGTAGTGTCCTGGTTTTTGGTTCTCAGTCATGTTGAAAAAGAGCATACATGGATTTTGTAAGGGAAGAAAAATAGGGAGCCATACAAATTTGCTGATTTTATATGTTAACGTTGGTAAAATATTGGCAGTTTCACTTAATTTAACCTATATTATAAAATCCAATTTGTCTAATTTCTCTGTAAGGATCATTGGACCCATAAATAAAATCTTCCCAAAAAAAAAAAAAAAAAAAAAAAAAATTCCCGAAATGGCTCAGTTAAGTGGTTGCCTTCAGCTCAAGTCATGATCCCAGAATACTAGGATTGAGTTCTGCATTAGGCTTCTAGCTCCGTGGGGAGCCTATTTCTCCCTCTGCCTCTGCCTGCTGCTCCCCCTGCTCGTGCTCTCTGACAAATAAAAAAAATAAAATAAAATAAAATAGGGTTATAGGACCCAGAGTGGATTTGAATTTTTCTGGCATTCAGTTATTTAATAATAGGAATGGAACTAGAAGTAAAAACTTCAATTACGATGATCTTTTGCTTATTCCATAAAATATCAAGTCAAAATGTTCTTATAAAATCATATATTTAAGTAAATATCTATGTTTTTGCACATTAAAAAATCCTGATAATGTCCAGAGAGCTATTCCATTTCTAAAGCAGAATGAGTCTTTCTTGAAGCTAAGAATACAAATTCAGGTAGGGCCAACATCCTACTGCAAGTCAAGATGATTAAAGAAAAGAGAACTACCCAGGATTTCACGAATCTTGTCTGGATCCCATGTGTCACAATGCTAATTTGAGGCCATGAACACATCTTTCCCCTAACTTAGTGCAAAGCCCTCTAAAGTTAGTCTCGTCTACCGTAGTCTATCCTCCATGAGCAGCCTCAGCAATATTTCTGAAATGCAAATTGAATCAATGTCCCACACGCTTATAAAGACGTTTAGTGACTTCTTGTTGACTTTACCAAGAATTTCAAGTTTGTTATCACGGCTTTCAAATACCTATTATTATCTGGATAAATTAATTCCCAAACTCATGACTGTTCATTCTGAAATGCTTCTTGTTCCTATCCAATCCCCCAAATACACAGCATAGAATGTATTAGATATAGTCACACTGAAACTCTTTTTGGTTTCTCAAAACATATAGTGCTGTAGTTCTTTCTCTCCTATTCAGTTCTCTGAACGATTTATATCTTACTTCTGTAAAATGCTTACTCAGTACTCCTCTTGAATCTTTAGAATTGCTTATTTCTACCCAATCTTCATTGTCTGTTAAAATGACACTTCCTTCTCAGGTAGCTTCTGGGCCAGCTCTGTGTACTCCATGGGTTGTTCATTAGTTTTCTGCATTACTGTTCTGCATTTTCTGTTCATTACTGCAGCAAATTAGCACAAACTTAGAGGATTAAAACACAAATGTATTATCTCACAGTTCTATAGGTGGGAAGTCTGACATCTTACTAGCTGAAATCAAGGTGTCAGTGGGGCTGTTCCTTCCTAGAGGGCATAGGGAAAATTCATTTCCTTGGCTTTTTTAGCTTCTAGAAGCTGCCTTCACTCCTTGGGTCATAGTCCCATTCCAATCTCAAAGTCTGCAATGGACAGTGGAATTTTCTTGAATTATATCGTTTTGACACTGACTTCTACCTTTCTTTCATTTTTAAGTACCACTTTGATTACTGTGGGCCCACAAGAATAATCAAGGATAATATTCTTATTCATAGGTCAGCTGATCAGTGAATTGATTCCATCTGCAACTTCATTTCCCCTTTGCGTATAAGGTAACATATTCACAGTTTCCAGGTGTTAGGGCATGGATATCTTCGTGGGAAATTCTTCTGCCCAACACAGGTTGCTAATGAGACTGCATTCTTGCGGAACTGCTTAAATCAGTTATCAGTACCTTGTCTGGTACTCCCACCTCCAACCTCTTTGTAAGTCAACTTAACAAGAATCAGACAATCTTATTCATCATTTAGTCTTTGTTCTTAGTATATGACTAAGCATCAAATGTAACAATTGAACACAAGTCATAAACAAAAAGCTGAGGCATGTTAGGAATATCCCAGAAAAATGTTAAGTGTTTGGGAATGAGACTAAGGATATACTGAGTAACTTCCAGAAAATTTCAGAGTCTGTATAAAGGCTCTGCCCAATTTCACTCCTGGCTGCTTCATTCTGTGCCAAGTTTACTTCCTTGTTATCACTATTTTGTTTTGTATCAAAATGTTTTATTACAAACCATATCCTTTCCAAATATTTTCTCCTTACCTTTCTGCTTGCACCCCTGTCTTCCCTCTATCCCTGATTTCCCTTTGCTTTCCATTTTTTTTTTGTTTGTTTTTGTTGTTGGAGCTCAGTTTCAGAAGTGACAGTACAGATTAACTAAAGCAAAGTATAAAAATACTGGTAGAGAATGACACTTTTGGGGCCTCTATAGATTACTGGTCTGTGTTCAACTCCAGTCTTGTGATTTAAATCCTTGAAAATTTGCAATGGTATTTCATTTAACTATAGAACTGTTTTCTCTTTTTTCAAGTTTTTATTTGAATTCCAATTAGTTAATATTAGTTTCAGGTGCAGAATTTCATGATCCATCACCAGTGCTCATCACATCCACTACTGTTCTTAATCCCCATCACCCACTTAACCCATCTCCCCTGCCCACTTCCCCTCCAGCAACCCTCAGTTTGTTCTCTATAGTTAATGGTCTGTTTTCTGATTTGCCTCTCTGTCTTTTTATACCCCACCATGTTCATTTGTTTCTTAAATTCCACATATGAGTGAAATCATGTGTTATTTGTCTTTCTCGGTCTTTAGCTCCATCCATGTCGTTGCAAATGGCAAAATTTATAGAATTTATATAAAATTTTTAGAATTTTTATATAGATTTTTATAAAATATAATTTAGATTTATAGAATTTTAAAAAATTATATATGCATATGTATTGATATTTTCTTTCACTAGGTTATCATACTGTAGCCAGTGAATTTTTTGTTGTTGTTTTGTATTATTTGTTTAATATCACTACCACCATCATATCCATTCCCAAAGAAGGACTATGAAGAATTTAGAGCCATATAGTTCATCACACAATCAGAACAAAAATGTGATGAATAATTTACCAAGACAATAGCAGTTGTGTTAACTTTTCTTATATTATTTTAGGCACTTCTAGGCTATGTGTTGTATCACATCTTTCTGCCATCAAATTTGTCACACATGGTTAATTTAGCTTTAATTTCCCTGCAAAATAATAATTGGTGAGACAGACACAGTATAATGTATTCTAAGATCCTCATGCAACAGGGATTACTTTCTTTATACCAGTAACATACTAATAATGTTTATTCATTTTATCTGATTTGTACAAATGATCTTGTGACCACAGAAATGCTGAAGAAGAGACTTTCTGTTCCCACCAACTGTACTTGCTGAGATTAACTAAATGATGTCGCAAATTTTAACATATTATTCAGAGTCATATTGCTCCAATTAATAATTATTTAAAATTTTAGTAATATATAAGGCACATCGTATGAAACAAACAACATTTCTACTTTTCTGGAATTATACCTTTGTTTCCACAATTGATATATTTATTTTCCTACCCTGATTATACATAATTAACAAACTGATAAATGATAATATATACATATTTGGCCATTAATTTTACCTTCCTTATTTTTTTTTTACAATAACTCAAACTAGCAGTATTGTTATTGATATTTTAACACTAAGGAAACCAAATCTTCCTGACATTACACTACTGAAGAACATAGATTAATAAGTGACTGATTGAGGATTTAAACCTAGAGACACTTGATTCCATAAATCCACAATTATAATCAGCACATCATAGATGACATTTCCAGGTATTAATTAATTGTAGTATTTGAAATTTTTCCTGGTGAAACCATGAACCTGAGATTTACCATTCCATTTCAATAAAAACTCTTGGCATTATTTTTTTCCTGCATTATTGAGATAAATTGACATATAACATTGTGTCAGCTCAAGGTGTACAATGTGATGATTTGATGCACATATATATTGTGCAATGTTTACCACAATAAGGTTAGTCTCACATAAGTACCATTTTGTTGTTATTTTTATGGTAAGAACATTAAAGCTCTACGCTCATAGCAACTTGCAAGTATATAATACAGTTTCATTAATTATAGTCGCCATGCTGGACCTTAGATTCTGGGAACTTATTCATCTCATAACTGAAAGTTTGTAAGATGAATTTGCTTTTACCCTTGGTGTTTTAAGTCATGTAACAACCCTGGCATTTAAGTTTATTGGCTTTCATCAACAATGTTTGCATTTCCTCACTTCTGAAATGAAAATCCTTAATGGAATGTGTGTGAGAGAAAGACAGAAACAGAAACATAGTGCTCTGTGTTTGTGTTTTCTTGTGCTGGCATCCATTCTCCTCTTTTGGAAAAACTCCTTTCTTGGAGGAATCACTCCTTTCCACTCTCATTTATATGTGGTCCAAGTGGAACTGAACCCCTGCTCACCCTTGCCACAGTAGTGCACACATGGCCCTGCACTGGTCAATCAGTTTTTTCACAAACTAGTGATAGTGTTTGGTTTGGGGATCATGGGTCTGGAACTGCAGTTAATCTACTGAGACTCCATCCTATGGTATTTGATAGGATTTGAGGGAAAGTAATCTTTCTTTTGTTCTCTTTCTATTGTGTTTGCAAGGTGTGTGGATATTTTAAGCTTCATTTGCAACACCATAAAGATAGGGCCTAAAAGGGAGGTAGGAGGAGGAGGTAGAGGAGGAAATTGAAACATTGAGCCTCTGGTGCCAGACATTTCTGAAGATAACTTAACCTTGATATTTTCATGTTGATAGTTTCTTTTATTTACTTAAGCCATCTAATCTGGTTTGTCAGGCATGGTTTTTTTCCTATTGCTGACATGTAATCTACTCTAGCTAGCTTAATCACACAAGAATTCATTACAGATGATTAGGTTTTAGAATTTACGGAATGGAGAAGGAAAAATCTTTACATCTACTAGCCAGGAAAAGTGATTTTACTATATCACTGTCCATCTTGCAACCTCCATGATGACAGGGACCATGCACTAGAAAACACACTGAAGTATCCCCAGAAAAATTTCTGCTGCTACTCCACTTGTAAAGAGGTGGCCTTTTACCAGAGTACTGTTGGATCACTCAATTCCACCTTCTCATCTTGGGTGTCTACTCGAAGGAACATATCTTGTGTGTCTCTTTGCTCTGAGAAAATATTGGAAGTGTTTTTCTATCCTTTTTTTCTAGTCTCAGCGGCACACCAGAGCACTATAGAAAAATCCTAGAGTGAGTTCTGAGTGAAGCAGTATGCAATATTGGCAAAATTAGCAACTGAAAGGATCCCCAATCAAAGTGGGGTCTTGACTCACTCGTCTCACAATGGGACCATTAGCTCTCCAACTTACCTTAGTCAGTTCAATATTATCCTCTGAGAATGACTATTTCAGTACCATGTTGGTGCTGAGGATCTCAGCATTTATGATAACATTATTCCATAATTTAATTCATGAAGTATTAGAGATCAGAAAGGGTTTTTTAATAACTCATCTGGGATATCTCAGTTTGTATAACAAAAAGTCAGTAAAATACAATTCATGACCTTGCCTTAGAACAAGGATTGATTACTAATAGCTTCAGGTTGTTTAAAAGAACTCTGGAGAAGACATTTTAGCTATTTCTTCAATTTCTTTCAGCTCTTGTGCCAGAATACAAAAAACAATCAGTGTTATTGGTGATTTTGATTCAGTCAAATTTGTGTGCCTTCCTCAACTCCATGCAATCTTTCAGAGGAATAAAGGGTTTTGTGTCCCTGTTAAATATTATAGAAGTGTCAAAATTATAGGGCAAAAACTTTGTGACTTTTGGAACATATGCCGTATTTTCATTAAAATTACAAAATCAGGATCTCTCCTCATGATATGGAATATAAGCACTCCCATGGAACAAATTGCTGGAGGAGTTTAGATAGGAGCTGCTGTGGTCTGCCGTGATTAGGGGATAATACACGTTACCATGTATTTCTGGCTCATGACAACCAATGGAGACATATTAGCCCTTCTAGCCCTTAAATACTTTAGATCACTACTTTCAGGGCAGAGTATATTTATGGTTTTTTTTTTTTTCTTCCTATGTCTATTGCCAGTCATGTCTCCCTTACTACGTTTAAGCCATGCTAGAATTCTAAGTTACTAGAAACTTATACCCACTTAGAATCTTATCCTTGATTCATCTGTCTGGAATGTCTTGTGTCCAGTTATCCAGTTCAACCCACAAATGAGTCCTTCCTGTTATTGAGATCTTAACTCAAACATCACCTCCACATCAAAACTTTGTCTAGCCACTCAATCTGACTTGAATTTCTAGCTCCAAAAAAGTTGCCCAACTTTATTATTTCTAATTTTTTATTACTCTCTGAAATTGTACAACTAACACATGTTTAACTGGTGTGTTTTGTGTCCTACCACTAGAACACAATTTAGTTCGAAGCAAGACCTCACCTCCCTAAACACCAGTTAGTGCCTAGATTATACCGCACATATTAAGAGAAATATTAAGATAATTTTGCATCAGTATTTATTGAATGAGTGATAGAATGTTTTTAAAAACCGAGAGGTAAACTTTCAGAACAATTTTAAGAGTCTAAGTTTATTCATCTAGGGAGTTTTTTTTAAACTTCAAATTTCCAAAAATAAAAAAATATTAAAAAATAAAACTTCAAATTTCCTTCTAATTTCTCTAATACAGGTCAGAGGGACACATCAGAGAAGCAGAATGGTCAGTCCTAGGTAATTCAAAATTACATAAGTAAATTATGAATATTAAACAACAATAATGACCCAGGTTGTAAACCTTCCATTGACTCCTCCCAAGAGTCTTCTCTTATTAAACAGAAATTGAAATTATGAAATCTAATTACCAACCACTATAAGCATTTACCATTAGGTTATAATTTGGAGCAAAAGACTGATTAGAGCATATACTCACTTCTTTGAGGAGACTTTCCTATTATCTGTCCCTTTTGTAGTACTTTAAAGAGATTAAATACAATTTATTGCAGTATATAATCCTACTTATTATTTTTCTTTCAAGAATTTATACAGTCTAGCATTGCCATCACGTGATATAAATCAACATACTTTTATGTTTCATTATAAAATGCTTCTACCCCAAATACATATTACTTCATTGATTGCATTTCTATCTCTCTGTGACAATGTCTTTACCTGTCCACACACACAGATAACAAGTTCAAAATAATTCATGCCCACCCTTTAAGTTTTCTTAAGTATAAATCTTAATAGTTTTTTCCACATTTTTGTCATTTCTTTGTTGTATTTATTTTCCTATTGAGATTTATCCAACATGATTAAGTCAAAATGTGTTGATTATTCCTTTTTCCCCCCAACAAACATGACTTTCAGGATCCCAGACATGAGAAATATTATAATAAATATGACTTTTTGTCTCTTGTATTTATTTATTTGTTTTAAAGATTTTATTTATTAATTTGTCAGAGAGAGAGAGAGGGCACAAGCAAAGGGAGCAGCAGCCAGAGGGAGAAGCAGGCTCCCTACTGAGCAAGGAGCCTGATATGAGACTCAATTCCAGGACCCAGGGATCATGACCTGAGCCAAAGGTAGACATCAGGAACCTGATGTGAGACTCAATTCCAGGACCTAGGGATCATGACCTGAGCCAAAGGCAGACATTTAACTGACTGAGCCACCTAGACATCCCTGCCTTTTTACTTAAATAAACCAATATTTAGGGACCTATTTCAGTTCTAAAACAGGATATATACTATTTTCAAGAAATAGAACAAATGTTTCTGAAAAAAAAAAAAAACTTAGCAGGTTTAGACTGATAAGTGTAGAAGTGATTGTCATGTAACAGTTTATTGTAATCTAATTCTTTATTACATTGCCATGCAGTTTGAATGTAGAGATATAGGTAACAAGGCAAAAGTACCACATATTTAAATACATAAAATTCAACATGAAATAAAACATTTTGATTTTTTTTTTTAATTTCATGGAGAGAATACCATGTACTTTAGTCAACAGAGAAGATTTAATTAAAAATATAAATAAAAACCTTCCCTTTAGGGGCTAGAAATCATTACACAATTATTAAAAAGAAATCTCTTCTGGGGGCGCCTGGGTGGCTCAGTGGGTTAAAGCCTCTGCCTTCAGCTCGGGTCATGATCTCAGGGTCCTGGGATCGAGTCCCGCATTGGGCTCTCTGCTCAGCGGGGAGCCTGCTTCCCCCTCTCTCTCTGCCTGCCTCTCTGCCTACTTGTGATCTCAAATAAATAATTTCTTTCTTATTAAAAAAAAAAAGAAAGAAATCTATTCTGTAAGAGTAATTACATTTTAATAATAATGTAAAAATAAAATTATCAAGAATTCTATCTTGCTTCCCTTAATGGATTAAGCAATCAGGACACCTACAAGATAATCAACATTATGTTATTGAATAATATCTCATCCATTGTTTATTTATGTGACTAGTAAGACATCATGTGTGCAAATTAGATACTGTCCAGTCTACAATGAATACAATAAAATAAATTAACATTATATATTGCACAGATCATATAAAATAAATAGCTTATTAAAATTGTGTGTACATAAATGTATATGACTAACTTGTTATTTTCATTTTTAGTAGTATAACCTGGTTACTAGCATGAATCATTCAATATGTTAAACATTTTATTTCCCTAAATTCCTGAAATTCACTTACTACTCCTTCTTAGTTGAGATGGACAATAATAATTGTATATTACTTAAAATGCTATCTATTGAATAATATCATCTCAATCATTAAAAATAATTTGATGGTTTCTATAAGTTGTAGACATGGGAATATAATAAATAAAATGTACACACTTTAATTGAATCATTGGAGTATATAAATAAGTCGGGCTATAGAAAATATTATTTTTCTGGCATACTCATTTTGAGAGTGTACATGTGAATACAGAGTGAATTATATCATCTTCCCAAATTCCTATGTTGAATACCTAACCACCAATGTGACTATATTTGGAGATAAGACTTCGGCTGTAAGTAATTAAAGTTAAATGAGTTCATAAAGATGAGGTCTTAAAATAATAAGACATGTGTCCTTGGGGTGGTGACGCCAGAGATCTCTCTTCCTCTCTGTATGCTTGCACAGAGAAAAGGCCATGTAAGAATGGAATGAGAAGATGTCCTCTGCAAGCCTAAGCAGAGAGGCCTAAACATAAACCAGTATTGCCAGCACCTTGATCTTAGGCTTCCAGCTTTCAGGACTATGAGAAAAATTTCTGCTATTTAAAACCAGCCAGTTTGTGGCATTTTGTTGACAGCACAAGCACCCTGAGCCACCCAGGCACCCTCCAGAAACACTTCTATATCAATGCAAATAGTATACAGAAAAATTCAAATCTAGAAGAAATATAACATTTTGAAAAGAAACAAAAAATAAAATAAATTTAATATGGATATCACTGTCTATGGTCTCATTTAGGAGACTGCTGCCAGGAGGGGGGTGGTAACAAGCAGCCCTCATTTCTAGCAATGGGAATGGAAAAAAATGTTGAAGGATTAATGATTATATTTGTTTCTTTCTCTAATATAGTACCCTTAGGCTCATTAAAATGGGAACCAAGTATTCCACTTTATTTTTTATATCCACGTTACGGTCAAAGCATTTTATAGTTAGATATCCAATATATATTTTGGAATTAATTGAAGTTGGTAAAAATTAAATATCAAATATATGTCTTGTAGAACTCCTCTTGGTTAAGTAATCTAAAAACTCTTGAACAATGTGATTTAATGGCAGTATTATAGAAAAACAGAAAAAGAAGACATGACTCTCTGTTAATATATTGGTGGCATTAAATAACTAGATCAAAAATCAGTTTTAAAAAGACTGTTGTCTGGAATGAACCAGGAATATGCTGATCCTTTGCATAATCAATGACATGTTTACCATAAATAAAAAGTCAAAATGTAAAGTAATGGATTGGGAAAAAATTGACATATTCTGAAATGATAATAAATAGAAACTATTCCACACAGAATTGAAAATTCACCATATAAGACATATAAATATAATATACTTTCTTTTGCAGTACCAAATGTTAAAAAGATTAAGATCTTTTATTTATACTAAAATTCAGTGCTTCCCTGTCCCTTAACCCTGGCCGTCTTTACACCAGAATAACTGTGTAAAAGCATAGATGGCAAATAAGTTGCATTATATCTTTGGAAGAAAATATCATCTCTATAACTGATATATAGACAGAAGTCACCTCAATATTCAAAAAAGGATAAATTAAGATGTGTTAATAATTTTAATCAAAAATACAAAAATGAACTTTCAGTCCCAAATTTCTTATTCTACTCCTTGTGTGATCTTTTGAGGGTCAATTAGCTTTTATGATATGTTCTTCTCAATTATAAAATGTGACAAAAAATTACTCATACCTCAGAATTATTGTAAGGATCAAATGAAAAAATATGTAAAATATTTCACTGTATAATATTTCATGTAATTCCAGAAATACCCATGCATATACACAGATGGTTTTGTAAGCAAAAGTAACATAAAAGAGGAAAATAATGTCATTGCAATCTAAGTGGTAGAAAACTGAATGTTATATTTGTTGGCAGATTAGAATCTGACTGAGCACTGGATTTATTCTAGAGTGATTTTTGGTTCATCTTTTCCTTAGAATTCAGAACTTAACATTTTGATTCTTTACCACAGTGAGAAGAAATGAGAAAATGAAATCTCAGGGGAAACTCCTCTTTGATTCCTTGCTTCAGATCTTTCTGGTTGGAGTCTATATCGAATATTCTTCCTTTGATCTCTGCCTGAAAAGGCCACTGACAACAGATATAAACTTTCATAAGAAAAGTCCTAGATGGACATACACAAGAGAAAAGTTTAAAAGTGAGTGTAATAAGGATATTCCAAGTATATTACAGCTATGCTAAATTCAGTTAATATATTTTTAAAATAATTGTGCAAATATTAATAATGGGCCTACTTGTAGATCCATCTTTCTGCTCTCATTATACATAATTGTAGTAGTTTTCTATATACAAAAATGTTACCCAAAGATAAAAGGTAAAAAGTAAATAAAGAAAACACCTAATAGAGAACACTAGAAATATCAATTTAAAAAAGACTTCAAATATATGATAAAAAGTTAAATATCTAATTTAAAATGGGTCAAAATTATAAGGACAAAATCCATAGAAGATGGTAAAAATACCCAATTAATATATGAAGAGTGTTTACTTGATTAGTAATCAAAGAAAAGCTTATCAAAAAGATAACGAGGTGACTTAAGGTAGTACCTCTGGATAGCCTTAGCATGAGCTGGTCATCAGAAAGAATGACTGATGAGAGTTCAAACTTTCAGCCCTACCCACAGACATCTGGGAAGGAAAAAGGGGTGGGGCTGGAGATTAAGGTCTATAAAAACTCTTGAACAATATGATTTAACGTGCCTCCAGGTTGGGAAACATGTAGAGGTTTTGGAGAGCTTGGTGTGCCTGGAGAAGACATGAAAGCTCTGTCCTTCTTCCAAACCTTGCCCTGCAGGTCTTTTCCATCTGGCTATTCTTGAGGTGTATCTTTTTATAATACATTGGTAAATGTAAGTAAACATTCCTCTGATTTTTATGAGCCATTCTAGCGAATTGTGGAGCCTGAGAAAGAGAGTCGTGGAAACCTTAATTTATAACGGGCTGTTCCGACATACAGATGACAATCTGGACTTGCGGTTGGTGTGTGAAGTGATGCAAGGCTTGTTGGTTTGAGTGAGCCCTTATCCTGTGGATCAGGTAGATAGTGTCAGAATTGAGTTAAATTTGTAAGACATGCAGTTGGTATCCACCGAGAATTGGAATATGGCTTGGTATGTGAAATCCACCTGTTTGGAATATAGAAGGATTCTGTGAGTAGAGTAAGAAACAAAGGGGTTTTGTTTGTTTTCCTTTCACATGACTCCATAAGGCATTTCGAAAACATTAGTTGTTGTGAAGTATAGGATATCATATATACTAATTTTTAAATAATTTCTGTGTGCAAGGTGAAGGTGTTTGTTGAGCAAATATCTGGTGGAAGACATTTCATCAGATCTTTAATAAGAAATGACAGAGTAACTAACCGGTTACTATTGCTATCTAATCCTAGGAATAGCGAGCTAAATTTCTAGAGGTTTTTTGTTTGTTTGTTTGCTTTGATCATTGAAATAATATGAGGGTTCAAAGCATGAATCCCCCGTATTGAGTAAAGTGATTAGTGTAGATGTTCGTAAGTCATATGGCAACACAAGAAACCAAATCAGTGTATGAGATTATGGTAGTCATCATAGAAAAATCCTGAAAAAGCAGGATCAAACGTTGATCCTCAAAGTTTGCATAAATATTGTTACCCTCTACATGAAACTACCGCATATCCCTTGAGCAAAAAACTTGAGACTATGAAGTATATTTTGAGATCAATTTCTCTATGAAATGCACAAAAGATAAGCCTTCGTGGGAAGAAGTAGACACATAGTTTGACTTTGTGAGGCATACACTGTCCAGTCAGCTTATTCCTCAGTTTCTGAAACACAGAAGGTAGTAGGATGAGAAGGCACTTGCAAGTGGGTGTGTTAAATGAAATAAGAAACGAGGCATCCCTGTTCTGTTTCTGCTCTGCTTCTGTTCATGCCTCAGTAAAACTTTACAGAGTTAATGTTAGGCTTTTTCCAATAAGAACAGAAAATGTTTCTTCCATGCAGAGGGTGGTTAGAGCAACTGAACATTTTCCCTATAATAATCTCCAGACTGAAAAGAGAGAGCTCAGTTGGAAGTTGTATTCTTTCTATCAGAAACATATGAGGCACAGGGAATGTAGCATTCTGCTTCACAATTATATAATTATCTGCTTTAAGAGTTTGGGTGTTAAGAGCGCTTAATTTGAATGGCTATGACTCAGAGAGGTTAGGGAGGATTAGAATAAGCTGACCCTGCTAGTAGTGCAGTTGGTGTCTAAAGTCTTTCCACTGGCTGGCTTGGAGGCATGGAAAAATAGATAGCTCATGACACATGAGCTTGCTTTAACAAAGTGCTAAGAATATATTTTCAGCAGCACTAGGAGCCACTGAGCTGACAGATATTCAATGAGAATAGTTTCTTAACTGTATCAAGAGTCTTACAGGAAACTAGTGGTTGCAATGCTGCCAGATTGAAGGAAGCCTTGTATTAGGGATCATCAAAACAATTAAATTTCCAAATATATCACTCTGAAAACATCAAACTGAAGTTATATTTATATTGTACTATAAGGCATGCTTCCTCTTCTAATATCCAAGTTGAGGCACAATATCTTTCCTAGATTTATGCTCCTGCATTCTATCCTGGACATATGATCTAACACATGAGCAGTCACATTGCAACAAATTAACCATACACCATCTGCAGTAGGTTTTATCAGTTCCAAGTCTAGGACAAAGCAGAAAACAATTGTCTTCCATAGAACAAGACAAGCCCAAGCACTACTATTTAGCCTAGGGAGAAAACCTTCTGACTCTGGTTGTCTGGCTCAGGAAGGAAAAAAAAAGACCATAGTCCACCTAATCCTAACTAAAATCAATCTGAGTGTTACCCTCCCCCACCCCCCAATGTGGTTCTGATGTACAAGAATTAATAATTGGTCTTAAGTAGTTAAGCACAGATACTTCCTAAATATCTCTGTGGCCGGTAAATGGCCTTTAGCTTTTTAAGACTATGCATATACATGTCCTTCAGAGATTTACTGGGATGCCTATTAAGACTTCTTTGTCCAATAGCACTCCTTAGTAGAACATTATGACAGTGAAACATTATGACAATCCAATATAGATTTCCCAAGGATTCAGATCATAAAGGAAAAGATGTATGTGTATATGTATGTATATGTATATATATGTGTGTATCACACATATATAGTCACTTAGATGAAGGGTTGGTTTAGTCATCTGCTGAAATAAAGTAAAAGGAATATGAGATTAGTGATGTAAGAAAGTAGCTTTGATTTCTGACACAGTCTTCAAGACCCACTACAGCAGTGGGGATCAAGATTTTTTATATTATTTTTATAGTTCATCTCCTCTTATATATCTTGCCACTTCATGTGAACAAATGTGATGATCCATAATGGCTTAGTTTCAGGTGAATGGTGATAAATTTGGCATTACCTTAAAATGGGACCTTGTTGGTCTTATGTGTTCAAAACACAACATACATCACCTTGAAAAAGGATAAAATTGAGTAATGAGAGACAAAAGTAGTCAACTATGCTGAGTTCCAATTTGCCCCCACAGATCCAAATTCCACTATTTTATACAATGGTTTTTGCTTCTTGAAGCAGATTTATACACACTACCAGTATCAATTATCTTTTTGAAAAGGCATTCAATAAACTAGGAATGGAAGGGAACTTCCTTAATCTTATAAAAGACATTCAGTGAGGGGCGCCTGGTGGCTCAGTGGGTTAAACTTCTGCCTTTGGCTCAAGTCATGATCCCAGGGTCCTGGGTTCAAGTCCTGCATCTGGCTCTCTGCTCTCTCTACCTGCCTCTCTGTTTACTTGTGATCTCTCTCTCTCTCTCTCTGTAAAATAAAGTAAATAAATATATATATATATATATATATAATATTATACTATATTATATAAATAAATAAAAATAAACTATTTTTAAAAATCTAATGAATACATACAGCAAATCACATACTTGGAGGTGAAAGACTGAATTTTCCCCTAAGATCAGGGATAAGACAAGGATTTCTCTCCCATCACTGTTGTTTGGCATTTTACTAGATGTTATAGCCTGGACAGTTAGGCAATAAATGAACGAATGAATGAATGGTGTTCAGTTTAGAAAGAAATAAAATTCTATTCATGTTATGGCCTTGCATACAGAAAATCCTAAAAAATATTCTAAAAATCAATTAGAACTAATAAACAAGTTCAATGAAATTGTAGACTCTGATATCAATATACCAAAATCATTTGTATGCCCATAAAAAGGAATACTCCCAAAATGAAATAAACAGAATAATTTCTTTATAAATATATTTTTAAAAATACTTAGGAATATATTTAATTAAAAGGAAAGCAAAACCTGTATTTCACACTCCAAAGCATTGTTAACAGCAATTTTAACAGATCTAAAGAAAAGACATCCCATGTTCATCAATAAGAAGACTTGATATGAGATGGTTCGAATCCCTGAAATGATCCACAAATTCAGCCAATCCCAATAAAAATGGAGTTGACATTTTTGCAGCAACTGACAGATGATTTTAAAATTCACAGAGAAATTCAGGGACCAAGGATGCCAAGACTATTTTGAAAATAAAGAGCAAATGAAGTTCGAGGACTCACATGTCCTGATTGCAAAACCTACCTCAAATCTAGAGTAAAGAAGCCAGTGCATTGCTAGCATAAATGTAAATGTATAGTTCAATGAAGCACAATTGAAAGTCCAGAAATAAGCTTTTATATCTATGGCCAATTTTTTTATGGCTAAACAATAACAATAAAAAGACAACTCAATTTTGAAATAGGACAAAGGACTTGAGTAGGTATGTCTTTAAAGAATATATACAAGTGACCAGTAAGCACATAAAAGATGCCCGATATATTTAGTAATCCTAATATATTCGGAAAATGCAAATCAAAACCACAATGAGATACCAGTTTACATCCACTAGGATAAAGATAGGCAAAAACAAGTGTTTGTGAGAGTGTGGAAAATTTGAACCCCTATGCTTTGCTGGATTGTACAAACGTGCAGACACTTTGGAAAACAGTTCAAGAGTCCCTCAAAATAGTAATGATAGAATTATTTTTTGTCTCAGTAATTCTATTCCTAAGTATATACTCAATAGAAATTAAAATGAATGTCCATGAAAAAATAAATGTTTATAATTGCATGATTCCTAATAGCCAAATAGTGGAAACAACCCAAATGCCCACCAAATTTGGTATATCCATACAATGGTGTATTATTTAGCAATAAATATGAAGTATTGATGCATCCACAATATGGGTATACTTTGAAAATATCATGCAAAGTGAAAAGAATCCAATCACCAGAAATCATATTGTGTGATCCACTTACATGAAATGGATTCACAAATAGACTATTCTTTGGAGATGAAAATTAGATCAGTGAAGGTCCAGGGTTAGGGGAAAGGAGGAGGGTAGGAAGTGATGGCTAGTGGGTACAGGATTTGTACTGGGTGTGATAAAAATGTCCTAAAACTATATTATGGTAATGTTTGCACAAGTATTGATGTGTATAGATGTGTATAATTTAAATGGGTGAAATGTATGGTATATGAATTATATCTCAGTAAAGCTGTTATTAAAGAAAAGTAAACCTATTAGTTACATGTGCTTACAGGTCCTAGGAATATTTCAGGCTGAACTTCTAAAGTTGTCTGTAAATCTGCAAGTAGCAGGTGCTATAATATCCTTCCCAAATGGCCATATACTAATCCTTGGAACCTATGACTATGTTATATGGAAAAAAAGGACTTTGCAGATATGATGAAGATTAAGGATCTTGAGAAGGGGACACTTTTGGATTATCCAGGTGGGCACAAAATAATCCTGAGTCCTTAAAAGATAAGAAACTTTCTTGCCTGTGGTCAAAATATGAGAAAGATATGACTATAAAGGAATGGTTAGAAATTTACAACATCGTTGCTTTAAGTATAGCAGTAGTCATAGTGCTATGCAGGTCATAGTGAAAAGGAAACGTGCATAACTATTATATTTTTATAATTTATATTATTACTAATAAACATAGATTTGAAGTTTAGCTCATTAAAAGGATTGTGGGAAAAACTTTGGATGGTTTTAAAACCCCAGTTTTTCAGGGGTGTCTGGGTAAAGCCTCTGCCTTTGGCTCAGGTCATGGTCTCAGGGTCCTGGGATCAAGCCCCCGCATTGGGAGTCTACTTCCCCCCTCTCTCACTCTCTGCCTGCCTTTCTGCTTGTGATCTCTCTCTGTCAAATTTAAAACAAAACAAAACAATTTTTCAATTTTAAAATGGTAAAAGTAGCATCCATTTCACTGAGTTGTTAAATAAGACAACATATGTAAAGCATGTAGTATTTTTTTCTAACCCATAATATGGAATTAGTAATGCTTATTTACATTCAGTTAAAAGGTGGGGGGAGGATGAAAATGGTCTTCTGGGAACTAAAGAAGGCGAAGAAACAGATTCTCTTATAGAGCCTCTGGAAAAAAAGTATATATATACACATATATATGTATATGTGTATATGTGTGTGTGTGTGTGTGTATATATATATATATATATATATATAGTTTAATCGACACCTTGATTTTAGCCCAGTGAAGCTCACATAAAACTTCTGACCTAGAGATAGCATTTATGTTTTTGTAAGCCAATAAGTTTATGGTACTTTGTTATAGCAGAAGGGGAAAAAAGCTAACAAAACCTAATACTATTCAGTTTTTATGTCACAGTGAAAAAGACCACAATCCATCTGTACCTAAAAACAGAAAATTAGGAACCGTCTTCCTTTTTTCCACTTAACCTGAATGCCAACTTAGATCTCAAAACTGTCTAGGTATTACCATTATACAATGCCAAAACCTTGGTTGCATTTGTTATTATTTTCTTGCCTAAACCAGTGGTCAACAAACATTTTCTATTAACGCCCACATAACAAATTTTTAGGCTTTTGAATCATAAGGTCTCTGTGGCAAACTACTGAACTCTGCCATTATAGTGATAATGTAGTACTTACAAAAATGAGGATGGCTGCATTCCAATAAAAGTTTATTTACAAAAATAGGTAGTGAAAACTGTGTCTGCATGAAAATGGCACATACATGTTAGTTTTATTCATAATTGCCCAAACATGGAAGGAAACAAGATTCCCTTCAGTAGGTGAATAGATAAATAACCCTGGCACATTCAGACAATGGAATGACCTTCAGGACTAAAAGACACATGTGAAGACACAGGGAGGAAACTTAAATGTGTATTACTAATGAAAGAGGCCAATCCAACAAGGCTGTATGACTATATAATTCCATATATCAAACATTCTAAAAAAGACAAAATTATGAAGACAGAAAAAAGATCGGTGGTTAGCAGGGGTTGGGAAGGGAGGGCTGAGCAACAGTGAAAGTACTCTGTACAATACTATAGTATGGATATATGTCATTATACACATAAGCCATAGAATGTACAACACCAAGAGTTAAACATAAAGTAAACTATGGACTTTGGGTGATGATGATGTATCAATGTAAATTCGTCAGTTGTAACAAATATACCACTTGGGTGGGCGATATTAATAATGAGGGAAGATATACATGCATAGGGGAGGTGGTATGTAGGAAATCTCTATACCTTCCTCTCAGGTTTTCTTTGAATCTAAGAATGCTCTATAGAATAATGTCCATTAAATCTTTAAACAAAACAAAACAAGCAGGGGGTCAGATTTAGCATGCAGGTCATCATTTGGTTATTGTTGGTCTAAAGTAAAATATTCTGTCATCTGTTCTGCACAGAATCTCAGAGTTTTATTTATAAAATATAGATCTAAGTATGTCCCTTCCTTGTTGTGGAAATATGTCAGTGATTTTCAGGTATACCGTAGTAGGTAAGATCAGTGTCTTCCACTTGTACTGTATCTCCAACCTACTGTAATTTCATCGCAGTTTCTGGTTATATGGAATCCAAGCTTGTCTTTTATTTTTCAGTTGTGTCCTGCTCCGGGACTTTTTTCTTTGCTATTTTCTATCCCACACATACTTTCCTCATATTGGAATCTCCTGCTTACCTCTTATTTATCAGTTTAAATATCACTGTTTTCGAGAAGTTGTCCCTATACAATTAATTCCAAATGTGGTCTTCTTAGATATGTTTTTTCTTAGAAAACTGCTTCCTCCATGATCCTCTGCATGAAATATTACCATTTGTTTCCCACTTCTTTTTTTTTTTTCACTACTGAAAGACAAGGTGCAAGAGGAAAGGGATCATGACTAATTTTACTCCCCTGTATATCTCCAGTGTTGTGTACAAGGTCAGTAAGCATTTGCTGAATGCATGAATGAATGAATGAGTTTCACAGTTAAAAGATGACAGGCTAAGTGTCATAATATGCGAGGACTGACAACTAGATGATAGGAATATCTTCGAACTCCCAGCAAACATATCTGAGTTGAGTAAAACTCTTAGATCTATCATCAGCACAGAAATCACTTGCTCTACCTCTGTCATGTAATATGAATTGTTTCAGTTTTCTGAGAAAGAGAATACTAGAGTAAACATGAAACATTGCAATGGTGCAAGATTTGGGACATTTATTTGTTTTTTGCTTGTTTTTCTTCTTAAGGATCAGAAAAAAAATTGGCTCAGGAAGTCATGGTAGGGATAATCTGTACTAAAAAGAAGGTGGTGTTGATGAGAGATTGGTTACACTAAAAGGATTGATCAAATAAATAAAGTAAAAAAAAAAACATAAAGTGGAGGCAGATTTTTCAATGTCAGAGAATGAGTTACAATACAGGATGTGAATTAGCAAGTATAAACAATGATATTAGATTGAAATTGGATGTACTGATAATAAAAATGATTTTCAATACATAGATATAAATATGTATGTAAGTATATCTATGTATGTATATGTAGATATTTATAAGTATAAATTACATATATTATATATATCTGCTATGTATACACCTATACATAAATACATTATCTATCTATCTATCTATCTGTCTATCAGCTATCTACAGAGACAGAGAATAAGCGCCTGAGGAGAGTAGTGAGGTCATTCACTCTCCAGATTTTGGTTCAGTACCATTCTCCATTGGAAACCAGGCTTAGCTGAAGGTATATCTTATTCCAGGACTAGAGCAAGAAATTATAAAATGATTTTGGAACATATTGTGCAAAAAAGAAGGAAAATGCTCAAAGAATAACGGAAGCATCTTGAAAGTCCAAATTGATGACAGTCTGAGCATGAAACTAATTATTGGACTAAAGGGATTATAACTTACTGAGTAAAAGAGAAAACTGTGAGTCCATATAAATGTAAATAAATTAATTTATTGAAAGATTGATTATATATGAGCTATATACATAGTTTTAAGGAACCTTACTACAAAGTACTTAAGAAAAATTGGTGAAGACTATCTTCGTAGTAGAGAAGCTTGCCTGACCCCACCCTAATCAAGTCAGTGGCCAATGTGCGTATCATCACGATAAATCAAAAGCATGCATTACCTGGGAAGATGTAATGAGAAGAGAATCACTTTGTTATATTCCCGCCAAAGAAGCATACCTTGAATTCAACCATGAGAAAATAAAAAACAAACTCAAACTGAGGGATGTTCTACAAAGTGACTTGTGATCATCATGTTAAGATCATGTAAATCAAAGCAAAAGGGAGAAACTGCTCAACCCTGAAAGAGAGTAAGAAGATATGTCAACTATATGGAAGCTTCATTCTAAACTGGATCATTTTGCTATAAAGAGCATTAATAGGAGAAAGTGTTAAAACTTAATTTGGGTCTAAACATTAGATAGTAGTAATATTCTGATACTGGTGGTCATAATGTGGTTATGTAGGATGGTATCCCTGTTTGTAGAAAATACGAGCTGAAGTATTCAGTTTGGGAAGGAGGAGCTTGTACTAATTATAAAGAAGGAAAAAATCCCACAGTTTAATCTCTGCATCAAGCAACATAAAATCTGGTTTCACTACTCTATACTTTCTACTACTTTTAATTTCCAAAATCATTCAGTCCTCTTTGTGATGATTTTATGCACATCTGAAATAATAGAACTGGTATAATGAATTTATACACAATGTTATTTTAAGGGAAATGTTCTATGAGTTTGAAAATGTAAAAAGTGAATATTTTAAAATGCAAGTTTAAAATGCAAGCCATGAACCATGGCTCATAAATTAAAATTATTATAATTAAAGTTAATATATTAATATTTTATATGTGTGTGTGAATAATATCACTTAACATTCTGACATCTGATTTTATTATTCTCTCATAGTTATTTAACTTGTAATGATTCTGATATATTTAAGGGCAATTTTATTTTCAGAAAGCAATTTTCATTTGAAAATGGAAAGGAAGAGAAAAATAGCCAACATGAAGAAATTTGCTTAATATTTTCTGATTAAATCAAACACTTATGGTTTATATACATTATGTATGTTCTTATAATTTTGTTTTGAAAAATAGCCTAAATAGAAAAATCGGTGATTGAATTGCTTTTACTGAATTTAAATTGGATTCTAAAAATTTTTCCAGAAAAGAATAGGGAGTGGGACATTATAGTGAAATTAAATAATTGGGTATGTGGCATATACATGAAACTGGAGTAGAAAGGAAGAATTGCTGTCAATTTTGTCTCTCATAAAGACACTCATTTCAGACTTTCTTTCCTATGATTAACCTGGCTAGTGGCATGGCTTACTTCGACATGGATGGTCACAATCTCAGCTAAACTTTTCAGAATTCCAAATTGAGGCATAAATAGCATAAGAGATATGATGTTCTCTTTATATTATCAAATGTAAACTTAGCAATGTAGTCATTACTGAAGTCATTTATGGAGATTTGCAAAAAGTCAGATTTCTAGAAGAACTGAGAATTATAGCTATGCATACAGTGGTTCTCACTACTTTCTGTCCTAAATTACAGGACAGTGTTTTTAAAATAACAATGTTTGGAGTCCATTCGCACAGATTCAGTTTTACTTGGGCCTAAAATAGCACCCAGGGATTAGGAATTTTTTTTCTTTTTTTGAGGCCAAGATGATGTTAAAGTTGTGAGGTATGGGCAACAGTGATCTACAAAAACGATCTTTAAAGGAAAGGAGGAAATCAGTGTTTTTTAGAACATTTGCGTATAAATTTGGTTTCAACAGTGGGATTTGGAACATTATATTAGGTAGAAGATCAACTAGAGCCTACATCCAATTCAACCAAAGCATCTATATTTATTTGTATGTGTATATTTTTCCTTAGAAGGAATTCTATGAAGTATCTTTTAAAACACTAATTTAACCCTACCCCAAGAGTCCCAGAGATGTAAAATATCTTGGCAAGATCACAGAGATAATTTGAAATGCTGTGAACAGGTTCTGCTGGGAATTAGTCACTTAGTTATTTTTTATACTTTTATTTTTCTCTCAAATAAGCTAATTATAATGATGTTAATTATTGCTGAGTTTTAAAAGCTAACTTTTAATAAATCAAAAATGATTAAATATTTGAGTAATGGTTATCTTGGGATTTTCTGAAAATCAAAGTACTTGAAAAATTTGGCCTGCAAGTCAAATGTTATGAATTTAATAAAAACTCCACCTTGTGTCAACTTACTGAAACTACATTCACATGATGCCTTTATTCTAGAAAGCCTGTAATCACAGGGCCTTATTCTTAAAATTGTTTGGCCCTTTCTTCTCAAAATACAAATGAGTCATAAAAGATGCCTTTTTTTTCCTTGAAATTACACAAGTATGCTACACACACAGGTATCTAAAAGCTAAAATATATTTATACTTTGTAATGGAAAAATAGTGTGGTCCATAATTAACCTCAGAACTTCTATGAATCACCAATCCACCAAACAATTTTGTGTAGCATAGTAACTAGGTTTATCTGTATGTAGTCTGTTTAATAAATTGAGTTATTATGAAATAGAACCATCCACATTTTTTACTATATAAAGTACTGAATTTTGAAATTTAATATTCTCAGGACTTATTCCATATGTTGATTTTTAAATACAAAAATAATAATTGTTCAAATATTCTATGATTAGTGACTCTGTATAAATCATTTAAACTTACATACTAAAATAATATATTTGAGATACTGTCGTAAAAAAGCAATAAGCATATATTGTATATATGTGGGTGGAATAGATTGAGGGAATGATGACCCTAAAACCTTTCTCCAGCAATGAGTTATTTCAGACTTGGGAGTTATGGGAGGTGAATACTGTTGCATTTGAAGACTGAAAAAGAAGTACACCCATGCAAAACTTGAATTTGAATAATATTATTAATTATCTAATTAATAATATGGATTTTGAAGCCAGATATCTAGATTCACATCCTAGATCAGCAACTTCCTCATTAAGCTATTTAAATATTCTGTCTTATTTAATAATTTTAATTATGTTTCAATGTTTAAAACAGGCATAATAATGTCTGCCTCATATTTTGGTGAGAAGTAGATAATTACTTTGTGCAAAGAGACACAAAACAGTGTCTGGAATATGGTAGTCTCTTGGTATTTTATTCATTTATATATTTTTTGAAGTATAACATATAAAAAAGTGATAAAAGCCATATGTGTACAATTAAATAAGTTTTAATAAAATAAGTATTAACATTTAACCACCACCTAGCTCATGGAATAAATAGATCAATGCCAACAACATCAAAGACTCCCTTTTGTCTTTCCCAATATCTACCTTTTCTTCCTATCCCCAAAGGAAATATCACCTAGATATTTTGCATGTTTTTTCAGTATTTATGTGGAAATATTCAGTATGTACTCCATAACATCTGATTTTACCTTAATATATTCTGAGATCCACAAGATTGTGCAAACTCACTTTTTTTCCCATTTTGATTTCTGTACTCTACTCCTTTATATAAATATAACATTAATTCTCTTTAACAATGCAAATGAAACATACTGTTTTTTTCTCTCTTAATGATATTTATTCATGAGCAGGAAGATATTCTTTAATTTGATGTAGTATGCTGTACTATATTTTTATTTATAGTTGGTGACATTTGTCTCACTTAAGTCATCTTTCCTACCCCAGGATTATGAAATTACTTTCCTAATTTATTTTCTTGAAGCTTTTGGTTTATCTTTCACATTCAGATTTATAATTTCTCATAAATAATTGTTTATCTGTTATGTGGCAGGTAATTTTTATATATTTATTTATGGACATGTAAACTGGTATGCAATTGATAAAACATCATACTTTGAAAAGATTTTCCTTTCCAGACTACTTTACAATGCCCACATGTGCTGTAAACCAAATGTCTATAAATCCATTGTTCTATTTCTGGACTTTGATTTCTATTGTATAGGTCTAGTGTCTCTTCTTGCACCAATACTTTACAATCTTAACTTGTAATTTAAAGCATGTCTTGCCAGTTAATAAAGAAAGTCCTTGGGGTGTGAGTGGTTCGGTGGGTTATGTCTCTGACTTCGGCTCAGGTCATGATCTCAGGGTCCTGGGATTGGGCCCTGCATTAGGCTCTCTGCTCAGCAGGGAGCCTGCCTCCCCCCTCCCTCTGCCTGCCTCTCTGCCTGCTTGTCATCTCTGTCTGTCAAATAAATAAATAAAATCTTAAAAAAAAAAAGAAAGTCCTCTAAATTTGTTGAATTTCTATATTGTCATGGATAATGTAATATCCCTTTACATTGCCATGCAGATTCTGCCATGGCCAAGTCTATTTGTAAAAACAAAAGTAAAAACAAAAACCCTTCTGGGATTTATTTGGGATTTTTTTTAATCTCTAGATTAATTTGGGCAACAGTCTTACCATTACAATATTCAGTTCTGATTCATAGACTTTGTAAACATTTTAATATTTTATTTCTTTTTAATAATTCATATTTCAAAAAATTTTAATAGAGATCTTGCTTATCTCCCATCAGGCTTATTTCCAGTTACTTTTTCTAGTCTTATTGATAAATAATTGACATGCATCACTAGATAGGTTTAAGGCATAGAGCATGATGGCTTGATTTATATACATTGTGAAATGATCACTATAATAGGTTCAGCTAACATCCATCTTCTCATATAGATACAAAAGGAAGAGAAAAGAAAAGAAAAGGAGGAAAAGAAAAAATAATCTTTCTTGTGATAAGAGCTCAGGATTTACTCATTTAATAACTTTCCTGTATACCATACAGCAGTGTCAGCTATAGTCATCATGTTATGCATTATATCTCTAGTACTTATACCTTGGAGTTTGTACCTTTTGATGATGTCCCTCCAATTTCTCCTCTCTACCCACTGCCTTTGGTAACCACAAGTCTGATCTCTTTCTCTATGAGGTTTTTTTTTTTTCTTTTTTAAGATTCCACATATAATGCAGATCATACAGTATTTGACTTTCTCTGACTTACTTCACTTAGCATATTGTCTTCAGGCCCATTCAAATTGTTGCAAATGGTAGGGATTGTTCATGTTTTATGGCTGAATGATCCATTATACATATATAATACTATATAATATATATATATATTTATATATATTATATATATATATAGTAAACTCCTTTATGCAGTCATCAACGGATAGACACTTAAGTTGTTTCCATGACTTGGCCATTACAAATAAGGCTTCAATGAACATGGTGGTACAGATATATTTTTGAGTTAGTGTTTTTATTTCCTTTGGATATATTCCCAGAAGTGGAATTTCTGAACTATACTGTAGTTCTACTTTTAATTTTTGAGAATCCCCCATACTGGTTTCCTTGTGGCAGTACCAAATTTCAATCCAACCAACAGTGCACAGGAGTTCCCTTATCTCCACATTCTCATCAATACTGGTTATCTATCATGTTTGATGGTGCCCATTCTAATAGATATGAATTGATATTGCATTTATGGTTTTAATTTGCATTTCCCTAATGACTACTGATGTTGAACATCTGACAGTTCTAGCAAAGAATTAAGGAAAGTGAGGAAGTGAACTGGAAGAGAAAATGAATGCCATTATGATGGGAGGGGGTTGGATTATTTTCAGATGTTTAAGACAAAGACAATACCATTATTTCTCCTTAAGCTCTGATTTCATCACTTACTAAAAAGGAGGCTCTGACCTGAGCTTATTATTCACATAAACTCAAGTTTAAGCACATGCATTGGGTCATTGGATCATTGATTTTCTTCTTTATTTTGACTTTTTTGTTCTTTTTTTGCCTTATCAACTGTTGGTCATTGTCTTTTTATTCCCGTCACTCAATCAGTCAATCAATACCATCCCTACCATTATCCTTATAATCTAACTTATCTTGTTTATGATATTTTGGTGATCTGGATTCTCCCTTTATCTCAGCATTAAGGATCTTCTGCAACATTTGTCTTTACTCTTAGTCTTAAATACCAAAATCGGATTACTTGATTGTTGCCAGGGTTCTTTTCCTTTCTGGTAGTTCCCCAATCGTAGAGTCTTTAACCTCTTATTAAATCATTCCTTACATTCCACTTATATCACCTCCATCCAAGGAAGTCTGGATGCTACAATTACTTTTTAATTAAATCTGCATGTTTGGAAGGAGGGTTAAAATGGCAGAGGAGGAATGGGTTGACCCCAACCTTGCCTTCTCCCTCTAACACAGCTAGAAAAATATCAGATCATCCTGAATATCCAAGAGATCAAAGTTCTTAGAGAACAAAGCTGCACATCTACAAGCAGGAAAAACAAAAACAAAACAAAACAAAACAAAAAACAAAACTTTGGAAGGTAGGAGATGTAGGAGGATTGATGTGGGTGAGAAAAGAGCCGCAGGTCCTATGGAGTGGATGAGAGAGAAAAAAAAAAAAAAAAGAGGTTGTGGGAGTGGGGGTGAAAACATGCACAGGGGACTGCACAAGAACTGTTCCCTAAAACCATTTCCTGGGGAAAAAGAGAGATTTTTAAATACTGCCAGCTCTTTATAAATAGTGGAGTGTAGAGTCTGAAGTCCCAGAAGTCAGCACTATCTCCAGGGTCAGCCCGGAGAACTGAATGGTGCTCTGGTGGGGGAGGAGGGAACAGGCAGCCAGAGTCTATGGGTCCTCTGGTTTGCATGTGGCAGAAGTGGTTCCCCTGTTTGGAATACATTTGGTAGGAGTGATCCAGCCACTCTGCAGGCAAAAGACACTGTAGAAACCATTGAACTGTCCCATTCACCAGCATAAGAACAGAAACATAGGCTGAGGGCAGCAAACTCTGTTATCATCTGTGTGTTGTGATTTTCCCTAAACTCTGAAACCCTGTGCAGTCATGGGACCATTTTCTGGAACAAGCTGGCACCAGCTGCAGTGCAGCAAGGCCCACCTCCAGAAGATCAGCATGGGTCCATGCATCGGGGTCTCTGAAGTTTGGGGCTTTGAAACCAGCCATGCCTGAGATAAAATATAGGAGTGCTGCCCTGCCTGGCAGGCAAACATCTTGGACAAAGGGTGAATGCGGGGATCTGATGGAAGCTGGGGACACAGGAGGGATGATTGTTTGCTCATCCTTGAGGGCTTCCTGAAGAGTTGTGGGCTTGAGCTCCCCTTTCTGGAGACAAGAAATCGAGGCAAATCCATTTGTACCACCTACCAGCAGCCTGACCTCAGTGAGACAAAAACAATGCCACCAAGTGGTCACCAGAGCCACTTACACCAAGACCTACCCCTCTGTACCCTGTAGGTGCATCTCCAGTAGGAAAAGTCCACCTGAGAATCAGAGCAGTAGGCCCCTCCCCAGAAGACCAGGACAAACCCCTTGTGCACACCAAGTCTACTGATCATAGAGGGTTGCAAAATTTCAACTCCAGGGGAAATAGGATCTAACTATGGGTTTGTTTATTTGTTTGTGTTTTGTTTTTTGGAAACAGAAAGCAGTTATTTTATTGTTTTTAATTATTTTTAATTTTTTATCCTTTTTTTTCTTTTTTTTCTATTAAACTTCTCTTAATAAGCAAACCAAACACACCTAAGATCTACACTGATTGATTGATTGATATTTTATTCTATTCTATTTTATTTATTTTACTTTTTTTCCCCTCTAAAATGATATGAAATAGGAATTTAGCCCATAAGAAAGGCCAGGAATTTCTTATGGAATTTACCCCATAAGAAAGGCCAGGAAGAAATGATGGTTCAGATATCAGTAAGATATCTGAACTATAATTTAGAACAACGGTTATAAGGATATTAGGTGGGCTTGAAAAAAGCTTAGAAGACATTAGCAAATCACTTACTACAGATATAAAAGTAGTAAAATCTAGTCAGGCTGTACAACCAAGATGTAAACCCAAATGGTCACCATAACAATGAAGATGGATGAAACAAAGGAATGAATCAGTGATGTAGGAGGTAAAAGTATGGAAAATATTGAAGCTGAAAAGAAGAGGGAAACAAAGATAATGGATCACAAAGATAGACTTATGGAACTCAGAAATTTATTAAAACATAGTAACATTCATATCTAGGAATCCCAGAAGATGAAGAGTGAGAGAAATGGGCAGAAGATTTGTTTGAGCAAATTATAGCTGAAAGCTTCCCTAAGCTGGGGGAGGACTCAGACATCAAAATCCAACAAGCACAAAGAACGCCCATTAAATTCAACAAAAGCTAGCCACCATCAATCCATATCTTAGTTAAATTCACAAATACACAGACAAAGAAAGAATCCTGAAAGCAGCAAGGGAAAAATAGATCTTAACCTACAGGGGTAAACATATTGGGTTCATAGCACATGTGTCCACAGAAACTTGACAGGCCAGAAGAAAGTGGCAGTATGTGATAAATGGGCTGAGTGCAAAAAATATGCAGTGAAGAATACTTTATCCAGCAAGCTATCATTCAGAATAGGAGGAGAAATAATTTCCCAGACAAATGAAAAATAATGGAGTTCCTGACCACTAAATCAATCCTGCAAGAAATATTAAGGGGGAATCTTTGTGTGGGGGAAAAAAAAGACCAAAAACAACAAAGAATAGAAAGGAACAGAGAACTTCAACAGAAACACCAACTTTACAACACAATGGCACTAAATTCATGTCTTTCAATAATCATTTTGAATGTGAATGGACTAAGTGCTCCAATCAAAAGACATAAGATACCATCTATATACTACCTACAAGAGACTCATTTTAGACCTAAAGACACCTGCATATGGAAAATGGGAGATGGAGAACCATCCATCATGCTAATGGATGTCAACAGAAAGCCAGAGTAGCCATACTTATTATATCAGACAAACTAGATTTTAAAACAAAGACTGTAACAAGGGATGAAGAAGGTCATTATATCATAATTAAGGGATCTACCCATCAAGAAGATCTAATAACTGTAAATATTTATGCACCCAAATTGGGAGCATCCAAATATATAAACAATTGATAATGAAGATTAAAGAAACTCACTGATAATAATACAAAATAGTAGGGGATTTTAACATCCTACTTACAGTAATGGAAGATATTCTAAGCAACAAGGAAACAGTGGCTTTGAATGACACATTGGACCAAAGGGAATTAACAGATATATTCAGAACATTTCATTCTGAAGTAGCAGAATGCACATTCTTGTTGAGTGCACATGGGTATTCTTCAGAAGAGATCACATAATGGGTCACAAGTCAGTCTTCATGTAGTACAAAAAGATTGAGATCATACCATTGCATATTTTCAGATCACAATACTATGAACCTGAAGTCAACCACAGAAAAAATTTGGAAAGTCCACAAATACATGGAAGTTAAAGAATATCCTACTAAAGACTGAATCAATTAACCAGGACATTAAAGACAAAATTAAAAACAAAATTTCATGGAAGCCAATGAAAACGAAAACATGACAGTCCAAAACTTTGGGATGCAGCAAAAGCAGTCCTAAAAGGGCAGTATAGTGTGATACAGGCCTGCTTCTTCCTTGCAAGAAGCAAGAAAAGTCTCAGATATACAACTAACCATACACCTAAAGGAGTTAAGAAAGGAGGAGCAAAAAAGCTTAAAACCAGCAGAAGAAGGGAAATAATAAAGATTAAAGCAAAAATAAATAAGATATACAAAGCAAAACAATACAGTAGAACAGATCAATGAAGCTAAGAGTGGTTCTTTGAAAGAATTGATAAAATTGATAAACCCCTAGTCAGACCTATCAAAAAAAGAAAAGACCCAAATAAATAAAGCCACAAATGAAAGAGGAATGATCACAACTAACACCGCAGAAATACAAGTAATTATGAAAAATTATATGCCAACAAACTGGACAATCTGGAGAAATTTTTAAAAATCCTAGAAACATACAAACTATCAAAACTAAAACAGGAAAAAATAGAAAATTTGAACAGATCCATAACCAGAATAGAAATTGAATCAGTAATCAAAAATCTCCCAACAATCGCTTCTCAGCCTTTTGGCTAAGATCAAATGTAGTATCTGTTCTTATCAGTTCAAAAATCTCCCTACAAACCAGGGCCAGATGGCTTCCCAGGGGCATTCCACCAGACATTTAAAGAAGAGTTTACACCTCTTTTTCTCAAAATGCTCCAAAAAATAGAAATGGAAGAATAACTTCCAAACTCATCCTACCAGGCCAGCATTATCTTGATTCTAAAACCAGAGAAAGACTTCAGTAAAAAGGAGAATTATAGGCCAATATCCCTGGTGAATATGGATGTAAAAATTCTCAAGATACTAAGAAACTGAATTCAACAGTGCATTAAGAGAATTATTCACCATGATCAAGTGGGATTTATTACTGTGGTGGTTCAATATTTGCAAATCAATCATGTGATACACTGCATTAATAAAAGAAAGAATAAAAATTATATGATCCTCCCAACAGATGCAGAAAAAGCATTTGACAAAGTATAACATCCATTCTTGATAAAAATCCTCAATATAGTAGGGATTGATGAAACAAATCTCAATATCGTAAAGGCCATATACAAAAGACCCACAGCTAATATCATCCTCAATGGGGAAGAACTGAGAGCCTTTCCCTTACAGTCAGGAACAAAACAAGGTTGTCCACTCTCACCATTACTATTTAATATAGTACTGGAAGTCTTACCTTCAGCAATCAGACAACAAAAAGATATAAAAGACATCCAGATTGGCAAGGAAGAAGTCAAACTCTATTTATAAATGACATGATACTCTATGTTGAAAACTTGAAAGACTCCACCAAAAAAACTGCTAGAACTGATAAATCAATTCAGCAAAGTCACAAGATATAAAATCAACATATAGAAATCTGTTGCATTTCTATACACCGATAACAAAGCAGCAGAAAAAGAAACCAAGGAACTGATCCCATTTGCAATTCCACCACAAGCTATAAAATACCTAGGAATAAGCCTAACCAAAGAAGTAAAAGATCTGTACTCTGAAAACTATAGAACACTTATGAAATAAATTGAAGATGACATGAAGAAGTGGAAAAACATTCCATGCTTATGGATTGGAAGGACAAATATGGTTAAAATGTCTATGCTACCTGAAGCAATCTGCACACTTAATGTAATCCAAAAATGCCACCAGCTTTTTTCACAGAACTAGAACAAACAATTCTAAACTTTGTGTGGAACCATGAAAGATCCTGAAAAATAAAACTGGAGGCATCATGAGTCCACATATCAAGCCATATTACAAGCTAAAGTCATCAAGACAGTATGATACTGGCACAAAAACAGATACATAGATTAATGGAACAGAATAGAAGACCCAGAAATGGACAGACAACTATATGGCAAACTAATCTTTAACAAAACAGGAAGGAATATTCAATGGAAAGAAGACAGTCTTTTCAACAAATGGTGTTGGAAAAACTAGACAGCAGCATTCAGAAGAATAGAACTGGACCACTTAGACCATACACAAAAATAATCAAAATGGATGAATGACCTAAATATGAGATAGGAACCCATCAAAATCATAGAGGAGGACATAGGCAGCAATCTCTTTGACATTAGCTGTAGCAGCTTTTCACTAGACACAACACAATCAGAGGAAAGGGAAACAAAGTGAAAATGAACTATTGGGTCTTCATCAAGAGAAAAAGCTTCCGCATAGAGAAGTAAACAATCAACAGAACTAAAAGCCTAGAGAATAGGAGAAGGTATTTGCAAATGACATAGCTGATAAAGGGTTTATATTAAAAAAAAAAAAAACTATGAAGAACGTATCAAACTCAACACCCAAAAAACAAATAATCCAGTTAGAAAATGGCAAAGGCATAAATAAGCACTTTCTCAAAGAAGGCATCCAGAAGGCTAGCATATACATCAAGAGATGCTCAATATCACTCATCAATAGGGAAATACTAATCAAAGCCACGATGAGATAAAACCTCACACATGTCAGAATGGCAAAAATTAACAACCCCAGAAATGTCAGGGGTTGCTGAGGATATGGAGAAAGGGGAACCCTCTTACACTGTTGGTGGGGATGCCCACTTGTACAGGCACTCTGGAGAACACTCTGGAGAACAGTATGGAGGTTCCTCAAAAAGTTAAAAATAAAACCACCCTATAATCCAGCAATTGCCCTGCTAGGTATACAAAGGATACAAAAATACAGATTTGGACATGCACATGCACCCCAGTATTTATAGCAGCATTATCAACAATAGCCAAAATGTGGAAAGAGCCCAAGTGTCCATCAACTGATGATAGATAAAGAAGTGGTATATATGCAATGGAATATTATTGAGCCATCAAAAACAATGAAATTTTATCATTTGCAATTACATGACTGGAACTAGAGTGAATTCTGCTAAATGAAATAAATCAGTGAGAAAGACAAAAATCATATGATTTCCTTCACATGTGGAATTTAAAAAAAAAACACACACACATGAACATAGAGGAAGGAGGGAAAAAAAAAGAAAAAAGGAGAGAGAAAGAGGGAAAGAAACCATAAGAGACTCAATGATAGAGAACAAACTGATGGTTGATGGAGGGAGGGCAGTGGAGGAGGATGGGCGGGATGCGTGATGGGTGTTAAGGAGGGCACTTGTGATAAACACTGGGTGTTATATGTAAGTGATGAATCACTGAATTCTACTCCTGAACTCAAATTAAATAAAAATTACATTAAAAATCTGCGTGTTTAAGGCATTATACTTATTGCCAAGAAGATTTTAGAAATGAATTATCTGAAAGGCTTGAACTAAGCAAAGATAAGGATGGAAGAGGAAAAGGATAAACAAATTGTGTCATGGTTTCACTTTTATAAATATCTTGAATCCTAGTGCATGCCTTCTTCCTAACACTGGAAACATGCGGAAGTTTAAAAACACTACTTACTCTTCCTCTTTATCCAGTCTTTCTTTCAGGGCTGAGTATTCTGTTTTTTTCTGGCTTCCGACATTATTCTGACTCATACCCTTTTTAGCTATTCCTTTCCCCTGGAAATGTTCTTTTGGTTGGCATTTCAGGATTTCAAAATTCTTAGGTGATCTGAAGTTTACTCTAAGGATACATTTCTGTCTCCAGACTCTTTTGTGAAATGAGATCACTGCAGCCATGTAACTGAATTTGCTTTATCACTCAATCAATACTTCTTTCACAGAGAGGTGGCAGGAGGAATCTCAGGGAAAGCAGGGGCCGTAAGGGAAAATGAGTTTGAACAGAAATGGGGGCAACAAGGGCATATAGGAGAATTTTTTTCAAAGTAATATAGAGAAATAAAGATTGATAGGATAAGAATCATTGCCTGCAAAATTGTCTTATAGCTCTTTTCTTTGTTTTTACTCTGTGTATCTTTCTATCATCTATCTAAGCCCAGCTCTTTCCCACCCATTCATTCTTTTACTTTATTTTACTGTTTTATTGAAAAATCTATTGAGTCCACATTCCTCTTTCCTAAGTCAGTTATTAAAAATGAATAGAAACCAGGAATTCAGTTAAATAAAAAGTTCTTAATAAATATGTATTTACATGAGTTCCAAATACGTGCATGGTTTTGTGCAATTTTTACAACAGTCCTGATTGCTGTTAATAAATATGTAATTAGTTCTATTTTATAAGAAGGAAAACGCAGACACTGAGAAACTAAGTAATTTACAAAAGTTAAAAAACTTAAATGAAAAAGAAGCAAGATAGAAATTAAGAATCCTAAATTCAAAGTTTTTGACAATTATTAATTTCTTCAAAGTTTGTGGTACTCTTATGCTTTCCTCTAAAAATCCAAACAAAATAAAAGACACCAATAGCTATTGCAGATAAAAATAAATTTGTTTCTCTGATTATATCTATTTCACTTTGTTCCAAATAATTTTAAACATCCAAAGTACAGGACTATTTCCTTCAAAAACACATAGTCACACTCTCATTATATTATTTTTATATATTTATTTTATTTTATTACTTAAAATAGTAACCTTTTACACAATTAACTTCAAATAGGAAATATGTATAGATGTATAATTTAAGGTAAGATTCTTTAAAAATAAAGACCAAATATCCTTGAGAATATAATGCTAAGTGAAATGGGCCAGAGGCTTGTACCGCATAATTCCACTTACATGAGGTATCTGAAAAAATCAAATTCATAAAATTAAGGACAGAAATGAAGGTTACCAGAGTCTGGGACAGGGGCAGGGAGGAGAAAATGGGAAATTATTACTCAACATGTATAGATTTTCAATTAAGAAACATAAATAAGCTCTAGAGATCTGCTGTATGACACTGTACCTATAGCCAGTGATAATGCTTGTACACTTAAAATTTTGTTAAATGGTTAGATCTCATTTTAAGTGTGTTTATCATTGTAAAATTTTAATCAGATAGATAGATGATAGATAGATAATATATAAATGTAAATATATATGTATATATCTTTTTTTAAAGTAACTGAATAAAGACCAAACAAGAACTACACCAAAAGTAAAACTTAATGAAAATGAAAGATCCATCTTCTTTTTAATTTAATACTATGTGAGTTTAGAATTTTGAAGTAGTTTGTGTTTAAATATTTTTGTTTTGAAGTGTGAAAAACATATGGTTATGTATATATAATATTTTAATTTATTTCAATTTATGCAATTCATTGATTATTCAAATTAATTTTTGAAATAAAAGCATAAATTCTGCATTATTTTTCATTATTTGATATTTTATAAAAATAATTTCTGCTATAAATGAGTTTTATAATCATTAATGAAAGTTGGAATGATAAGGCATTTGAAAGCAAGATCATTTAAGTTAAAATGAGACCTATAAGCAATGCCATCAAAAAGTCAAATATTATTACAATTGTTTTAATGATATACATGTCTGCTGTTAATTGGTTCTTCTTATATATCAGCTGAAAAAGTATTTTTTCTGTAAAACTTTACTTAAAATGTTCATTAATTAGTCATTTATATTTGAAGAGCTTGGTAAAAAAGTTTTCATAGGCATAAACTTTTAATTTTTATTTTAAAGTTTATTAGTATAGAGAAACTCTCTCTTACATTAAACTGAGTCTAAAAATATAACTTTATATTTTATATTTCTTCATTTTGTAACTAATCACATATTCTGAAAAGAAACACTTATCCTAATTTTAAAAGATTTACACCTACATTTATACATGAACATGATTTTAATAACAGCTTGGCTGTCACAGGAAATTATAAGCATATTTTAATTAATTGTATATAGAAGTTGTCATGTGTAAGTACATAGTATCAATTAATAATTGATATTTAAAACTGAAGTAAACTTTGCTGGGAACTTTTTCATCTAATTAAAAAAAAAATCATATAATAGTCTAACCAGACAGAAGGGTAACATTTCATTTTAAAATTTTCTCTGTAATACCAGGCATACCTGCCTTCTCAATTTCTAATATTTATAATTATATTTTACCACTATTTAAAAAAATAAATTTAAGTTTAGGCTTGATAGTGCTTTTTTATTAAGACTATATATTTTTTTAAAGTAGTTTTAGGTTTCTAGCCAAATTTAAGAAAAGGTAGAGATTTCCCATGTACTCCTCTACCCCAACACATCCATAGCCTCCCCCATTATCAGGATCACTTATCAGGATGGTGCATGTTTTACAATTGATGAACCTACATTGACACATTATAATCACCCAAAGTCCATAGTTTACCTTTAGGTCTACTCTTGGTATTGTACATTCTATGGATTTGGACAAATATACAGTGGCTGTGTCCATCATTACAGTAGTGCATGGAGTATTCTCACTGTCCTAAAAACCCTCTGTGCTCTGCCTATGCATCTCTCCCTCTCCCTAACTCTTGACAACCACTGATCTTTTTATTGTCTCCATAGTTCTGCCTTTTCTAGAATGTCATATTGTTGTAATCAAAGCCTTTACAGAGTGCCCTCTTATATCTACTATTATGCATTTAGGATTTGTCCATGTCTTTACATGGCCTGATAGCTCTTTTATTTTTATTTTTATTTATTTTATTTTTGTGTGTGCTAAATAATTTCCCATTGTCTGGATCTACCATAGCCTATTTATCATTTCATCTACTGAAAGACATTTTGATTGCTTCCAAGTTTTGGCAGTTATGAATAAGGCTGCTATTAACATACATGTGCAGGTGTTTGTATGGACTTAAATTTTTAGCTTGTTTGGGTGGATATCAAGGAGCATGATCACTCATATGACAAGCATATGTTCAGTTATCACTTCTAATAGTTTTTTGGTGGAATATATTTAGGGTTTTTTGCATCAAAACAAACAAGCAAACAAACAAACAAGGAATAAACTTAACCCAGGAGTGAAAGACGTGTACTTTGAGAACTATGAACCATTGATAAGAAAAATTGAAGACAATACAAATAAATGTAAAAACATACCATGCTCATGGATTGGAAAACTTAACATTGTTAAAATGTCCCCACCATTATACAGCAAAGTAATCCCTATCAAAATATCAATAGTATTTTTCACAGAACTAGAAAAAGTAATCCTGAAATTTATATGCACTTACAAAAGACCCCAAGTACCCAAAGCAATCTTGATAAAGAAGAACAAAGCTAGAGTATCACTACTCCAGATTTCAAGATACGCTGGACAGCTGTAGTAAGACAGTATGGTACTGGCACAGTAATTGACACATATGTTAATGGAATAGAATAGAGATCAGAGAAATAAGCACACTCTTATATGGTCAATAAATGTACAGCAAATTTCCTGGCTTTTCTTGTATCATTCAAAAACATTTTGTCCATTTCATTAGGTCTTATCAATTGGACACTGGCAGAGCTACACAAAACATTTCTGTGTGATCCCATGAAGAAGCAAAGATAAGGCAGGCAATAATAATGCTCTGTTCTATTTGAGAGCATTGTGTTTAAAAATAGTTCATTGTACAAACTGAGGGTTGATGAAGGGAGGTGGCTGGGGGATTGTTAGATGGGTGATGGATATTAAAGAGGGCACTTGTGATGAGGACCGAGTGTTGAATGTAAGAGATGAATCACTGAATTCTACTTCTGAAACCAATATTGCAGTATATGTTAACTAACTCAAATTTAAATAAAAATTTTAAAAAACAATAAAAAGTAGGGGCACCTGGGTGGTTCAGGTGGTTGGGCGTTTGCCTTCAGCTCAAGTCATGATCTCTGCATCCTGGGATCCAATTCCACATCAGGCTCATCCTGGCTGGCTCAGTGGGGGTCCCTGCTTCTCCCTCTCTCTGACTCTCCCCTTACTTGTGTGCTCATTCTGTCTCTCTCTCAGGTGAATAAATAAAATCTTTAAAAAAATAGTTCATTTGGATTTTGATAATTTCTTTATCAGAGTAAAATTTTAGCTAAAGGCATTCTGTCAAGTTACATCATTTTAATAACATAAATGTTTTAATAAATTATGTTTTAATAACATAATTATTTTGAAATTATCTACTGTATGCCTTTACTTGGTATGGAAAGTGGAGGATACAACCTGTATAAGCCACACCCTTACCCTGCAGAGGAATTATAACTGGGTATAAATATGCATAAGTATATTTGGTAGATTATATATATATATATATATATATATATATATATATATAAACATTCCTAAGGTGTAGGATAGTATGTGTTATAACAATTAAAGGGAGGGACAAATTAATCTCTAATACGCTGAGCTAAGGGACTTGTAATGAGTTATATAATAGAATGGAGCCATTGTGGTAAGTGGAATGCCAAGGACAAAGGCACAAGCCAAAGTATGAGTATACAGGGAATCCTTCATTGTGTCTCAATAACCAAGCTGAGGAATTTGGGACAATCATTTCCAAGCTAGGGATCAACCGTGAAAGAAAAAGTCCCATATTCAAATGTACTTGGTCAATGTGTTTGACAGGTTTTTTGTATCAATTTGGTTGGACTACAGTTACCAGTCATTTATGTAAAAGCTATTATAGGTGTATATCTGAAGATATTTATAGATAAGGGTAGCATCTACAATCTGTTGACTTTAAATAAAGGGCATTTTCTTTGATAATCTAGGTCTTCATCTAATAAGTCAAAAGACCTTAACAACAAAACTAAAGTTTTCTTGAAGAAAAAGAAGTTCTACCTCAAGACCGCAGCATCAATACCTGTCAGAGCGTCTCGGTGCTGCCAGCTTGCCTTACAGAAAATGGACTTTCCAACCCTCACAACCTCATAAACCAGTTCCTTGAAATAGATCTCTTTTTTCTGTACCTATGCTACTGAGACAAATCTAGGTTTTATGCCTAGATTTTATGCCTAGATTTGTCTCAGTAGCATAGGTACAGAAATCATTTAACAAAATCCATCATCCATTACTGATAAAAACTCTCAGCAAAATTTGGAATATAAGGGGCAAGTGTTGAAAACTTAGTGATAACATTGGACATAATTGTGAAAGACTGAATGGTTTCAGGATCAGGGAAAAAATATCTCCCCTCCCCAGTTCTTAAACATTATCCTGGAGGCTGCTGCTAGTACTTGAAAGAAAGAAGTAAGAAAAAAGGGAAACATCTACTTTTGGACAAGAAGTAAAATTTTTTTGCAGGTGACATGATCATATGTAGAAATTCTTGCAGAATCTACAATAATCTAGTAGAAATAATAACCAAATTTAGCAAAATTGCATGATGCAAATTAGCATGCAAATATGCAAAATAAAAATGAATACATTTCTATATATTAATAAGCAGAAATTACAATAAGATGCAATACCATTTAAAATAGTGTTAAAACAGTGTTTAAAATAGTGTTAAAATATATATTATACTTAGGGATAATTCTGACAAAATGTATTCAAAATAAACAAAAGCATATGTCCTTATAAAGATTTATTCATAAACAATAATGCAATATATAATATCCCAAATCTAGAAACCCAAGTGTTCATCAGCAGGTTAATGGAAACACAAATTACAAATTATTGTGTTATCTCTACAATGGGATACTATTAGCTGTGAAAACAACTGAACTATCGATGAAAAATCATGGGTGGACTTCAAAATAATTGTACTGAAAGAAGCCAGGCAAACAAAAAAAGCACATGCTATATGATTCTATTCATTTAAAATTTTAGAAAATGGAAATGATCTCTGATGACAGAAAGCAGATTAGTGTTGCTTGGGGACATGAAATTATATGAGGAGGGTTAGAAGGAGGGTTTAAAGGGACCACAAGTTAATTTTAGAAGCTGATAGATAGATTTATTATTTTGATTTTGATGATTTCTCTGGCATATGATTTCAAACATATGTCAAACCTTGCCAAATATTTGCCTATAAATAGTGTAATTCATCAATGACATCCTAATAAAGTTAAAAAAAGAATCAACAGAAGAGCTAAGAAGAGTGAATAACAAAACAGAAGAGAATGCTGAAGTTGAGGTCATGATTATAAAACAACTCTTATCTTTTTAAAAGTGAAACAATAAACAATAAATGTCTATGGTTGTTAAATCTATAGCAACAGTGGCAATCTCATTTTAAGAAAAGTGTTTAAAATCATGGAGCACTGGAAAATGTCAGTTTCTATAAAAAACTTTGTAGTGTTTTTTGTATTTTTTGTTTGTATATATATATATATATATATATATATATATATATATATATATAAAATGTTTGCCTTTGAGCAATGCAATCACATATATACACATGAGCTTTTAAATGATTGCTAATAGCTTGCCTAAATCAATCTCCTTTTATTGTTGACTTCTTTCTACATCTGCTGGCTGTGGAAATGTACAGACCTAATTTTATATATATGTGTATACATATATATATACACACACACACAGACACACACACATGCACACATATATTTATATATAAATTATATATAAATTTGATATATATTATTATATATAATTATGTAATATAATAATATACTATATAAAATATATATTATATATATATTATGTGTGTGTGTGTATACATATATATGTATATATATATACATATTCTCTCTCCCAGAATTTTTCAAGGTAGAGTGAGCAGGGAACAGAGTTCTGACATCACATGAAGAAGTTGTGGGAAGGAATTACATAAAAGTTCGAAAAGGAAGATCAAACTCAATAGATATACACCATTTTGTAGCTTAATATGCCAAGGAAGCGTGGTTCCAGTAGATACCACGTCAGCCCTGTCAGACATCCCCCAGATGTCTTTTACATAAAAAGAGAAAAAGTGAATATATAAAAAATAAAACCATGCCATTTTTCTCCTAAGTCACTCTTGTTTAATGTTATTGGTACATGAAATGAACAAAAAATGAACAAAATCTTTAATACATGGTCAGAAGACAGACACATAAACACACATCACATACATAATACAGTAGAGTAATGGTTTGAGAAAGAATAATTAGAGTCCAGCTCGGGATCCCTAATTATTTACCCATGAAGAGTACATACTATTGACACTGTATTTCCCCTTTATTGGTCCAGTATGCCCATCCTCCAGCTGCTTGTTATGACTTATAGCTAATGAAATCTCACATCTGCACCCTTCACCAAAAAAGTTACTAAAAATTCCTACTGAATTAATTAACTAAGAGCTGTCTTGTCCAGGGGATTATGTTGATGTGTATGTGTATGTGTCTGCATGTGTGTTTCTTACCAAAGCATCTGAAATACTTTCCACTTCCTCTAATCAAGTTTAAATACATTATGTTACCAATATAGAGGAACAATGTGATGTTCTGCAAAATATTGTAGGTTTGGTATAATATTAACCATAAAAATACCAAGGGGTCTGACACAGATGTGATAACCTTAGGGGTTTTAATATTTTTGTGGCACACTGAGATATCCCTTGCAAAGTTAAGCACAAGATAGGACAATTTGTACTTCCTACTACTTTGAATAAAACGCACCACATGGTAGACTTTTTTGAGGTTTACGGACCGTATATTTAATGCTTGGAAGGAAGCTCTGAAACTAATGATCCATTTATCAAGTTGCATGGAAACTTGCTTATTTTGAATGTGGCTCTGAGCATTAAGGTCTCTGTTGCAAGTGAACACTACAGTGCAAGCAGCCTTGCCACTTGAGTCTTGCGAATAAATTAATCCCATGGTGTTAGAGGAATCTGCGCTAAGAAGTGAAACTGATAAAATCAATAACAAGACCTAGCAGGAGACTTGCACACTGATCCTTAAAGTCAGGACAAGAACCTGACACCTCCAGCAGGTGCATATAATTATACACCATTTGAAAAGTACTTCTCACATGCTACTAGTCCCTCCTAAAAATTTTACATTTATTTACTACCCAGCCAGGACTGACAACCAAGTCTAAGTTTAGGTGAGCCCAGAAGACATTCATTGTAGAATAGAAGTGGTCAATCTAAGTCTGGGCTTAAGGGGTCCAGAGACCCCATGTAAGCTGAAAACAAATGAACAAGATCCCGTATCATCTTCCACAATTGTACTGATGCTTTTTTGTCAAATGACATCTATGACCGTATTGGCATTTTCTATACCTAGCTGATGGAGAAAGGAAAATGTCAAGGTTACCATACGATGGGTTAGCTTTGGTAGGTATGTGCACATCACAGACTACTTATGCCCTGTAGTCCTAAACAGGCTTGTTCCTGAAAGACAGCAGTGAGCAGTGCATAGTCAGAGTTCAGACAGTGTACCTGATCATCCACTTTGTGTAGAAAGAGAATTGACGTGAGGTAAAGATACGTAACAAACACATGGAAGGATCTATAAGACATAACTTAGTCTATGAATATTCACCTTGCAAGTTAATGCCCATCAGAGGGTATCTATTTCAGAAAAGGTACTAAACTACCAAGTGCATAGGATACCTTATTCAATTAAATGCTGTTAAATGTCATCCAGCCTTTGTCTTTGGGCATTCCAGTGCTCAGATTATCAAGAAATAGTCATGGTGGTGTAGGTGGAGGTTATGTGTGGTCCGGCAGCTTGGGATCTCTCACACCAGAGTAATCCAGCTCTTCCTACTATTGCATATTTGGTCTGTCAGTAACAGAGAATAATGATGAGTCCACAATACATCACAATCTCTCAAGTCAGAGAAAATTAGTAATTTGTTGACATTTTGGGTAATAAACTCTTTAGAATCTGGAAAGGTAATGATTCATCCTGAATGGAACTGTCACATATTCTAGAAATGGCTTAGTTTTCCTTCTATGCTGTGGCTCAGCCAGCCCCACTATTTAAACACTTGGAATGTATCCGATCTACCCACTTGAGATATCCTATACATAACATATTTCAAAACTAAGGACACGTTTTGGTAAAAGTGCTACAGTAGCATGGTCATGACCATTATTCAACCACAGAACTTTACTGTCTTGAAATTGCCTTACATTAACAGCTTGAGAAAACAGCTGAAGTAGCAGTTTGTAGGTGAATTCTGAGAGGTTGAGACTATCTAGTTCAGAACGTAGAATAATCCTTAAGCCAATGGCTATAACATAGTGCTTTGTTTCCAACAGATGGATTACATGAGTCTGGAAATTAAGGAACAGAAACAGCAGTGGTCTCATTCACTTTCAATCCCAGTGACCAATTGAAGAATCTGTGCTTCCCTGTTCTAGTCTACAGTAGATCGCTTCCGCAAGAAGATACACTACAACTATCACTAGACTTCAAGTTATAACTTCTGCCTGGTGACTTTGGGTTCTTTGTAGCAGTTGATCATTAGGTGCAGAAGGAAGTCACCATACTAGTAAAGGCAATTAACTTTGATCATCATGAGAGCTGTTGTTCCATAGGAAGGGAAAATCAAAGTGTACTTGGCAATCAGGAGATCCTCTGGTTATTTCTTGGTATTGCTGTGTAGTTTCAACTGTAAATGGGTCAGTAAGGAGATACAATGTGATAAATATCCAGTAACTAGGTCTCAGAACCCTTAAGGATCAGAGTCCCAACCAGAAAACCACATAGCCCCAAAAAAGTACTGATTAAGGGTAGCAGGAGCCTTGACTGGGTAAAAAAAGGAGTAGATGATTATCACTTATTCTCTTACATCCTGAGACCAGCTGTAGCACTGGGCCGCCATTCACTGCACTCATCCTTCTGCTGTAAATTTTCCTAGAAATTATGATCCAACCATTAGCCTAGATGGAATGAATCAAATATGAGAATTAAACAGACCTGAATAGTACAGTGAGTAGACCACGGTGGAGACTACATGTGTCCCATTTGGATACATTTTACTAGGACAGTGTATCCCAGCTGCCTCGAAAGTTAGCTTTTATGGTTCATAGCTTCCTCTTCTTTCAAAGGTTTACTGTTGTCTAAATATAGGTAATGCTCTCTACAAGGGGCAATCAACAGTCAATCATTGGTTGACAGGGATTCCTAAGGCCATCATCTCTCCTTAAGCTGAAACCAATTTGTGGGACCATTCATGCTCTGGAACATCTCATGGTAAATCAAACATCTTGAAAAATTTCCAGGTGAATCTCATTCTTGATTAATTTAAACTGCCCAGAAATAATTCTGCTTATTTCATTCCCTTTCTCCTCAGATTAATACAGAATTTCTTCAACAAAGCATGTGTACCTAAATCCCTGTGTTAGGCTTTGCTTCCAGGGAAGCCTAGCTAAGACACTGTGACTATGAGCTATTAAATTAGAACCACAGATTTTCAGCTTTCTCAATTGTAATCCATTAAAGATATGTGTTCCTGCCATTGCATTATAGATATGAGGTCCTACAGAATCTGTCACTCTATAATTCTTAATATCTTGCTTTTAATCAACTGAGTAGTTTAATGATGCAATAATTGTGTCTTTTATATATTTTATTGTATCACACAGTACAATTTTCAAATGCTGGAAAGAGAGATAATTTGCTTGGCCCTAATGTAGAATAATATTCTGGCCCTTTTCCAGGTGTATCTCTTATCATTAGTTAAGGCATGTATGGACTAAGAGTTCTTATACACCTGATCTTATGTCACTTCTGTAGACTATGGTCTGGTTCTCAGGACATTGGACTTCTTAACACTACACTGAGCTGATGAATGACTGGAGTCATTTTGACTTTGTCCAAAGATATGTTGTCCTGAGGGAGGATCATGTTACTATTATTAGCTTCATCCCTAGGCCTGAGAGAAGGTCATGCAGCTGCTAATTTGTAAAGTGCTAGAATATGTGGGTGGGGATCTCCACAAAGCTGAGCTCAACTCCCCTTTTTGTTCAGTATAGTGCTAGAGGCTCCAGGGCTTAGGCTGCTAGCCTTCCTCATACCACCATGTTCCAAGACAATTCTTAAAAGTGAGAATTAAAAGTTTATATCTGACTTTTAAAGTGAATATAAAGATATATTTTCAAAGTAGGGGAATTAAACATTATTTAGTGTCTTATCTTGTTCATATATTTTAATTATTTAACAAATATATGTGGATCTTAACTTGTATCTTGCAAACGTTAGGTTGGACTTAGTATTGCGTTCACTGCTTTAGATCTTAATTTCTATAGTTGAAACCAAGTAACATCTTTGTGTAAGCTACAGTATTACAATATGTCCAAGCATTTCCCATGCACAGTTTTTTCCCTTTGTTCATGTTCTCCATCTAAACCTTTTTTCTTTTTTGAAAAGTTAACATGCCCAATTGTAAATTACACATTAACTCATCTTTTCTATAAATGTATTTCATTTTGTTCTATACTATCCCTGCTACTAACCTCATCATGTCTGTTATATTATTTCTTTGTTTTTTATATAGTTTGTAACACCTTTCTATTTTGTATCATATGAGAACCTTATTAATATTTCATTTACTTGCTCTTCTAAAATTCTTAATTAAAATGCTAAACAGGATATTAAATCAGATGGAAGCAAAGAATGACCTCTGTGACAGACCATAAGACAACTTCCTCAATATAATGTATTGCTATTTATCATGTTTCTTGATATATTACTTCAGATAGCTATCTGTAACTGTGGTATCAATTGAGTTTTTTAAAAGAGAGTTCTGTTTGAAAACTTTACTTATGGCTGTTAAGGTCATTATTACATACTGTAAGAAAGAGAGTTCTTCAATTTTATAAAAATCATTAATTAAAATATTATATGGTAATTTATTGTTTTAATCAAGATTCAATTTAATAAATGTTTTGTTCTTTAAAACACCACCACAAGCCACAATTAATATAGAAAATAAAGACGTTTGGTTTAGTGAGAGTGGAATAGTTGGCTCAACATATGTTTAGAATGTTCTTTGTTTTTTTGTAAGCTCACTTTATCAAGACTCTGAGATTTCTACTTGACAAGATTTAGTTGACATTTTAAAAGTGGCTGAACAAAACTCATGCACTAAGTCAGGAGAAATTTGGAAGATTATGATAATCTTTCCAATATAATGTGGAAGTCTTCATTCTAAAACATGGAAAAATAAGAATGGATTTATATTTTCATATAAGAATTGACTTGAGTACTGAATAAATATATGTTGAAGGGTATCATTCTTCTTGTTTAAAAATACCTCAGTTAGGTATTCCATTTTTCCAGTAAAACCATAGAGGAGAGTTTAGGGACATTGTATTTTCTAGTGTTCTAGTTTTCATTTAAATGTAATTTGGGAATCACTAAGTTCTATACCTGAAACCAATTTTACCACATATGTTAACTAACTAGAATTTAAATTAAAAATTAAAATAAAAAAAGGAAACTGGATTAAAAAAATAAAATAAACATAATTTGGGGCTAAGGGATAATTATAAACCATTTTTTACTATTTCATTTTATATTGCTCTTTTAGTATTCCTGAAATATACCAGTTAAACTTCTAACATATACAAAGCACATTTAAAGGGACAAAGGTGAGGATAAAAAATGCACCCTATAGGGATCAACATCTGGAAACATTTATTCAAAAACATTTGGATCTTTGCAAATTATAATCATATAATTTAAATGAATGTAAGTCAAGTTTTAAGCTTATAGAAGTTGAATAACTATAAACTATAGGACAAATACTTTAGGTCATAAATATTGGAGAATATGAATATATATCTTTTCAAAAGGTTATGCCTAATATGGGATACCATTAACACATTCCCCAGTTTCCTAATTCCTTTATTCAACATAGAGTCATTGAAAATCTATGATAACGTGAGCCTTTTAAAAATGAGTAATAGGAACAATAGTGAATAATAAGGATGATATTTCTGCCCTCATAAGGACTGAGATGGGTGAAGGCAGAATGTGAGAGATGGCAGAATGTGAGAGTGCTGGAAATATAAGAAACAAAATTCCTAGGACATGACTTAGGGGCTGAGGGAAGTTGCTTTTTTAAGAGAATTAAGGAAACAAAGAATTAATGATTTTCACCAAACTTTCAGAATTTAAGTAGTTGCAAGGGTAAATCTTAAAATGAATGGACCCACTTATTAATGAGGAATTTCAAATTAGACACCCAGAATAGAGGAAGAGCCTCCAGAACTCTACTGTGATTCATACTGAAAGTAATTCAGCACTTGGCATAGAGCAAAACAACGAATTTGAGTTATTTTACAAATTTAGGTTGTTGAAGGTTATTTTACACAATGAAAAGTGGGCATTATAATAATGACTATAATGATAATTAGACCTATGTTGAAGTTTCTTCCCTACGTCTATCATTATGTTGTAATAATATTGTCTATATTTATAGTAATTTTTTCTCTATATTTAACTGTTGCAAGTATAATTCACATTTTTACCTCATTTTAACTCTATTAAGTATCTTCATTCAGTGAATAATACATATAAAAACAAATGTGTGAAAATAAATAAACTAAAAGTAGCTATCACAACAAAAAGAAGTAGAAATTCAGTAACAATGTAAGATGTAGCCTAAAATTATCTCTGATCTTCCAGTCTTTAAATTCTTTTGGATATACCAGTCTTTTGCCACAAGAATAAGAAATTATGTAGCAATGATTTGTAATTTTGTGTATCAAAAGTGGAGACTTAAGAAAAGTTAGATATCTACATTTTAAATTTACTGGGTCCAAAATACCTTGCCAACCTCATTAAATTCCTTCAATCAGGTGCCTAATTAAAGTCACAGATATCTGTCCAGGGCTTCAGAGTCTGCCAGTTATTCCTCTAAATAGATGAGTCAGTTGTTGAATTATAGATTTCTGCTATGGAAAATTATTATATTAGTAGTAGTTATATACTTATTGACTTTATGTCTAGATGGAAACACTGAAGGCTATTATACATATTAAAGTATAGCAGAAGCTATAGAGCTTGACCATCCTTTTTTAAAACCATTATTTACTTCATCTTTTTTCATATGAATACAGCACTCATAGACTGTATCTGGCACCTAAATGTCACTTTAACCTTCAGGCTTCACAAACTTCATTCATATTAAGCTACATCTCATAAGTGCAGAATGTCACAGGGTCTAAATGCATGCACTAGATCTTTAGTTATAATCACCCTGCTGGTAGGTTAAAAAAAAAAGTTAATATTACAGTGTTTATATTCTGGATACCCAGGGTATACATAAATTTTATTTCTTAGATGAGTCACTTAAAAATGAGCTTGTTCAGGGAATACTGTGTGAGTCTATGAAGAAGGAGAAAAAAAGTGTGTGGAATGGAATCAGGGTATGGGAAGAGCAAAATGAAAGTTAAGACTAAATGATGCCTCTTTTCATTCAAGTAAATGTCAGCTATCAGTTTCAGAACACCATCCTGATTTTTTAGAATAGAGCCATGAATACAGTGGGTAATATAAAAATAAATATTATAAAACTTTGAGAATTAATCAAATTCTTCACTGAAGAAAAGAGGGTGATTACTTTTGCACACAGGACATAGGTCATTTTCAGAGGCTGTCTGGAAATGTAGCCTTTTTAGTGGCATTTCCTTCTGTAATATTAAAAAACAATTTTTATAGGCCATTTTTTTTAAAGCTAAAGTCAAGTGGAATGTTGAAATAGTTCTACAAAAAAATTTGGAGAAAAAAATACTTTTTTACGTCTTCACTTTTGTGACAGCCACCTGAAGACTTTTATTGATCTAAACTCCAGGAGCAATTTGATGGTCTCTGATCGAAGAAGTACAACTTAAAAAACTAATAAAAAAGGTCACTAAGTTACACTTTATTCCCAACTCACATGATGTACACCATTTGCACTCTTCGTAGATTCACTGATATTTTAGATCATTTTAATTTAATAAAAAAGTTGTTTTGTGACTCAATTATTAAGTAAAATATTTTTTACTCTATTACTTTAAGCAAATAATGACAAAACAAAGCAAACCTGACAACTTTACTTCATAATCAAGGATAATCACCAAAACCCATAAGCTTTATAATTTTTTTTTTATTAGAAGACATTGGCCTCTGGAGTAAATACGGTTTATTCATCTATTTATTTATTTACTTATTTATTTTTTAAAGATTTATGTATTTAAAAGAGAGAGAGAGAGAGTACAGGGAGGGAGGGAGGAGCAGAGGGAGAGAGAGAAAGCGAATCCGAAGCAGACTCCCCACAGACTGAGAAGCCAGATGTGAGGCTCTATCTCATAACCCTGAGATCATGACCTAAGCTGAAATCGAGAGTCAGACGCTTACCCAGCTGAGTCACCCAGGCACTCCTGGAGTAAATATAGTTTAAAACATTTTTTTAAATATCATTGCTTTAAGTTTCAACATAATTTAATATGATTGCAATAGTTTATATTTATTACAGTTAAGCAACATGACCCTACATGGACCCAGATATACACAACAGTTTCTGACTAATAGTATCAACTAAAATACTGACAGTTGTTAGTATTAATATCCCAATTCCAAATGGTTTGAAGTCAGATGTTCATTAGCTCACCTCAAAATCTGAAGGTCTATTTAGAGAGGTTAATTCAGAGGCATATTAAAGCCATCCACTACACAGTAGTTTTTCATCCTCTGTTCTGTCTCCCCCAGCAATTTGACCTTTGTACCAAAGTGGAAAATTTTCCTAGAGATTTCCCTAAGATTCCATTTTGTGTTCTTTGGTCAGAATGGCATTATATGCTCATTCCTGAATGAATCTCTAGCACTGGGAAAGGAATGACCATGATTATTTTAACCTAATAAAAATTCATCCCCACCACTGAGGACAATGGAGTGAAGGGTGTGGGCAAAAAGTGCGGGGGGTAGGGGTGGCTCTCTGTAAAAGAAAGGAAACAACTATTAAGCATAGAGCCAAGTGTATTTCTCACACTAACAATACTGGAAACAGTTGGCTTATTAGGAAAAACTTTGTGAATCAATATACTGATTCCACCCCTCCCACAAACCCAAGGGAAAAGAGAGAATTATTCAAAATGAGGAAATTATATATGTTTCCCCCTGAAGAGATAGCCTAACATTGATTTTTTTTTAAGCTAGTTGGTCCAGAAAGTAGGGCAGGATTTGAAGATATTTTTAATAATATTCTGTCTGTCATGAATTTGAAATAAACAGTACTAAAATATATTTGAGTGATTTGAACAGTGCTGACATGCCTCCTACATTTTACTTTAAATCATGACTATTATTTTTTAACCTCTGATTTTAAGCCTTTAAGAAAAACACTTTATATTTACATAGCAGATTCAATTTAGGGAACAAGAAGCAGTCCATAAATTGATTTACTAACTATAGACCATGTTCTGCACTTAATTATTCACCATTATATTCCTCTTTAGAGTCTTAGGACAAAAAATATAATTTCTCCCAATACTGAAATAAATTCAGTCATGTCTGCTGGGCTATTTGGAAGCTATTCAATCGTATAAATTAACACTCAGTAACAGCTTAGAATCGCTCCCAAACATTTTAAATGTAGAAACACATCAAAAGTCTCTTGCTGATATCTAACTGGGGAGAAAATAAGAGAGGAGAGTGGAAGACGGGAGGGAAGGGTAGGACAGGAGAAGGAAAAAAAGAAGTAAGAAGTATTTTAAGAAGACTAAGAAATAACTTTAATTGATTTTTTAAAAGTTCAGGAAAGTTAAATTAACCGTCTTTTTTTTTTTTAGGAAAAAAATCTAGTATGTCATTTTCCTTGTGAAATTAAGCTAATTACAGAGCCCCAACATGTATATTTGAAAAAGATTATCAAATTTTGAATTAGAAACACCTATCCATTACTGTAATACCATGATCCTCATCTTTATTCAAGTAATTTCCTGTACTTTTTACGTGAGACATAAATTCTAATACACTGCAGTCTCTGAGATTGAAATAAGATCCAATAGTGTTTGAACCAAATCCGAAACAAAATCAAATATTACCTCTTAGATTTAACCACATGGATATGATTTTAAGAAGGGGCAGATGAAATAATGAAAAGACTCAGATGTTCTCAGCAGGCAGAATTTGGTTTGAAAAATGGCTTGCTATGTTAAAATAAATTATTTTTCTTTGTTTAACAAATCTAAATTTCATTCATTTATTTGCAAAATAGCAACAATAAAACTCATCTTTGTTAAGTCATCTAAAAATAAGTAAGTATGTATATGTTTGTGCATATGTACATTTATCTGTATGTATATGAGGCTGAATTTATGTTTCTTGTATAGGTAGAAGTTTGTATATAGAGAAATAAGCACAAAATTTTAATTCAAAATGTTATTTTAAAATTCAAATTGGTTACAATTTATATTAATCAGTTCTTTAATATTTCAGTCTATTTTCAATTCTCAATTGTACCTAATAATTTAATAAAGCCTATTATAGGACACAAAAAGTGAATTTAGAACTTATTTTGAGCTTAACTAATGTTATCTGAAACTTGCTGCAGACATACAAAAACATTAACACTCAAGAACAAACTGGGAAACAAGTAGTTTGCTTATTTTTTAAAAGATTTTATTTATTTATTTGACACAGAGAGAGAGAGAGAGAGTTAAGCAGGGGGAGCAGGAGGGGAAGAAACAGGCTCCTTGCTGAGCAGGGAGCTCAATGGGAGCCTCTATCCTAGGACCCTGGGATCATGACTGAGCTGAAGGCAGACACTTAACCGACTGAGCCACCCAGACACACATGGAAAAAAAGTAGTTTAAAATGATAAACTATATTACATAGTTCTAGTTTATATGGATATAAAAACATCAATTATTTTTAATGTTCATAGTTTCTAAAATGTTAAGTATACATATTTAGGAAAATCTATGAAGCTTGATGTATATTGATTTAATATCTATTTACATTCAGTTATAGTATATATTTAAAAATAATAAGATCAAAATCATGCTAGGCAGTTAACTATATGTGGGAGAATTTGTAAACATTATTTCTGAACTTATGTAACACTAAATTGACTACTAAATATAAGTGTCTGCCTTTGAAAATATTCTTTAAAAATATTAGTTAGAGTCCAGAAAATTTGTTTCATAGTTGTAATTTTCCAGGCAACATGTATAATATGGCATAAGTTCTTTATTGATGATCTTAAATACCCCTAATTTGAAATTCAGGTAATTTAGGTGGAAAACAAACATTGACTCAATATCTTTTCATTAATATGGTGGGCATAATGATCAACATTGAACTACCAAATAGCTTTTTGTTGCTTGATTGGTGTGCTACTCTATGAAAGACCACCTCTGAATTTCACGCTTAGGTATCTGGTTCAAGCCTATCATTCACAAGTATAGTAAGCATACGCATAAGCTCTAAATTTATTTTTATACTATTGGTCAATTTGAAGCAGCTAACTCCTGTGGAGAATGATTCTCATGGTAAATTATATAGGTCAAAAAAATCAACACCACCTAGAATATTTTTGAAGAACATTATCAGGTACTCATTCTAATTTCAGAAGGCTCAAAATAACTCTTAGTTTTATCTGTATGTAATTGTTTTCACGCTGAACTGGTATGGACCTCACAGAAACAAACTTTAGTAGCCTAGATGAGGGATACATAGCATTAACACAAATCTGTTCTCCTGGGAAATTTTTCTGAATTCTATAGATCTTAAGCCCAACAGGACCTTCCTTTCCCAGAACTATAGAATAGCCCTATATGCTATTTGTTGTTCTACTTTTTCTCCCTCCCTCCCGTCACTCCCCCTCATATATTCATATCACACACATTTGTTGAAAACTCCTACTTGCTTAGCTGTGGCTGAAATTTGGTAGATTCACAGTCTACGATAAGAGTGCCTTAAAACCTCTTTGGCCACTTATAAAAATTTATTTGCAAAATGATATATTGTTTATATAGGCAAGCATAGGTCTGTTTGACAACCCAGAGTGATGTTATTGGTTTCTATTGGGTCTAATGTAATTTAGCTAGAAATAACAACAATTCTTTTTATTTAATTTATTTATTTTCAAGATTTTGTGTATTTATTTGAGAGAGAGGAAGAGAGTGTGAGGGAGGCAGGGGGAGGAAGAGGAAGAAGTAGACTTCCTGCTGAGCAGGGAGCCTGTTGAGGGGCTGGATCCTGGGACATCAAGATCATGACCTGAGCCGAAGACAGAGGCCTAACCAACTGAGTCACTGATGCCTCACCCTTTTTTTAGATTTATTTATCTAAAGGGGAAGAGGGGCAGAGGGAAAGAGAGAGAAAGGAAGAGAGAATCTCAAGCAGACTACCTGCTGAGTGCAGAGCCAGACATGGCTCAGTCTTACAATCCCAAGATCATGACCTGAGCCTAAATCAAGAGTTGGATGCTTGATTTCAAGCAACTGACTGAGCCATCCAGGTGTCCCCCACAAACAATTATTAATCACTCCCTTTAAATTAGCTCTGCATCCTGATCAATTCTGAGACATCAGTTTTTTGTTGTTGTGGTTTGTTTGTTTGTGTTTTGAAAAACCAGTTCTGGATGCATACTGACAATTCCAGTCTTTTCTCATATTGCATCTTGTGGCTTTTATTTCATGCTAAATAGAAGACATCCTGAAACTTTCTAAGGTAACCTAAGCTGTCCAGATGAATATTTTTGAGTCTCTAACATTCAAAATCCAAAATTTGGGCCATAGGCAACTCTGGAATAGATTCAGGTACTTGACCAAAGCAGTTATGCATATTAATTAGGCCATGTACCTGAAAAATGCACTCTGCAAATTTGAATTAAAATTTTATTTACCAGTACAGAGAAATTCTAGCCTCATTTAGCTATTTTACTGGCTTACTGGAATGTAACTTCAAATCTTAAAACAAGAGAAAACTGAAAAGTACAGATCCTTTACTTCTGGGTTATGTTTATTTGTAGTTATCTAATGGGTTTTGGTGCAATTGTAAATGGGATCGGTTCCTTAATTTCTCTTTCTTCTGTCTCATTGTCAGTGTATAGAAATGCAACTGATTTCTGTGCATTGTTTTATATCCTCCCACTTTGCTGAATTCCTGTATGAGATCTAGCACTTTTGGGATGGAGTCTTTTGGGTTTTCCACATAGAATATCAAGTCATCTGTGAAGAGTGAGAGTTGAATTTCTTTTTTGCTGATTTAGATGCCTTTTATTTCTTTTTGTTGTCTGATTGCTGAGGCTAGGACTTCTAGGACTATGATGAACAAGAGTGCTGAGAGTGGACATCCCTGTTGTGTTCCTGACTAAGGCCAGAAAAAGCAGGTCATTTAATCTCTCTTTTTATCCCACATATTCATTCTTAACTATGAGAAAATATATTCTAACTAAAATTCTAAAATCAGTAACAGATTGAGACACATAAAAGTTTCCCAAAATTTTAAAAAAACTATATATATATAGTTTTGCAATATTTTTAATTATATATATAGTTAAGTTTAACTATATATATATTTTAAAATATATATTCAATAATAATGAGATTACAGAGATCATAGAGTTATAATAAAATATATATTATATATAATAATTATATATATATATATATATATAAAAAATAGAGCACAGTAGGAACTCTGAAAGCAAATGCTTTCTGGAAATTATGTCCATCATCCATCCAGCAGCTACCTCAGAATATTTTAGGAAACATAAGAGTACACATAAGAATAACAACAGAAATACCACACACATTCCATAAGTCAAAAAGGAATTACCTCATCACAAGTCATGTCTTTGAGATAATTCCACTCTACAATTATGAGACAATAAGGGTGAAAACAAAAAGTAATGTTTTAGTGTTATTATGGAAATACATTTGACCTCAGGTCTCTCTGAAAGGATTCTGCACCAAATTTTGAGAACTGCTATTTTATGGAATGATTTCCAACCCCAGAACATTTATACTTATATTATTTCCCAAGAAGCTGTTCACTTTGCAGACCTCTTTTTTCTTTTCTTCTACATATGTATATGAATTGAACATAAGAAAAAAGATAAGATTTGAACACTCTCATACCAAGGAAATTTGCAAGCATATTTTCTAATGTAGGTTAAAATCACTGCGTCTCTTAGTTTTATATTCCTTCAGATAATTAATAAAACTACACTTAGAATATTTATTTATTTTTTAAAGATTTTATTTATTTATTTGACAGAGAGAAAGAGATCACAAGTAGGCAGAGAGGCAGGCCGGGTGGGGGGCGGGGGGAAGAGTTCCTGCTGAGCAGAGAGCCTGATGTGGGGCTTCATGCCAGGACCCTGAAATCATGACCTGAGCTGAAGGCAAAGGCTTAAGCCACTGAGCCACCCAGGCAGCCCTACACTTGGAATATTCAAAGTATAATTATGTTCTTTAAGTGTTTCAACTCACTTTTCAAATTATTTTAAATGTTTTATTGTTTCTGAAATAAACATATGTGTGTTCCATTCATTGTAAAAAAATTCTAAAACAAAGAATAAAAGGAAGAATATTAAAATTATCTGAAGACTTAGCATTACACAAATAATGAACCATACTGTTTCATGAGTTCCCTTAACATCACAATAACATTATGTTACTTATTATTTATATAACTTATAAGAATAACATCTGTTTTAAAGTACTTTATATTCTAGCTCTGTTTGTGTCTAGGTCTGTGTGTATATGGATGCTGGGGAATGTATATATCCTCTTACATTTATATTTAACAAAATGCTCTAAAACTAATTTTTCTAACATTTTTGGTGATTTAACAGACTTAGTTTTTGTTCCAGTACAGCACTGTTTTATTTTTTATAAAGAAATAATCTATTTAAATGTATGGTAGAACAACTAGTCTACATTTCTTAAAAATATGTTTGTTTTAGGGACGCCTGGGTGGCTCAGTAGGTTAAAGCCTCTGCCTTCAGCTCAGGTCATGGTCTCAGGGTCCTGGGATCAAGATCCGTATCTGGCTCTCTGCTCGGCAGGGAGCCTGCTTCCTCCTCTCTTGCTACCTGTCTCTCTGCCTACTTGTGATCTCTGTCTGTCAAATAAATAAATAAAAAATCTTTAAAAAAAAAGTTTGTTTTTACTATTCATGCTTGTATTGAAAGTTTGGAATAACTTCATGTAACTTAAATATATATTGGATTTATTGTAATAGAGTAGAACTGAATGAAAATTTTATTCAGAACCATTTTTAGTATCCATTCAGGCAAGTATCTAATCATATTGTGTTTTGTTTTGTTTTGTTTTGATCAGGATTGCACATTCATAATGAAATTAATTTCAAGGAAAGACCCATTATTTGGGTTACTTTAGTGTACAGAATATTTATTCCATTCATTTCTACCTTGTTCTATACCCACATATAATTTCTATTTTATTTTTGGTTATCTGTGAGATAACTATTGACACCTATAATTTTATGTTGTAACAGAGTAGTGCACCAAGCTTTTATAAGATCATATATATTCTAATGATATGTTAGCTATTTGTATTGTTTCCAAGTAGACAGATACATCTTCTATTATTTAAAACAACTGACCAATATCCATTTTATTCATTGTTTTTCTATTTCTTCCAGGACATCATTAAATAATTTTAGTGGGCATTATCTTCTTATTTTCAATTTTCAATAGATGGCTGCTAGTGATTTATCATTAAGCTATGCTACTGTTTAGTAGAATAGTTTAATAATCATGTTCAGGGTTCTCGTTAGCTCTAATTATGTAGTTTCTTTTCTTCTAAAATAATCCGTTCCTTTATGTTCAAATGTCCTTTCAGGAATTCCTTGATAATATATGTATCGTGATTAGTTTTCAGATAATGTGAGATCAGTTATAGCATTTTACCTCCCAATGGACAGCATGTGGGTCTGAACGTGGCTTAGATTCAACTTCTAGTATTACAGTGAGATTCTTTATTAAATTAGATTTTTGGGGTGGGTTTAGATGCAGGCAATTAAGTTTGCACTTTTCAACATACATTCTTGTGGTTCAAGCACATGCTACTAAAGTGGGGGAATCACTGGAGCTTTGGCCTCACTTTCTAATTCTATGTGAATTAGATAAAAAATACATGGGAAAATGCAATGCAAATCTATACACTGCTCATAGGAATCTTCCTCTTTGTGCCACTACCTCTTAGTTTAATTAAGAGTTCCATAAATCTCACTGTGCCCTACTTCTGTTTTGCATTCTTTTTCATGGAAATTGCTATTTCTAAATGGTTAATTTGTAATCACTTTGGTTAAATTATAATAACTTCAGTTACAATTTACTGGTTACTATTATTCAGTATTTTTTCATGGAAGAAAGCATCTGAGTGATTGAAAATCACCTTATCAACTTGCATTGCAAAAAGATGGCACTAAAATTTTTGGTGACTATGATCTTGATCCTATGGATTAGGGGACTGAATGTGAGGTGTAAATCATGACTTGTTCCCTTGTTTCAGTTCAATTCCATATGCTGAAATTTGTGTGTCATAAAATGAAACATGGGTAGTTTAATTTGTTCTTCCTCTATTCAACTCTATAGTAGATTGTTTACAAAAAATGATTTCAATTATCCCACTCTCTGTAATCATGTCCTTTGCAATTTGATTTTGCCATGTTTTCCATCAAGCGAAGGAGTCTTGGGAGAGGGTGGTGGGGTTATGGACATTGGGGAGGGTATGTGCTATGGTGAGTGCTGTGAAGTGTGTAAACCTGGCAATTCACAGACCTGTACCCCTTTGGCTAATAATACATTATATGTTTATAAAAAATTAAAAAAAAAAAGAAGGAGTCTCTTGTACTCTAAATCAAAGTTGTTCTGATGATTTATTTTAGCTAATATAATATAAAGACGCGGGTTTCCAGTTTTAGGCCATAATCCCCAAAACATGAATCTTTCAACTCTCCCTTTTGAATCTCTTCCCTTCCAATGGGAAAATGTTGGAGGGTCAATTTTCCAGACCAATCCATTGTAGATCAGCAATCGACAGAGCTGTAACAAAAGACACATGAGAGAACAGAGCCAAAACCAGAAAAAGCTATTCAGCTTATCATTGTAATAACGTATCTGACTCCATTTTTTTATGTTTGACTGATGACAACTTCTTTTTTTTTTTTTTTAAGATTTATTTATTTGAGAGAGTGAAGGGAAAGAGAGCAAGGGGGAATGTAGGGGGAGAAAGAAAGAGAGTCTTAAGAAGATGCCATGCAGAGCATGGTGCCCAACTAGGAGCTTGATCTCGGGACCCTGAGATCATGACCCTGAAATCAGGACCTGAGCCAAAACCAAGAGTCCAGTGCTTAACAACTGCACACCCAGGAACCCAGAATGCTAACCATTTTTAATCCATAACTGTCCCTCTTTCCATTTTGCCTCAAATCTGGAAAAGCTCATAAGTATATCTGTGTACCCCCTCCACGGTGCTGGCAGGTTCTGAAACCACTGTTACACTCAAGAAACACACCCTAGCCCCATTCCCTAACCACCACAAAAATCCCAAGCCAGCCTCCTTTCCATGGCCTCTCAAGGCATTTTTAGATAAGCTTACTTTTAGATAACTTTAGATAACCTCTGCCCAGCTCTTACCAGAAGACTTCATTTTTAAAATAATAAATTTATTATGTCCTCTTTTTTTCTACATGTGATATCATCTGTCTTGACTTCTGAAATACTTTTGGGCTTTGAGGGGCTGATCCATTCTATTTCTGGAGAGTATCTAAAACAGCCCAAAGTCCTATAGTAAATATTGTTTAAAGCCATTGAAATTTACAGCTGTCTTTGTGATTTATATTTAAGCAAGATTCTGTTTAGAAACATGGGATGTTTTGTTTTTGTTTAGGATTGTGGTATATTTCTGTGTATGAGCATGAATTATCTTTTTCAGTACCTTATAAGCATTTTAAAATGACAATGAGGAACATTTCATGGGTGGGTATCAGCCAGATGTCACTCTTTTTCTTTTTAATCCTTTTTTTAAAAGATTTTTTATGTATTTATTTGACAGGAAGAGAGATCACAAGTAGGCAGAGAGGCAGGCAGAGAGACAGAGGGGGAAGCAGGCTCCCCACTGAGCAAAGACCCCAATGCGGGGCTCAATCCCAGGACTCTGAGATCATGACCTGACCCAAAGGCAGAGGCTTAACCCAGTGAGCCACCCAGGTGCCCCCACCCAGATGTCACTCTTAATAAAAAACCTAAAATGAAAAACTGAGGAGCTCTAATACTTAATATTTCTACAATAGATATTTATTACCACAAAATCATCTACTTAAAACAACGCACATTTATTATCTCACCGTTTCATTGTAAAACAGGAGTCAGGAATTGTCTTTCCTGGGTCCTTTGCTTAGGATCTCACAAGGCTTCACTCAACGTGTAGGATGGGGTTGATGTCTCATCTGAGGCTTGACTGGGAATGCACTTTCAAGGTCATTCAGATTATTGTTAGAATTCAGTTTTTTGCAACTGTAGGACTAAGGACTTCATTGTTTTGTTCTCTGTCAGTCTAAATTTTCCCTCAGTGACTAGAGCCTCTCACAGTTACTTGCCATGTGGAATTTCCTAAAATACCTACTTGTTTGGTCAAATTCAGCAAGATAGAGAAAGAGACACTCCATCAAGATGGATGCTCCAATTTTATGCCTTGCAATCATGTAATGACATAATCATAATCATATACCTCCTGTCACTTTTATCATTTTCTATTGATTAGAAGCAAGTCACACATTCTGCTTATATTCAAGGGGAAAAAATCACATAAGGGCGGGAATGTCAGGAAGGGGGCTCCTAAAAGTCATCTTGAGAATCTGATTGCACAGACTGTCCGCAAACCCACTTGTTCATTTAAACCACAATCTACTACATTATTTCTGGCACAAAGGGAATTATTGAAGCTTGATTAGTTAGCAGTTTTCTCAAGTTATATGATTACTAGAACTGTTTTTTGTTTGTTTATTTGATTATCATGGTTTTTTTAAACATCTTAATTTTAATTTTTTCACTGTTCCAAGATTCCAAGATTCACTGTTCATGCACCACACCCAGTGCTCCATGCAATACGTGCCCTCCTTAATACACACCACCAGGCTCACCCATCTCCCCAACCACCTCCCCTCCAAAATTGTTTGTTTCTCAGAGTCCACAGAGTTCACAGTTTCTCATGCTTCATCTCCCTCTCTGGTTTACCCCATTCACTTTTCCTTTCCTTCTCCTAATGTCCTCCATGTTATTCCCTATGCTCCACAAGTAAGTGAAACCACATGATAATTGACTATTCCTGTTTGACTTATTTCACTCAGCATTATCTCTAGTCCTGTCCATGCTGATACAAAACTTGGTTACTCATTATTTCTTCATAATACTCCATTGTATATATGGACCATATCTCCTTTATCCATTTGTCTGTTGAAGGGCATCTTGGCTCTTTCCTCATTTTGGTGATTGTGAACATTGTTGCTATAAACATTGGAGTACATTTGGTGCTTCTTTTCACTACATCTCTATCTTTGTGGTAAATACCCTGTAGTGTAATTGCAGGGTCATAGAGTAGCTCTATTTTTAATTTTTGAGGAATCTCCACACTGTTTTTCAAAGTGGTTGCACCAACTTGTATTCCCACCAACAGTGTAAGAGGGTTCTAAGGGCATGTTTCAATATCAGCTTTGCAACGTGACAATTTTTAGCCATAGAAAATTATTTAATAATTATTTTAATAATTTTTAATGTCTGATTCTTTGGCTGAAAAATAGTGTTAACAATGATGCCTACTTGATAGCATATCATGGGGACAACTTAGGTTAGTTTTCAAGACAAAGTCAACACAGCAGAAAGTCTTTATTATGCTTTTTACATCACGTTTTAGGCATTTAATGCCATTTTAGCCATTATTTTATAAAGTCATACGTGGAGCGCACACATAAGATCATGGCCTATGCTTCGGTATTATATTATTAAAGAATGTTAAAGTGATACTGAATTTCTTCATGTAACCTAAAAGTATGTAACAAATAAAACCAGAAAACCAGTAAACAGACTCCTAACCATAGAGAACACACTGAGGGTTATTGGAGGGGAGGTGAGTAGGGGAATGGATTAAATGGGTGGTGGGAATTAAGGAGGGTGCTTATTGTGATGATCACTGGGTGTTGTATAAAAATGATAAATCACTAGACTCCATACCTGAAACTAATGTTACACTATATGTTAACTAACTGGAATTTAAATAAAAACTTGTAAAAAAATAAATAAATAAAACAAATTCCCCATTTATAAAAAAATAAAAATAAAAATAAGAGAGTGATAGTGAATAGGAAAACTTTATAATACATATACAAATTCATTAATACAGGGGCACCTGGTTGGCTCAGTGGGTTAAGCCACTGCCTTTGGATCAGGTCATGATCTCAGGGTCCTGGGATCCAGCCACATACCCGGCTTTCTGCTCAGCAGGGAGCCCACTTCTGCCTGCCTCTCTGCCTACTTGTGATCTCTCTCTCTCTGTGTCAAATAAATAAATAAAATCTTTAAAAATATTCATTAATACAAAGGAAAATAAACTGTTTTTTTTTTTAAGATTTTATTTATTTATTTGTCAGAGAGAGAGAGCACGAGAGCAAGCACAGGCAGACAGCGTGGCAGGCAGAGAGAAGTAGGCTCCCTGCGGAGCAAGGAGCCCGATGTGGGACTCGATTCCAGGACGCCGGGACCATGACCTGAGCCGAAGGCAGCTGCTTAACCAACTGAGCCACCCAGGCGTCCCAATAAACTGGTTTTTAAGAAATTACATTTTTATATTTGTACTAACTTAGGGTGAAACGCCTATTTAAGCATTTTCAGTTTCCATATAAGAAAATTACATTAACCTAAATTCTTTTTTACATACAAATGTCTAGTCCAAAGGCAGTATTTAATATTATGTAATTTATGTTTATTAAATATACATTTTTATTATTCTTGATACAAGATGTTTCTAACTTATTTAATATGTTTATGTTTTCTTATGGCTTCCAATTTAAATAAAATGGAAACTTTTCTTAATGCTAGCATTACTTTATATAACTAGAAATATTCTGATATAGCATAGTACACCTATAATATAAATTTTAATCTCATTAAATCAATATTGAGAGTGGCCCAAATTAGATGACTGAAACATTTAGCTATAGCATCCAAAAATGCGGTACATAGAATTTCTGTCATTCAGTATTATGAAAAGCTTAATAAATTTATGGTGAAGGGGACAAATAAAGTCAGCCAATTACTACAGAATACTAAGACAAAATTAGAAAACTTTTTAAGGCTAAAGAAAATAGAACATTATGACTGAGTAAAAGCATGTTTAGAAATAACTGAAGAGAATGTGGACATAGTTCTAGAACAAAACTAGAACTAGAAACTTGGGATAAAGAAATGTGAAAAATAAAGGATGTTATGAATTTGATTAAGCACCACTTGCCACATTGTCCTTTTCTCATTATGCTTTGCGTTTAGTTTTATGTATCAATTTGGTGAGGCCAAAGTACCCGGTAGTTTAAGCAATACTAGGTGTTGTGTGAAGCTATTTTGTAGACAGCGTTAACATCTACCATCAGTTAACTTCAAGATTTATCTTCCATAATGCCAGTGGGCCTCATCCAATTAGATAAATGGCTTAAGAACAAAAACTGAGGTTTTCTAAAGAAATTGTGACTCAGAAATAATGTCAATTCCTGCCAAGGTTTCAGTATGCCAGTTTACTAAATTTTGGACTCAAGACCCCAAATTAACTGTTGCCTGAGTTTTAGATTGCTGGTCTAACTTACAGATTTTGTACCAGAAGGCCCAGCAATCACATGAGCCAATTCCTTAAAATAAATCCCTTAACACATACATATAAATACACACACATATATAAATATATGTGTAAATACAAATGTAAATATAAAAGGGTGTGTATGTGTGTGGAGCTATAAAGAGATAGATGGTAGATGATAGATAGATGATAGACACATACCTAGATCTGCATGTAGACATATCATACTGGTTCTCTGAAAACCCCTGCCTGATATAGTCATCAGTCTTAAACCAACTACTCACTTTGAACCAGAAGTCCTGACCTACCTACCCAAACTTCAAACCTTTTCTTCTCCACCAATTTTTATATATTATTACATATTCTGTTTTAATGTCCCACCCCATTTTTTTATATTTATTTATTTTCAATTTGTTATAAGGATTGCTAACTCACTGCAATTTGGTGCTATTGGGGAAAGGAAGCTGGGCTTTATAGCCTCGCTCTTGGGCTAAGTTCCGTGGGAGAATCTTACTGTCAAAATTTCTCAACTCTTTGATCACTCCCCAAATTAGAGGAATATTCTGCATACAGTCCAGTTTATTTTGGTCTGCCCCTTACGTATTTAATATCACCCTATTATGCATCCTTCATAACATTTTTCACAATCTGTAATCATGAGAAATTATATATTTTTAAAGTTTAATTTTGACTCCACTAACTAGGCAGTAATACTCATGAGTTCAAGATTCTTGTCTGCCTTGTTTATCACTATGTGCTTTGTTTTGTGCAGGGTTTGGACATAAAGCTGATCAAAATATATTTAAAGAGCAGCAAGAATGTGTTTCATTGATAAAGAGATGTGATTGTTCCCTTCCTCTTCAGCAGAGACTTCCTCCGTTAAAAACACTCCTGTGCTGAGTGGTGCCTGGGTGGCTCAGGCAGCTAAGTGTCCCACTCTTAATTTTGGCTCAGATCATGGTCTTGGGGTTGTGAGATGAAGCCCCTCTTGGGCTTCACCCTCAGCAGGGAGTCTGCTTGAGATTCTCACTCTCCCTCTGCCCCTCTCCCCCCACAAAAATAAATAAGTAAATCTTAACAAAACAAAACAAACAAAAAAACCCACTCCTCTATTGAAATCTTTTATTTTCTGGATGACTGAAAAGAGGAGGCAGATTTATGAACAAGGTAGTCAGGATTGCCCTAGCCAAGTTTCAGGATATAGGTGTACTTTTCTACAATTATCCTTTATTGATAAAATACCAACTCTTGGGAGGTCTTTCCTTCACCAAAAAGAATAGTTCAAGTGGATCAGTAAGGCAAAGAAGGTGTTTACACAATGTCAGTTAGTGGATGCAGATGTAGCTTCAGCTCCAATAGATTCCCTAAGGCTGATTGGATCTTTATCAGCGGGCTATCCTCCTTTTATTACCATGTGAAATGCTACTGTTTGAAGCTTCTGACCTCATCTACTGTGATGACTCATCTCTTTCTCTTCAAATCTCCCTGTCCATTGATCTATCAACTTGTCTCCAATAGGAGTGCAGGAATAGCTGAAGACATTCTATTATTTTACCTTAAAAAGGGTATATGTTATTTTTTTTTAATTCTTGTGGCATTTTATTTTTGATTCTTGAATCTATTTAGGTAACCAAATTATCAGTATTTAGGCCTTTATCTCTGCACTCTCAGTAAGTCAATCATAATACATCTCCAGACAATGTGGGTAGAGCAGCATTTATATGAATATTCAAGAAGAATAGCATATATAACATTTCAGGATACAGTTCTATTACAAATGATTGAATAAATGAGTGGATGGGTGGATGGATGATAGAAAATGGTAATAAAAATACAGCACATGTTCAAACTACAGTTTGATACTGAAAAAGCAATAGGCAATGTGGAAAGCGAAATTTGATTGGTATTCTTTTTTTATGTTAACAGTGTTAAAACACTCTACTCTCTGATGGATGTCTGTCAAGAGTTGTAGAGAAATCATGATCATGCTTTTCACAATTCTACCATTCTGCGATTTATCCAGACCTTAAGGTTAATCCATCTATTTCTGTTTACACTTTAAGAAAAATATTGCATTTGATTATGTAAGTTGTTGAAAGTTTGACAGAAAACAGGGGACAAATGAAAGCCCTGAAAATGCAGGGCCTTTGATTCCATTCTGCCATCTTTTCCACTTGCTTCAGGCTGTCACATTTATATATGTCTGTAGTAAAGTTAACTAGTCAGAAATAGTGGAAACCAGCAAAATTTTGATTTTGAATCAAAGGCGTAAATAGAGATATGTTCTGAACACAATTTAAAATATTTTATGCTTTTGTTTTAATTTCATAACATCATCTCTACTGATATTTTAATAGACAAAAATTTACCAAAATTATTATATTTGTGTCTTACCCTATTTTACTGGATTATTTGACCAAACAGATTTGCAATACTTTATTTTTTATAGTTGCAATTAAACAGCTTTCATTAAGTAATGTATCAAGGTATACTTTCTCCAGTTATGAAGTACATGATTACACAATTTATTATGTCTATTTGATATTTTTATAACAGCTGGTAAATAATGGAACACTTTAATAATTATAGAATTTACAATGGTTAAACTGTACAGTATACTTGCTACTATTTTGAAATGACATAGGTATAATTTGCATAATTTACACTCATATGATTCACTTCTAAGTGTAATATGATGCACAGTACCAAGCTGATTAATTTTTCCTTGGTTTACTATCCAGACTGTGGTCAAAGTTTTAGTAAATTAATTTGACCACCATTATATGTAATGGACTGAAGTTACATTAATCTAAGTGATATATCCCCATCAAAGCTTATAAAGAACTAATTCATCTGAATGGGAACTAGCAAAGTTGATTATGTTTTCAACACAAGGAAAAAATACTATGCATGGTTTTATAACATAAACTTAAACATTAGCCCTTATAAAAGATTATACACACACACACACATATATATATTTCAAAACACTGCTTAATTTTTTATAGGGTGGTGGAAGCTGAAGAAATGTGGTGGGTAGCATTTGTTATAGAGAGGACATAATTATATTAACCCAAGTATAACAAATGTCTAAAATGTACTATTATTAATTTTAATGCATAATAAAATATAAATTACAACTCCACAAAGAGAATTAAAACAGAAGATTATAAAAGATCATTATAGATTCAATTTGGTAACCCTTTCATATTCATTAATAATCCTCCAAGTGAGAAATCATAAGCAATAGGAGTGTACCCTTAACCATAAAAATTATTTAAATTTTCTACCCTAGTTCTTAACCTTCTTTAATATAAGTGCACACACATATTATACCCCATTCGTGCCACCCACATAAAATTTAACATGAATAATTTTTTAGAGAATATATAAGTTAAATATAAAATTATTTCTAATACTCTCAAAAGAATTGCCTCTTGTAAGAGTATGTGTATTTTTAAATTTCAAAGGTTATTTAAATAATTCCTGGAACTTTTAAATATATGGCAATATTATGGACTGAATAATGTTTCCCCCCAAATACATATGCTGAAATTTTCATCCCCAGTGTGATACCTGAGAAGTAAGTAAGAAGGAAGAAATATATGGTTCAGGTTTGAAAGTGTGTTTGATTATTATTAAAGAAAATGTTTCTAATAACGTCACTTGAATGCAAAGAGTATATAGATTTGATATAATTACTTATAGTCAAATATTAGGCGTGTCCCTCCATTTATGCAAAACAAACCCAGGTGTAAAATGCTAATATTGAAGGGCACCTGGGTGGCTCAGTGGGTTAAGCCTCTGCCTTCGGCTCAGGTCATGATCTCAGGGTCCTGGGATCAAGGCCCGCATCGGGCTCTCTGCTCAGCGGGGAGCCTGCTTTCTCCTCTCTCTCTCTATGCCTGCCTCTCTGCATACTTGTGATCTCTCTCTCTGTTTCAAATAAATAAAATCTTAAAAAAAATGCTAATATTGAAATAATTTGAAGTCATATTAAAACCTAAAGTCGAAGAGAGTAAAGCTTGACAGATTTACTGCTAACAAACTGAACATTTCTATACTACAATGACCATGAATAAAGATAAAAGCAAGTAATAAAATTGGGGAGATATTTGATTTTTTAAAATATTTTCACATAATCTTTATTGATTTATAAAAAAAGTTATTTTTATTAACAAGGAATGAACTCCAAATATGATAATTTGTCAACTTTATCTTACCTTCCCACCAAGCAGGCCCTGAAATTTATTGTCCCACACCTCTTTTTATTTTTCTCTTCCCTTCATTTCTTACCTACACATTTAAGAAAAGTTTTTACAAAAATATAATTATCTGTATAAAGTATTAGCATCTAAACTTGTTTCTTTTGCCACTGGTGGAAAAAATATCCTAAACATTTACTTATGCTGACAGATAGGGAAAAAATAATACCGATTGCTGCATAATTCTGGATATATCCTACCACATATGGACCAAAGTATTATCTATGGCTGCATAATTCTCCTTTCATTATAATTTATTCAAACATTGCCCTGTTGATGGATATCCACATTTTTTTCTAAGTTAAATATAACTTTATGACTTCTGGGACTCTGTGAGGTTCACCCTGATAATTGGCTTGTTTCCTGAAAGCAAAGGGGAAGGGGGGAAAAAAAGCAAGGAAAGGAAACTGTAAGAGACTCTTAACTATAGAGAACAAACTGAGGGTTACTGGAGGGGTGGTGGGTGAGGGGTGGGGTAATTTGGGCAGTAAGTGTTAAGGACAGCACTGGTGATGAGCACTGGGTGTTACACGGAAGTGATGAATCACTAAAATCTACACCTGAAATTAATGTTATACTATATGTTAACTAACTAGAATTTAAATTCAAATTTGAAACAAAAAACAAACAAAAGCTCCTTTTGTAACAGATATGTGGCTCATTTGCACACTGCAGCTTTGGTCCAGGTTTCTGCAACACTGCTGGTGTTGGCCTGCTTCCACCACATGCCTCTCTAAGAAGACCAACTCAGGAAATCATTCTGTCTGCTAGAGGCACACTTACCTTCCTCAATATCTGATTTTTTCCCCAGTTATTTTCTTGTGTTTGTGCCACCCAGCTTGGCTGGGACTTCTGCTCTATTTGTATATGTGTGTGTATGTGTATGTGTGTGGGTGTGTGTCTGTGTGTGTGTGTTGTAGAATCCCTGTATTGTGCTCTATGTTCTAATCCCTATTAATGTGCTCTATTTTCCCTGACTCTGTGAAATTTGATCCTTGATTATCAGCAAAACAAACTGCAATAAGAACTGAACCCAAATACTACAGGATTATTGGTCCATCATGAGACTACCTACTACTATCATTCCCACTTCCTTTTATATATATAAAAAGGTCAGAATAACCCAAACTACACACCCAAGACTTACATGCACAGAATATCTATAATAAGCTAAAGAGAAGTGCTCGAGTAGGAATAGGGATAGAGGGAAAATAGACACTTAAAATATTATAAGCTGTATATGCAGAAGTATCTTGTAGTAATTTAGAATATATATGATGAAGCAACTAGCAAGCAACAACTTTTTTCTGAAGATTTGAAAGACTGAAAAAAAATGAATCAGTTGTCAAAATCAAAACTAATTATATGCAATTATATAGATATGCCAGTCATCAGACGAATAATGTTCACCATGGCTTCATTGATGTAATGTTACAAAATGAAAAACATCAGATTGCTTTTAGTCTCAAGTGGAAGGGTTAGCGTAACTCAAAAACTTAAAGGGCATGACTCTGCTGATGGGTTTGGCAACAAATGCACTAAGGACAACATTGACCCCTTTACTATTTACCACTGTTAGAGCAGAATCATGTGTTCAGTCCTCGCTACTACTGTTCCTCACTTAGTTTGCGTGTATCTGTATTTAGTTCTCCCTGAGAAATTTCTTTTTTGCAGAGATTCATAAATGCCACAGTGAATTGATCTTAAACCAGACACCACGTAGGGTATTTGGTTGATATGGATACAGCTGAAGAGTCTAGAAGTAGCATTCTTTTTCTGCCTCTTTTCTTACCAATTCTCTTACCCCTAAGCATCATCACAGCTTTCCTTAATCATGTCTCCTGAGAAACTATTAAACAAACAAAAAAGATCACTTTTCTTTTACCTGTCTTAATTTTTGATTGCAAAGTAGTTTCCCAGCTGAGTGGCTGAGCAGTGAGGGCCTTATTTGTAACTCCAACCTCATTTAATTAATTTAAGAAGAGTGAATCCAATGGGAGAAATACCAGGAAGAGCTCTAGCTGCTCTGCTGGACAAGCAGAGGCTCCTTGGGGTTTTCAGTTTTCCATCCAGATCTTAGCTAACTGCAGATCACTACAGGAATGGTACCCAAGAGAGGCCACTGCCTGATCAGGTTCAGGTTTTAAAGAATATCAGGTAAATGCAACCTAATGAAAAGAAGAAAAAAATCCACAGGGAAGACAAAAGTTAAAAAAAAAAAAAAAGTTGATTTGAAAGTCAATACAAAGAATCCTGTACTAATTACTCAAAAAAGAAGAAAGCATATGTCTCCTGAGAGTACAATGACATGACTGCAGTGGTCTGTATGTTATCAGATAAGCATATGGTCATGTGCAAGGAGGAGGAATGAGTGTTGGGTTGTAACATAGAGTATCAGAAATCACACCACCTGTGACAGCTACATTGGAAGGAAATGCATTAATATGAAAATAGAATTCTATAGGCATTTCCAAAATTGTCTGAACACATTATACATTTAATTTTACTTTTCTCTAAGGACAGAGCAAAGATACCACATTTCAACCCAGAGAGATTCCAGATGTTCAGAATTATGGAAAGATTTGAGTGCACAAAGATTATCTTCAAATGGTAGTCAGTAGAGGACCAGGTTTACCGTAAGTTCATATACCTACCTAAGCATCCAGGCAGTAAACCCTATCATCTTTGTAATCTCCAATTTAAGTAATTAAAAGTTTACATATATTAAATTAGCCAACTATGCAAAAAACCTTTGAACTATTTTACTATAATCATTTTCAGATGAGATATCAGAGGCCGAAAGAATGCAATGCCAGTGTCTGTGCAGTAAGAATTAGAGCTGAGATTTAAACTGCAGTTTGAGAGTGTGTGTCCTTCACTCTGGCACTGTACCACAGCTTCGAACACTAAACGGCGATGTAAGACAGGATCAGCACAACAGAATTGCAAACCATACATGTTTTCACAATCCCTCAGAGTATAAATATGAAGTCACATTTTAATAGCGTTCTTTTATCATTTTAATATATGGGTATTTTTTGTAGGACATTTAAGAATAAATATAAATTGTACTTATTTCCATAATTTCAGGGATAACTGTTTTCATTTAGAATCTGTTGCATTTTTCTAGACTCTCCTCTCACTATTCTTTCTAATCTGTGATTTGAGAAAATCATTTTATTAGTTTAGGAAAAAGAAAGCAACGGAAATGGTCGTTTGTTATATAAATTCAAAGCAAATACATATTCATTGTTTCAGAGTAGGAATAGAAGTCATGTTTAATTTGAATACAGATATTAGTATATTATGGTTTAGTAATATGATATTTGTCAGATTATGTTCTAAGACTGAGAATGATATTTTATTTTTATTTCAACAACTCTCTTTTTTAGGGTGGCATTAGGAGGGGAAAAAAAGCAGCACATGGCTGGATAGACTATAAATCTCTAGAGCTTTCTGCCTAAGGAGTTTTTGTTGTTTAACTAGAAAATAAACTTTTCTTTTCTTTCTTGGAGGATAGTTTTGTTTTTGTTTTTCTTAGTATTTTCTTCAGTTGGTTGACATTACAGAAAAAGATTGACTAAGAAAAGCTGAAAATTCTGCTTTCACAAATTTGGAATGGAACTTGGAATTTGGCAATGGAATGTGCAATGTCGTTTAGAAATCCAAGTGACAATTTGTGGGAACGGTGGAAAGATCCAATTCACCAGCTCTACGTGCAATTCAGCACCACTCTCTCACCTTACAGAGTGGCAACTTTGAGAGACTTCCAATCCAATAACCTGTCATAGAACTGGGATTTCACAGGGAGCACCATTAGCAGTGACTTCTCGGAGGTCTTTCAGTGGTCTCTGAGGGGTCTCTACAGAAGGTCTGAGCTGGAGAAAAATATCATGACAGAAGCCACAGAGTTACTGTCATGCCCAAGCTCTATGGTAAGCTTATGCGGGCCTTCTCAAGCAGACATCTAAAAGCAAGCACTAAGGAAGGTTTTTCCGGGGTCATGGTTCCAAGAAAGAGAAAGTATGCTGCTGGGGACACAAGTCCTTTCTAAACGAACGTTAAATATGGCTAATTTTGTGTACATAGACTTCTGACACCAGGACATCTGGATTGGTGTGTGTGTGCGTGCGTGTGTGTGCGTGTGACTATTTTTTAAATCATATTTTTTCTGTATACTGTTTCATTACCTATTTCTTTCCTTAGAAATATAATATGAACATTTCCCCCAAATGTTTGAGCTTTGAAAATTCAAATGCAAAGAATAAGTTTTTTTTTTTTTTTCCTTCTCCTTCCATCTAAAGATCTTCTACCATTTTATTCCATTTCAAAAGAAGATTGGACATTGGGTGAGAAGTTCAGCTTCCCCCTCTTATAAGCTGTTGGTACTAATATTTCTATTTTGAAATTTGCTGAGCTCAACTAAAATGGCAGGCAATTACTTCCCTGTATTCTCAGGGTATCTTTCTCCCAGCTGTGGATATTTTTCTGAGGAAAGGGCATGATAGGTGTCAGCTCTCGGCAACTTAGTATTACAGGCTGGTATTTTTTATTCTTAAGAGAGATTCATTTATTGACTTTTTTTCTTAAACCATAAGTACATACATGGACATTCCAGGGAATAATAGAAGTCATAGGTTATAGTTGGTGCATTTTCTTGGGTCATCTATTATAATTTTGGTTGGTAATAAGAATATAGAGGAAAGAAACAGGTACTTAGGAATTTCTGAGTTGTGCTTGCTTTTTGATAACTTGGTGTTCCTGAATATTTTTGGTCTGAATTCTAGGAGAAATGCCAGAAATGCCCTGGTGGAAACACATAGGCTGGCTTGCACCATATGGGAATTCAGAAAAGTAACTCATTAAGTGATCCTAAAGAACTCTGAACTTGTGTAGTAATTGTGGTTTATGCCTTCTTATAGCTTCTTTTGAACCTTCAATCAATTTTCTTTATTATTTTTTAAAAGATTTTATTTATTTATTTGACAGAGAGATAGAGAGCACAAGTAGGCAGAGTGGCAGGCAGAGGCAGAGAGAAAAGCAGACTCCTTGCTGAGCAAGGAGCCTGATTCAGGGTTCAATCCCAGGACCCTGGGACCATGACCTGAGCCTAAGGCAGACGCTTAGCTGACTGAGCCATCCAGGTGCCCCTCAATCAATCTCCTTTAAAAATTAAATCTAATCTTAAAAAATAATTAATCTAATCTTTTACTAGACTGTGGAATACTAAGAAAAAAGATGAATTCTACACCAAGAATGTATCAATAAAAAGAAGTTAAGAAAGAAAATACAAGAGATATATTACTTAAAATAGCTTTAGTTTGGGGTGTCTGGGTGGCTTAGTTGGTTAAATGTCTGCCTTCAACTTAGGTCATTATCTCAGGGTCCTGGGATGGAGCCCCAAATTGGGCTCTCTGCTCAGTGGGAAGTCTGCTTTTCCCTCTCACTCTCCTTCTGTGCTCTCTTTTTATAAAATCTTTTTTTAATTGCTTTAGATTATCCCTTTTTATTATGTCACCCCAACAATTTTTAATGTCAGATTATTTTAAATGTATCACTCTCATTTGTTAAAAAACAATTAATGCATCCACCATTTTTAAAGAATGACTTTAAAGAATACAATTGTTTATTTAGGATGGATTTAAGAATATTGAGAAGTAGACTAGATAATGTTCACTTCTGAAAAGTATGAAGTAATGAACTAAGAATAATTTGGGTATTATCCAACAAACTAAAATTTTAAAGATCTATTTTTTTTCAAGGCAAATGTTTGGAAATTCATAGAGCTGGAACTTTTTTCAATTTCTGATAGGCACAGCATGTCAATGCAAGTTGCAGTTAGGCAGTCCTGTGCATTAATTAGAAAAGGTCAAGCTGTGCAGAGGAAATGAGTGCAGTTCATATGGGTGAGAGCTTAGAAAGTACAAGCTGTGACAATGAATTCCAAATCTTAACATCTTAACTAATTACCGGTGGTTTCTCCAAATAAAATGATACTGAATGTTCAAGCATGCTTAAGAGGAGACTTTCTACCTTAGATAGAAGCCTAAAGAAAATGATGTAATTTTTAAAGTAATTTATAGCTTGTAATATCCCATCTTCAAAAACAGTGCCTTATGATTTTAATAACATACTGTGAGACAAGTAGGTCATTATTCCTATTTTATTGAAGAGAAAAACAAAACTCAAAAGAGAATTGGCAACTTGTCAAGGTCAAACAGGTTGTAAGTGACAGACTGCATGGAAACTTGTCTTCTGTTCCTTTGAAATAGTTTCAGAATATGATCTATTTTAAAATCAACATGGTGGGGCACCTGGGTGGCTCAGTGGGTTAAAGCCTCTGCCTTTGGCTCAGGTCATGATCCCAGGGTCCTGGGATCAAGCCCCACATTGGGCTTTCTGCTCAGCGGGGAGCCTGCTTCCCCCTCTCTCTCTGCGTGCCTCTCTGCCTACTTGTGATCTCTCTGTGTCAAATGAATAAATAAAATATTTAAAAAAAAATCAACATGGTATTTTGTAGAGGTCCCACCAACTCATTTATGTAAGCTCCTGTCCAGAGCTTTGCAAATTTAGATGAGTTGTAGAATGCTTCAGAAGTGTATTTAAATTGTTGCTTTACAGGGTTAATATTTTCAAAATTTCAAGTCAATATTAAAGGAATATAGTTTTATTATCAAAAATTCTTAGTCATCCTAAAACTTCTTTATTTAAAGTCATTTATGGGCAACTCAGAATCATAGCATTTCTTCAAAAAATGTACAGAGACAGACACTTCCTCTAGTTAGGATCCTTGGAGGTTGGTGTCCACACCAAAGCTACCCCTCTGGGCAGAGAAAAGAGAAGATGACATAGGGAAAATCTCTGGGAGGAAAAAAATAGAGGCAAGGTAGGGGGTGGAGGAGAGAACAAAGGAACATAAGTTTATCTTTTCCCACTTATTTAGAAAGAAAGCAAAGTATAAGGAGCAGACAAAGTTAATTTCAGAGCCATCTCCTCCACTCCTACCCTAAACCCTAAGGGTCAATATCCAAATGATTATGGATTACCTGAAGAATGATGCAGATGGCCTGGAAACCTAGAATTTCACCACCAGGGATCCAAAAGAGGATCAAGCCTTTATGTACTTAAGGTATCCATTACATATAATGAAAACTTCTTATGTATCTAGTATGGTACTAGTACCATCCATGACGTATTGAAAGAATAGTCACTCAAACAATTTTCCATGTTCTGTGGTTCAGATGATGAATCCTGGTTCCACAAAGCTTGCCTTTACACTGACAGGCATGTATTAGAGAAGGAATATGCTGCTTTGAGTGATAAAATGCTTTTTATCTCAAGAGTCCATTCTGGTTGATCAGGGTTCTAAGGCTCTGCTAAAGAGACTTTAAGGTGGTTGTACAAACCACTGGACGTGTAGATGCCTAGGGTGTCTGAAAGAGCAGCCTGCAAACAGTAGAACCCTTAAAAACTGAGAGCAATGATGGGGAAGGTGATCAGTGACAGAGCATGACACAAACTTACAGTGTTTTCCCAGTGATTTTATTTGGTAGGACAAGGCAGCCCACCAGCAAATTTAGTGAGGACAGAAGGCAATGTGCAACTGTAGGTACCATGTGCAACACCTCAACCAGCAGACGGTGTGGGTTTTGAGCAACTAGTTTTCATCATTGTTATAGTTTCTATTGTTGCTGCTGCAGCCACTCTTTTTAGTTAGAGCAAAATCAGTCATGGCATCAATATTAATTATAAACAGATATGCAAGCTCAAGTTTGCATAGAGTATCAGCTTCTCTGTAAAGGATATAAGGTATTCTATCATTATCAAGAAACTATTCATCTTCTGGTTGAATAATCTGAAATCCTTTAATCTTAATAAATATTTTGCATTTTAATCATTTAATCCTTTTAATTACTCTGCTTTGTACTTTCCCAAATGATTTATCCCAAGTTTTAGAAACTAGAACAAAATAGAGATATTTATTATACCTATGAAAGTTACTAACTAAAATTCTATGATACTCTAATATTTCCTACATAGTTATTTCCATATTGTTAATATATATTTCTCATTATTTTTTGCATTAATGCTAGCAACTCATGTTTAATGATAGCTCATATTCAGTACATTGCTTCTAGATACTATATTGCCTATTTTTTGTTTGTTTTTCTTCTCTATTGCATTTTTTTCTCTTAATTTTTAATTTAAGAAACACTGATTATGTCCGGAAATTCTCAAATTCATTTCAAATTTAAATGCTCTTCCGTGAATGACAAGAATGTCTTCCACTCTGTGGTTATTTAAGTACTCATAAAGATTGCTTTTTATGGTAAATTTCTAATGAAAAATTTAAGTACTAAGTCAATGATGTTCTTTTATAGACATTGTCTGATGTGTCCTTCTGAGCATTTTACTCTAATAATAGATACAAAGAACTAACCATCTTCTGTCCCTCAGTATTTAATGATTATAGTGCTCCTTAAATATCAGCTCAGCTTATCATAGAACATACAAGATAAAACCAAACTTCTGTAATTATAATGCTTTGCCTGATTCATAAAACAAAATTTCAAAAAAGCTTAGTGATACCCGCTTCCATTTATATGCATTTCAGAATAACTCCAATGATAATAATTCTAATGACCAATTTTTATTTCAAATCTGTATAAAATTATAAAATGAAAAAACAAATCAGGAAATGTTATTACTGAAACATCAATGTCATACTTGTATCACATGGGCCAGCTCTATAAAACAGAAAGCTCTATAAAACAGAAAAGGATTATAGACTGATAGGTAGTAATATTTATGGAACAATAAATTTATACACTAGTTTTTTGTTGCTTATCTGTATCAGTTTTTAATCCTTGGTTGCTGCTCACCTTAAGACTGTGATCTACCAAGTGGCTATTTCATATATAAGTGGTTATATCAGAGGAAAAGTAATGGTTTAACTTTGCACATGTATATGACATTTATTTGGAATAAAAGTGTATTGATTCTTTTGGATATTTCACTATGTTCTTCAAAATATAATTTGAAAGTATGTACATTTCTTAAATTAACAATATTGGCCAATTGATCTTAGTCAACCTTGAATGAACAGAGTGCAAATTGTCATGTCATGGGCACCTGGGTGGCTCAGTGGGTTAAAACCTCTGCCTTGGCTCAGGTCATGATCCCAGGGTCCTGGGATCAAGTCCCGCATTTGGCTCTCTGCTCAGCGGGGAGCCAGCTTCCCCCCATCTCTCTCTCTCTGCCTGCCTCTCTGCCTACTTGTGATCTCTGTCTGTCAAATAAATAAATAAAAATTTAAAAAAAATTGTCATGTCATTTCCCCATTATTTTTAATTTTTATTACAACAAGCTCCATTATGGTGTGTGATATTTTTGTATATTAAATCTTCACTTTTTCCCAGTTCTTCTACTGTCTTGTGGTATGTCTTCTATTCATAGGAACTATACAAATTATTAATAGATGGCTTATTTAAATTTAATCTTTGATCAAAGGGGTAACATAAATATTGCCCTCAGAGTGTCATAAATACAAATATAAATAATGAATAAGTCTTGAATTAGGAATGGATAATTACAAAGAACTTTATAAGTTTAACTTCTTTGTAAAACAAACCAAAATAGAATTTTAAAATTAAAAATAAAAAATTAACACCTTACTATTTTTGTTGCTCTGATATGTTCATTGCAGTTATGATGGTATTATATGTTATAAAATATCAAAATCAGCAGGAATCCATTAAAGTTCCAAAGTAATATTCAATTAAAGTACATTTAATAAAAGCATAGAACAATTTCCAGCCAGAAACAAACTTTTTTTCTAATAGGAGAAAAGACTTAAAAATTGCATGTTTCCTTCAAATCTGCATTTTAAAAAAATTATGTCACAATCAGTTGTCAAAGCAATGACAAATGTATTCAGAGAGAGAGGAAAAGAGAGGTGGAAAGGAGGGAGGGAAAAGGAATGGAAAGGAGAGAGCGTAGATAATTTTTGACAAAATTAATTTTATAAATGACAGTGTTGGACACCCCATGATACTGATGACATAAAATATCCCAAAGAAAATGATTTTATATGTAATCAGTGTCTCAATTTATAAGTATTTGACTCAACTTATATTCAGAGTCTGAATCAGTGCTATGAGACCCTTAATATATAGTAATGTTTGAGAAACAAATACTTGGGGAAAATTGAATACCTTTCACTGAAATTTTATTTCAGAGTTCAAGAGTTCTGTTTCTGATAATGGTGGAGTAGCTTGATCCAACACTTTCTTAGTAGTCACACACACACACACACACACACTGAACAAAATATTGTCTAAAAATACTTGTCAGCCCAAAAAGTGACAAAATTCAAGAGAAAGTTGGAAAGTGGTTGGGTAAAACATTAAAAAGAACAGAAAACTACCATCAGTGATTATGTGGTTCAGAAACTTATCAGCTGATACCCTCACTCCTCATGATAGAGGAAAGCTGTAATTAAATCAGAAGACATCCTGTGACTGGTTACCAAACAAGACACAGACTTCAGGACTACAGAGGCACATAGATAGTGGGAGAGAATTATAGAAAGGAAAGAGTCTTGGTATGAACCCTGTTTGAAGCACAGACTAATTCCTAAAATTCACATGGATATGTAAAAGTGGTTTTCCTAGTTTGGGCTGCTAAAACAGATTATCATAGAACTGCTGTCTTAAAAACAACAGAATTTTATTTTTCTCATCTCTGGAGACTGGAAGTGAAAGACCAGGGTGCCAGCATTTTTGGATTCTTGATGAAGGCCCACTTCCTGGATTGCAGAGAGCCATCATGAGGCTACATCCTCACATGGTGGAAGGGTGAAAGATCTCTGAGTTATTTTTTTATAAGGGCACAATCCTATTCATGAGAACCCCATCCTCATTATCTAATCATCTCCCAAAGACCCCTCCTGCTAATACCATCATATTGAAGTTAAGATTTCAACATATGAATTTTTTGGAGGGTCACAAACATTCAGTTCATAACAACAATGGTAGAAGACAATGGGTGGAAGACAGAACAGAGTCAGTGCTTCAGCTACTGCTGACTGCAAGGGAAATATACCAGTGAAATGAACTATCTAATATGAAAATACATGCATATGTTGTCCTGAGAAAAATAAAAGAGTCCAAAAAGCCTACAACATATTACCAGTATTGTCCTGTATGTAATCAAACTCTGTAGCCTGTAAAGGAGAAGATAAATGTGACATATCATCAAAAACAAACAAAACAAAATAGAAATACAGTTCTTCCTTGACTTATAATTAACCCATTATAAATTGAAAATATTTTAAGTCAACAATGCATGTAGTACACCTAACTCATCAAATACTATAGCTTTACTAGCCAACCTTAAGTGGGGTCAGAACTATAGTTGGACAAAATCTTCTAAAACAGAGCCTTTTTTTTATAAAATGTGTTGAAGATCTTACGTAATTTATTGAATATTGCACTGAAAATGGAAGAAAATGGTTGTATGGGTACAGAAGGATTGTGTTTACCCTTGTGGTCACATGGCTTACTGAGAGCTACTGCTTGCTGCCACTGCCCAGCATCACAATGAAGTATTATATTGTACATTGCCAGCCTGGGAAAATATCAAAATGCAAAATACAACGTACAGATTCTACTAAATGCATATCACTTTTACACCATTATGAAGGTGAAAAATCGTAAACTGAACTATTATAAGTCAGGGATGATTTGTAGATAATGAGATTTTGAGATCTTTAAAGCAGTTAGTATAAACTTGCTTAAAGAAAATATGTTAATAATAAATAATGTGTAGGGAATCTCTAAGAAAAAAAAGCTATGCATATTAACCAAGTGAAATTGATGAATTTTAAAAATCAAATATTTAAAATTAAAAGTTTATTATGTGGGTCTTAAAGATGATTACAAATGGTAGAAGAAATGTCTTAGTGTATTAGTGGAAATGATCCATTGTGATCAAATGAAAGCAAAATATTGAAGGAAATGCCTCACTGGAAACTGAGTTTATGTCAAAGAGTCTTCAATTTATCTATGCAACAGAAAAATACTTGAAAAAATAATGTCATAAAATATCTCGTATTTGGTGAAAAATATACATTTAAATACGTATCTGTTCTATAGACGTTTGTTAATCTTAGTTGGCTTATAGAGGTTCTCATGTCTTCTGTTTTCTTGCTGATTTTCTGACTGTTTTTTCTTCCAATAATGGAAAATAAGATAATGAAGTCTTAACTATTATTATTAAATTTTGTATGTCTCCCTTCAATTCTATCAGGTTTTGCATCATGTAATTTGGGGTACATTTCTTTTCTTTTTTTGAGGGGGGCTCATTTCTTAAGTGAATCAGTGTTTCTAAGTGTTATATCTTTTTGACGGATTGACTGTCTTATTATTATTAAATGTCTCTATCTCTGGTAACATACTTCTGGTTAAGGGACTATTTTGTGTGATATTTAGTATGGCCATTCCAGGTTTTTTTTTTTTTTTTTTTTCCTCGTTTAGTGCTCTGAATATATCATGCCAGTTCTTTCTAGCCTGCCAGGTCTCTGTGGATAATTCTGTTGCCAATCTAATTTTTTTACCTTTGTATGTTACAGACGTCTTGTCCCAGGCTGCTTTCAGGATTTTCTCTTTGTCACTAAGACTTGTGAATTTTACTATTAGATGACAACGTGTGGACCGATTCTTACTGATTTTGAGGGGGTATTCTCTATGCCTCCTGGATTTTGATGCTTGTTCCCTTTGCCATATTAAGGAAATTCTCTACAATAATTCTCTCCAATATACCTTCTGCTCTCCTCTTTCTTTCTTCTTCTTCTGGAATCCCAATTATTCTAATGTTGTTTTGTCTTATGGTATCACTTATCTCTCAAATTCTCCCCTTAAATTCCAGTAGTTGTTCGTCTCTCTTTTGCTCAGCTTCTTTATTCTCTGTCATTTGATCTTCTATATCACTAATTCTCTCTTCTGCCTCATTTATCCTAGTAGTAAGAGCCTCCATTTTTTATTGCACCTCATTAATAGCTTTTTTTATTTCAAATAGGTTAGATTTTAGTTCTTTTATCTCTCCAGAAAGGGCTTTTATTTCTCCAGAGTTTCTCTAATATCTTCCATGCCTCTTTCCAAGTCGGGCTAGCACCTTGAGAATTGTCATTCTGAACTCTAGATCTGACGTATTACCAATGTCTGTATTGATTAGGTCTCTGGCCTTTGGTACTGCCTCTTGTTCTTTTTGTGTGTGTGTGTGTGGTGAGTTTTTCCACCTTGTCATTTTATCCAGATAAGAATATATGAAGGAGCGAATAAATACTAAAAGGGTGGCAAAGACCCCAGGAAAATGTGCTTTAACCAAATCAGAAGAGACCCCAAATCATGGAGGGAAGAAAGGGGGTAAAAAGAAGTTCAGAAAAAAAATTAAAAAAAGAAAAATATAATGAAAAAAAAATATATTAGACTGGTGAATAGAAGAGGGTCACCCACTTAACTTGGGGAGTGTTTTGGTCTCTTAGAAGAAACTACCAAAATTTTAAAGAATGAAAAACATATATAAGGGTAAACATGATGAAGGGATGGAATATGACTATAAAGATGATTTTTTTTTTTTAATTTCTAAAAAAGGAGTTGATAAGTTGGTTGGGAGAATGATGAAAAAGAAAGTGGAGAGAATTTGCTCAGGCTGGAGACTAGAACAAAGCCCTGTGATAGATTTAGGGTATATTTTGATCTATTAGAAGTTGTATCCCAATTTTTTTAGAAGAAAAAAACCCTATGTGTATACAAAAAATGAAGTTAGATACAATGAAGGATAAAATAGGACTATAATAATGTAGGTTCAAAAAAGATTTTTTTTTGAAAGGTATTGTTAAGATAACCTAGTTAAAAAACATTAAAAGAGGAACAGGCAAAAGTTGAAAAAAATTTAGCAGAAGAAAAAAATAAAATTAAAAATAATTAATTAACTTTGCAAGACTAAAGAATCATGGGGAGAAAGCCATGAATTCCATGCTTTGCTTTCTCCTCCTCTGGAATTCCGCTGTTCTCCTTGGTAAGTGAACTTGGTCATGGCTGGATTTCTTGCTGATCTTCTTGGGTAGGGGCCTGTTGTAGTGCTTCTCAAGTGTCTTTGCCTGAGGCAGAATTGCACCACCCTTACCAGGGGCCAGGCTAGGTAATCTGCTCAGGTTCACTTTCAGGGGCTTTTGTTCCCTGAACACTTTCCATAGAGTTCCAGAGGATGGGAATGAAAATGGCAGCCTCCCAATCTCTGGCCCAGAGGAGCTGAGAGCTCAGGGCCCCACTCCTCAGTGTGCCCTTTCAGAAAGTGGTTGATTTTCTGTTTCTAGAATTGCTGCTCTTCTCTTTGATCTCGTGTTGGATTTGTAGGTGTTCAGAATGGTTTGATAAGGTATCTAGCTGATCTCCTGCAACCCGATGTCCTCTCAGCCTGCTACTTCTCCACCATCTTGACTCCTACCCTCACCATTCCAGGTTTTTTTTTTTTTGTTTTTGTTTTTTTTTTTTATGGTTACTGTTTGCTTGATATCCTTTTCCATCTTTTACCTTTCAAACTATTTGTGTCTTTAAATCAAAAGTATGATTCTTATAGATAGCATGTAGCTGGATTGTTTTTATCCAGTTTGAAAATCTCTGCCTTTTGGTTAGATTGTTTAAACCAGCATACTTTATTTATTATTATTATTATTATTATCATTATTGAGAGAGAGAGAAAGAGGTGTATGGATGGGGAAGGGCAGAGGGAGAGGGAGAAAGAATCTTAAGTAGGCTCCATGCATGGAGCCTTACATGGGGCTCTATCTCATGACCCTGAGATCATGACCTGAGCTGAAATCAAGAGTACTAGACTTATCCAAATATGCCATCCAGGCACCCTGAAACCATTCACATTTTAATGTTATTGTTGATAAAGTTAGATTTTGCATTACATTTTACTTTTTGTTTTCTATATGTTGGGTGGCTTTTCCCCCCTTATTTATCTTCTGCTGCTTTCTTTTACATTAGGTAAATATTTTTATAACATTTAAATTCCTGTAATGATTTTTCATTATACTTTTGAGTTATTATTTAGTAATTACACTATGGTATACCATATACATCTTATCAGAATCTATTCACACTTTAAGCTAGTTCCAGTGAGATACAGACATATAATCACTACGTAGCTATATTCTCCATTTTTGTTATTATTGCTGTAAATATTTCATCTATATGTTTACATCTCAACAATACATTTATATAATTATTATTTTACATAACTTCATGCCTTTTAAGAACTGAGAAAAGGAAAGAGTTCAAGTATGTTTATAAAGTTTATTATATTAGCCTTTTTACTTACCATTTCTGGTTGTCTTTATTTGGTGTCATGGATTCAGAACATCATCTGGTTTCATTTTCTTGATTCACTACAGTTTTGCTGCCAACCATCTCCTTTGTGTGATTATTATCATTATCAAATATATTATTTTTCTTGTATTATGGGTCCACCAATGAAATTCTATATATACTTTTTTATTCAAGTCCATTACAATCAATTAAAATGAGTAGAAGAAAAATGCTATTGCACTTTCCTTATAATTGCATAACTACTGTTATTAGTATTCTGTTTTCTATGTGGATTTGGATTACAGTCTGGGATCACTTGCTTTCAGTCTACAGAATTGCCTTTATTATTTTTTAAAAGGTGAGTTTTTTAGTAAGAAAGTTCCTCTGCTCTGTTTTCCTGGAAAGTATTTCACCATGAGTTTTGAAAGATAGTTGGACTTGCTATAAAATTCGTGGTTGATAGGTTCATTTTTTTTTTCCTTCCTTTCAGTATTTTTTTACCATGTCATCCTATTGCCTTCTAGACTCTGTTCCTTCTGAAGACAAGTCAGCTATAAATATTTTTTGTGTTTCTTTGTATTATTGAATCATTTTTCTCTTGATGCTTTCAAAAGATATGCTCTTTGCCTTTGTGTTCCAGCTTTTTTATTCTAATTTGTCTGCATGTGTGTCTCTTTGCCTTCTGCTACTTAGGTTCATTGACTTTCTTAGATGCATGGATTGATTACTGTTTGGTTGTTTTTAATTCAAATTTGGGAAGTTTTAGCCATTATTTTTTACATATCTTTTCTGCTCCTTTTTCTGTCTTTTCATCTTATGATATTCTTTTGTGCAAATACTGATGCATTAAGGAGTATATTTATTTTTCTTCATTCTTTTTCTCTTATTTGGATGGCTTAATCTCTATTGATCTAATTTCAAGTGTGCTGAATCTTTGCCAGTTCAAATCTATAGCTAAGTCCCTCTCATGAATTTTTTACTTCAGTTGTTGTACCTTTCAGCTCCAAAATTACAATTTATTTTTAAAATAATTTTTATCTCTTTATTGATATTTTATATTTAATGAGACATGTCTCATTTACCTCTTTAAACGCTGCTTCCTTTTATTTGTTTAACATATTTATAATAACTGCTTTGAAATTTTTATCTCTTAACTCTGTCTTCTGGGTCCTTCAAAGGCATTTTCTATTGTCTACTTTTTATTACAGATGGTTTATACTTTCTTGTTTCTTTGTATGTCTCATAGTTTTTGTTGAAAATTGGAAATTTTAGATAATTTATTTTCAGTAACTCCCTCCTTTAACTTTTGAAAGTTGTTTTTTGGTAATGTGTGCTTGTTTATTTGTTTATTTGTGACTAGGCTGGACTATTTTAGTTAAATACATTTCCTTCACTGTTTAAAGCTGCTGTTATTCCTCCTGTCAAGATTTAGCCTTAGGTATGCAGTCACCTTGGGATAACAGTGTTTTTAATAGTGCTCTCTTTGATGGTCTTTTTCCCTCTTTGTAAAACTGTCTACTTTAGAATTATACCCAGCTTTTAGGTTCTATAATTGTCAACTGCTTATACTTTTGTATTCAACAATGTTCTAGGGTTATATTGTTCTACAATCCAATCCAATTATATTTGATCCATTCTATGGGTTTGGTTTTTGATACTGATCTTTCAGATTTGTTCAAACCCTAAAAGGGCTCTTTTTACCTTCTCTTTCCTTAATTCTCTCTATTGAGTTTGTAGTCAGCCTATGATTTAAGTTGTTGATATCCTGGCACAACTGGCCTCCTTTTAATAACCTACCACCAAAATTCCCATTGTTTTAGAGAATGCCCTTGAGCTTGAACTTCCCCACCCTCTGTTGTAAATAAAGTTAATTCTTGGGGAAATCTTCAGCAGTTTCTTTTCCGAAACCCAGACTCTCTCACAGAGCAAAAATTATAAGCCATTGAAGCCTTACCAGAGAGTTAGGGCAATAATGATATAAGTTTGATTATTCTTAGTCTACCTCATCTGGGATAGAACTTGTGCTCTCAGTGGAGGTAGAAAGTCTAGACCTCTCAGCTGTTCTTGCCTGAAATAACATCTCTGTAACAGAGTTAGGGAGTTGAGAATTTCTGTATCTTACTCCTCCTGAGGAGAAACAGTAAACTGGGAGCTAGAGATAGTAGAAACCTATATTTCACCACGGACCTACCAGAGGAATGGCCTCCATCAGATTGAGCTGGTACAGGAAGGGAAGGAAGTGGATCATGGCTCAAATGCCACAAACCCTTACTGTTCTTTCTGAGAATTAATATTTCTTGAAAAAAAAATGTTTCTGTTAACTGTATGCCCTTAGGACACGATTCTGGAAGTCATCTCAGTGTGAACATTTAAATATAATATTGATTCATGAACTTGATATTATTAATACCATGTCCATGATACCAGATTCAAGAGGTATATCTCAAGGATGTACTATTTTGATAAATTTAGCTTACATCTGTCGCAATATTTTAGAATATACAAATTTAAGGATAATAAAGTCACAATTTTTAGATAAAATTGTGGTTTTATGACTCAATCAATATAAATTTGACTCATTCCAAATACTTGGTTATTTTCTACTTATTAAGAAAAAAAATGAACAAATAAAAAAAGAAAATTAAAAAAAGTGCTTAAGTGTAAAAAAAGAAACAAAAGGAGTAGTTTATATGTTAACATAAAATCAGAGAAATGTCAGAAATGGTGAATAAGTAGGGGTAGGGTAATTTATACTTATTAATTAATATTAAAAAATCTAAAATCAAAAAATTTAAATAATACCTAATGGAATGGGTATATCTCTCCAAAGTAAGCACCTTCATTATTAATACAAAGGTATTAATGTGAGATAATAATGAATATAAAAAGAGGTTCCTGGGTGGCTTAGGTGGTTAAGTGTCTGCCTTCAGCTCAGGTCATGACCCCAGGGTCCGGTGATACAACCCTGCATCAGGCTCCCTGCTCAGCACGGAGTCTTCTCTCTCTCTCTCTCTCTCTCTGTCTCTCTCTCTCAAATAAATAAATATATCTCGTAAAAAAGTATTATTTAAAATAATAATAATAAATATTAATATATAACAAACATAGTTATATAATAATTATAATAATTAAAATAAGTGGTTTCTTTTTGTTTGCAAAATATAACAGTTTATGTTCCATTTTGAATTGGTTTTGGGTTATTTGCTCCTATCTAGTAGAATTGACTTCAATTTTTTATACCTTCCATTTTAATATTGCTCTATCTTATTGGATACTTGTCCCCATTAGTACGGATTTTAAAGTTATGACTCAACTATATGAATTTTTTAAACAGAATAAAAGCATGCTCATTTGATAAATAGAAAAATTCATTTTTATATAAAAAATCCCCAAAAAGCTACTTAAAAATCATGACTTTCATTTTATTTTATTTATTTTTTAAAGACTTTTATTTATTTATTTGACAGAGAGAGATCATAAGTAGGCAGAGAGGCAGGCAGAGAGGGAGGAAGGAAAGCAGGCTCCCTGCTTAGCAGAAAGCCCGATGCGTGGCTCGATCCCAGGACCCCGGGATCATGACCTGAGCCGAAGAAAGAGGCTTAACCCACTGAGCCACCCAGGCGCCCCATGACTTTCATTTTATTAAATTAGAATGCAAAATGTTAAAAATGAAGCATATGAGTTTGGAAGGTATGTCATCAGCAATACATTGCACTCTTTTAAGATTTTAAATTACAATGAAACTTTATATCTAAGTAGAATTATTTCTTTTAGTCTTGTCAAACATAACACATATAAACTAAATAATTTTAGGATTTTGTCAGTATCTTCTCTAAAGTTTATAAATAGAAGACCTATTTTTCTATTGGTGATTTATCACTAAAAAATTGTCAGTTGTTTAAAAGTTATTCTTCAACATAATAAATGTTGTCATCTTATGTAGCACAATTGCATATAAATGACAACTCTGACCAATAAAATTAAGCTCTTTTAATGAAAACAAGGTAAAGCTTTTGCTGAATATCAATCATAAGTGTGCCTTTTATATTTTCAGTTAGATAAAGGTTTTATAAGTAAATATATTCTGTATATGTGGAAGACTTTTCAGAGAAGGATATAAATATAGAATATGCTGTAAGTAAAACCCGTAAAATGATATATATTTTTTAAATATTTTATTTATTTATTTATTTGACAGAGAAAGAGAGAGAGAACACAAGCAGGGGGAACTGCAGCAGAGAGAGGGAACAGTAGGATAGCAGAGAGATGACATGGGGCTTGATTCCAGGATCCCAGGATCATGACCTGAGCCAAAGGCTGACACTTACCTGACTGAGCCACCCTGGGATCCCTAAGGTGATATATTTTAAAAGAAATTACTCTGTGTTGATAAGCTTCAGATTATTACCATTATATAAATTACTTTATAAAATTTCATAAGAATTCACATATATATTCAGTATCCCAAGTGGTAACAAAACAAAAGTTGGCAATTGAAATCAGGTAAGAAACTATAAAATAGATTTAAATTGTGATGAATATGTGATTTGTATGTTTTAAATGACAATAAGTAATCCCACCAATATATGTTGAAAATCACAAATACCAACTTAAAGAATAAATGTAAACATAAACAAATATATAAATGTTATATAAATATTTACAAATCAAAATTACAGTTCTATTTTTTTACATATCCATGATATTCTCCAGCTTTTCCAAGTGACTAAAAAGTCTCAATTTGTTTTAAAAAAAGCAAACCTTTGTTTATGTACAATATAATTCATAATCATTATGTAGTATATTAGGGGAAAAATATCCATGAAGTAGTATATAACAAATAATTTACTAATAATAAGACACAACTTCATCCAAATTAACATAAAGCTTCAGAATATTCACTGAGGATATGTGAAATGTATTAATAGTGTGTCTCTTCCAAAAGAACATTTGTCTTCATTAGGTAGTTCATTAACACATAATTTGTGTAGTTACACTAATGGACCTTTACTATTCCTGAATCACAATTTTTGTGGATTCTGGAAAGTATACAAAAATTATTCCAGAAAGTTTGTTTCTTTACTTAATATTGTCTTTTTTTTTTTCTCATCAAACTAGTTGTCATTTTATCTGAAAATTCATCTTAAAATCTGTATATGGGCTTTTATTCATGTCATTATTTATATAAGCATGTTTCCCTTCCCCTGACAATCCTCTCATTGCTAAATTTATCATTCTATCCCTCACATGTCCCATAGACATAACTTATTTATTGAAATTTTTAGATGCACCGTTTCCTTTTTAGTGAGATTTTTGTTCAAAAATGTTTTATTCCTCAAATACTACCTCCATAGGTTGAGTGTATTTTTCACCATATCAACTTAAATTTGAGTATAAGAGTTGTAGGGCAGGATTAGGGTGAGGCTGATGAAGCAGGGCCAGAATCATGCACATTTAAGGTCAGAATAAAATGAATGGATGAGTTAAATTAAATTAATAATATAAAGATGGTGAGAGGAAACTTTGAAGGTGAGGATATAGTGAGGGGTCACAGGTATATATATATATATATATATCTCCAAAATCACCATGTTGCATACATTAAGTTATACAATCTTTTATACGTTAATCATATCTCAATAAAAGGGTTTAACTTAGTATGAAAGATGACAGCAGAGTAGGAAGACCTTAGACTCTCCTCATCCCATGAATACAACTAGACAAGTAGCAAATCATCCTAAATATTCCTGAAATTGATCTAAAGAATAGCAAAATAAATTACACAACTAATGATAGAGAAGAGGCCACATCAAAGAAGCTAGGAAGTGTGGAGACTCAGCTTGGGTGAGAAAAGGAGCATGGCCACTGGTAGGAAAGGAAACATGGTCACAGAGAATGACAAGAGACAAACTAGCGCACAGGGGAGCCCACGTAGGGAACCTCCATAGTAACTGGCTTGGAAAGTGAGAAGGCCTAAATTTTGTGAGTTCTTGTGACCAGTGAGGCTTAAAACCTAGAGTTTTAAAGGTCAGCATGCTTGGCTCTGGAAGACCATAGAGGATGTTGGGGCCACTCTTGGAGAAAAGGCAGGACAAATAGCTTGCAGACATACAGCATAGAAGCAACGATCTGAAGAACAACTAGGGCACATAGTGGGGAGTATTGGGGGGTTAGTTAGTTGTTCATCTAAGAGCATATCTGAGAGAGACAGTGTTCACAGAAAGGCTCCTCTGGGAACAAAGGGACTAACAGGTGCCATTCCCCTTCTCTGCCTGCCAACATAAGCACAGAACCACCTACAGAAATCAGTGAATCACTTACACTCCCTGCCTAACTTGCTTACACAAAATTCCACAACCTCGCCCTCTGGAAGAACCACCTTTTCTAATTATCTTTGACTCAGTCCCAGTGCAGTGGGCCCCTCCCCCAGAAGACCAGCTCAAAGAGCTGCCTACACTATGTCTCTCAACCTGCGAGTTACATGAGACTCCAGTTCTGGTGGCAGGGCTGACACATCTCATTTCAAAAGCAGACCAAAGCATACCCAGTAAAAATGCACCACATTCAGGCCAGGGACAAAATGCTGCTCACAATAGACAAAGAGACCCTCTGTAGACAGTTTGCCTGAAGATAAAGTGTCCAGGACACAATAGCAGAGCTCATACCACACACATTGGAGACATTCCTAGAAGTGCCAGTCTCTGGGGAACAGGAGACAGCACATGGCAGGGCACTATAAGACCTCTTCTTCATAAAGCCTTTATTCTCAAGAATCAGAGACTCAGCTGACATTCCTAACACAAAGAAACAAACACAGACAGTTAGACAAAATAAGAAGACAGAGGCATTTTTCCTAAATGAAAGAACAGGACAAGGCTATAGCCAGAGTGGTAAGTGAAAAAGATGAGTAACATGCTTGATGGAGAACTTAAAGCAATGATCATAAGGATACTTACTGGATTAGAGAAAAGAGTGGAGGATATCAGTGAGACCATTAACACAGAGATAAGGATTACAGTGGAAATAAAGGCTCAATAAACAATGGCAAACATGCTTGATAGAATGAACAGTAGCCTGGAAGAAGAAAAAGAGGAATGAATTAATGACCTGGAATACAGAATGACAGAAAGAAATCAAGTTGAACAAAAAAGAGAAAAAGAATTATGCAAAATAAGAATAGACTTAGGGAACTTAGTGACTCCATCAAATGTGAAAACATTTGTATTATAGGAGTCCCAGAAGAAGAGAAAAAAAAAATGGGGCAGAAAACTTATTTGGAGATGTAATAGCTGAAAATGTCCTTAATCTGGGAAAAGAAACAGATATACCAGATCCAGGAGGCACAGAGAACTCTCATCAAAATCAACAAAAGTAAACCCATGCCAAGACATTGTAATTAAAATGGAAAACATAGTGCTAAAGAAAAAAAAAATTAAACATAACAAGACAAAAGAAGACAGCTACATACAAAGGAAACTCCTGTAAGACTATCAGTGGATTTTTCAGCAGAAACTTTCCAAGCCAAAGAAGAGTGGCATGATATACTCAAAGTTAACAGGAAAAATCTGCAACCAAGAATATTCTATCCAACAAAGCTATTATGTAGAGTAGAAGAGATAGTTTCCCAGACAAACCAAAACTAAAGGAGTTTGGGACTACTAAAACAGCTCTGGAAGAAATATTAAAGGGAAATCTTTGAGTGGGAAGGAAAGACCGAAAGTGATAAAGATTAGAAAGGGTTCAGAGAAAATATCCAGAAACAACCACAAAAAAGTAATAAAAGAGCAATAAATACAAATCTATCAAAAATTACTTTGAATTCAAATGGACAAAATGCTCCAATTAAGGCATAAGATATCAGAATGGACAAAAAAAAAAAAAAAAAACAAAAACAAAACTAAGATCCATCTATATGCTGTTTGCAGGAGACCCATTTTAGACCTAAAGACACCTGCAAACTGAAAGTGAGGAAATAGAGAAACAATTATCATTTAAGTGGATGTCAAAAGAAAGCCAGAGTAGCCATACTTACATCAGAAAAACTGGATTTAAACCAAAGACTTTAACAAGAGATTAAGAAGGGCACTGTATCATAAAAAAAGGAGTCAATTCAATAAGATCTAACAATTGTAAATATTTATGCCCCCAACTTGGGAGTAACCAAATATATAAAAAATTAATAACAAACAAAGTAACTCATTGATAGTAATACAATAAAATCAGGGACTTTAACAACCCACTTACATCAATGAACAGATATTCTAAACAGAAAATCAACAAGGAAGCAATGACTTTGATTGACACACTGGAATAGGTAGATTTAAAAGATATTTCCAGGGGTGGCTCAGTGGGTTAAAGCCTCTGCCTTCAGCTCAGGTCATGATCCCAGGGTCATGGGATCGAGCCCCGTATCGGGCTCTCTGCTCAGCAGGAAGCCTGCTTCCCCCTCTCTCTCTGCCTACCTCTCTGCCTACTTGTGATCTCTGTCTGTCAAATAAATAAATTAAATCTTGAAAAAAAAAATATTTCCAGAACATTCTATCTTCAAACAGCAAAATAAAGATTTTTTTCAAGTACATACAGGACATGCTCTAGAATTAATCACAAATTAGGCCAAAAAGCAAGTCCCAATGAGTTCGAAGAGATTCGAATCCTAGTATTCATCTTTTCTCACTACAACTCTTGAAACTTGAAGTCACCCATAAGAAAAAATCCAGAAGGACCACAAATACACCGAGGTTAAATAACATGCTACAAAACAATGAATTGGTCAACCAGGAAATAAAATTAAAAAAACAAAAACAAAAAAACATAGAAACAAATGAAAATGAAAACACAGTGGTCCAAAACCTTTGAGAATGTAGCAAAAGCAGTTCTAAGATTGAAGTTTATAGCAATATAGGTCTACTTCAAGAAGCAAGAAAAATCATAATCAACTTAGCCTTACATCTAGAAGAATAGGACACCTGGGTGGCTCAGGCAGTTAAGTGTTTGCCTTTGACTCTGATCACGATCTCAAGGTCGCAGGATCAAGTCCCACATCAGATTCCTTGCTCAGTGGTGAGTCTGCTTCTCCCTCTGTCTGCTGCTTGCCCTATTTGTGCTCTCTCTCTCTCAATCTCTCTCTCTGACAAATAAAATCTTTAAAAAACATATATTTTTAAAAAAGGTTGAAAAAGAACAACAACAACAAAAACCAAAACCAGCAGAAGGAAAAAAATAATGAAGACAGATTAGGGCAGAAATAAATGATATAGAAGCTAAAAACAAAAATAAGCAAACAATAGAACACATCAATGAAACCAGGAGCTGGTTCTTTGGAAAAATTAATAAAATTGATAAGCTCCTGACTATACTTATCAAGGAAAAAAAAAGAAAGAACTAAAATAATAAAATCACAAATGAAAGGAGAAACCACAACCAACACCAGAGATATATAATAATAAGGAATATTATGAAAACTATATGCCAACTAATTGGACAACCTAGAAGAAATGGACAAATCCCTTGAAACATGAAATTACCAAAACTGAAACAGGAAGAAATAGACAATTTGAGGAGACTAATTTACCAGTAAAGACATGGAATCAATAATCAAAAAATTCCCAACAAACAAAAGTCCAGGACCAGATAGTTTAACAAGTGAATTCTACTAAACATTTAAAGAAGAGTTAATACTTTCTCTTCTCAAACTATTCAAAAAAAGAAAAGAACAGAAAAAAAGAAAAGAAAAGAAAGAAAGAGAAAGAAAAGGAAAGGAAAGGAAAATAAAGCAAACCTTCCAAATACATCCCATGAGGCCAACATTACCTTGATACCAAAATTAAATAAAGACAACTCCAAAAAAGAGAACTACAGGCCAATATCCCTAAATGAACATGGATGCCAAAATTCTCAACAAAATATTAGCAAAGAGAATCCAATATAACATTAAAAAAATCATTCACCACAATGAAGTGGGATTTATTCCTGGGTTCAAAGAGTGATTCAATATTTTCAAATCAAACAATGTGATACCTCATATCAATAAAAGAAAGGGGGGCGCCTGGGTGGTTCAGTGGGTTAAAGCCTCTGCTTTTGGCTCAGTTCATGATCCCAGACTCCTGGGATTGGGCCCTGCATTGGGCTCTCTGCTCAGCAGGGAGCCTGCTTCCACCTCTCTATCTGTCTGCCTCTCTGCCTACTTGTGATCTCTGTCAAATAAATAAATAAAATCTTTTAAAAAAATAAATGAAAGAATAAAAACCACATGATCACTTCAATATATGCAGAAAAAAGCATTTGACAAATACAACACCCATTCATGATAAAAACCCTCAAGAAAGTAAGTTCAGAGGGAATATACCTAACCCAATAAAAGCCATATATTAAAAAAATCCCACAGCTAACATCATCCTCAATGGGGAAAACCTGAGAGACTTTCCCTTAAAGTCAGGAATAAGACAAGGATGTCCACTCTCTCCACTTTTATTCAACATAGTACTGGAAGTCCTAGCCACAGCAATCAGACAACAAAAAGAAATAAAGTAATTCAAATCAGTAAAGAAGAAGTAAAATTTTCCTATTTGCAGATGACATGATACCCTATATAGAAAACCTGAAAGACTCCACCAAAAAACTGCTAGAATTGATGATCAAATTCAGTAAAGTTGCAGGATACAAAATCAATATACAGAAATCTGTTGCATTTCTATACACCAAAAATGAAACAGCAGAAAGAGAAATTAAGAAAACAATTTACATTTACAGTTGCACCAATAATAATAACATACCAAGGAATAAACCTAACTGAAGAGGTGAAAGATCCATACTCTGAAACCTATACAATACTGATGAAAGAAATTGAAGATGACACAAAGAAATGCAAAGACATTCTATGCTCATGGGTGGGAAGAACAAACATGGTTAAAATGTCTATACTACTTAAAGCAATGTATACATCTAATGCAATCTTTATCAAAATAACAACATTTTCCACAGAACTAGAACTGACAATCCTAAAATTTGTATGAAACCACAAAAGACCCCAAACAGTCAAAGCAATCTTGAAAAAGATAAGCAAAGTTGGAGGGATCACAATTCTGTACTTCAAGTTATACTACAAAGCTAGAGCAATAAAAACATTGTGGTACTGGCACAAAAATAGACAAATAGATCAATAAAACAGACTAGAAAACCAAGAAATAAACCCACAACTATATGGACAATTAATTTTCAACAAAGCAAGAAAAAATATCCAATGGGAAAAAGACAGTCTCTTCAGAAAACGGTGTTGAGAAAACAAGACAACACCATACAAAAGATAGAAACTAGACCACTTTCTTATGCCATACCAATAATAAATTCAAAATGGATTAAAGACCTGAATGCAATACCTAAAACCATAAAAATCACAGAAGAGAACACAGACAGTAACTTCTTTGATTTCGACCATAACATTTTTCTAGATAGATCCCCTTAGGGGAGAGAAACAAAACAAAAAATAAAGTAATGGGATTATATCAAAATAAAAAGTTTCTGTACAGTGAAAAAAATAATCAACAAAACTAAAAGCCAACCTGTGGAATGAGAGAAGATATTTGCAAATGACATATCTGATAAAGGGTTAGTATCCAAAATATACAAAGAACTTACGAAACTCAACACCCAAAACCCAAATAATCCAACTTAAAAATGGGCAGAAGACATGAGCAGACATTTCTCCAAAAAAGACACCCAGATGGCCAACAGATACATGAGAAGATGATCATCATCACTTACCATCAGTGAAATGCAGATCAAAACTACAATGAGATATTACCTGACACTGGTCAGACTGTCTGAAACCAACAGCACAAGATATAACATGTATTGGCAAGGATGTAGAGCAAAGGAACGCACATGCACTGTTGGTGGGAATGCAAACTGATGAACCCATTGTAGAAAATAGTATGGAGATTCCTTAAATATTAATAATAGAACTTCCCTATGATCCAGCAATGGCACTACTGGGTATTAATCCAAAGAATACAAAAATACTAATTCAAAGTGCTACAGGCCCCCCTATGTTTATAGCAACATTATTTACAATAGCCAAGATATGGAAGCACCACAAGTGTCCAATACAAGTGTGTGTGTGACACACACACATATATATGTATACATACACACACACACACACACACACACACACACACATAATGGAATATTATTCAGTCATAAAAAATGAAATCTTGCCATTTGCAATGATATAGATGGAGCTAGAATATAACTCTAAGTGAAATAAGTCAGTCAGAGAAAGACAAATACCATATGATTTCACTCACATGTGGAAATTAAGAAACAAAACAAATGAGCAAAAGGAAAAAAAAGAAGAAATAGATTCTTAATTATAGAGAATAAACTAATGGCTGCCAGAGGGGAAGTGGGTGAGGGGATGGGTGAAGTAAGTGGTGGAAATTAAGGCATGCACTTGTCCTGATAAGCACCAGGTAACTAAAATTTTAAAAAACAAATAAATAAAAAGATTCATTTAAAAAAATATTTTGTTTTTTATGGAACTTTTTACATTTTAAAAATATTGTATCAGGGGCACCTGGGTGGCTCAATCAGCTAAGTGTCTGACTTTGGCTCAAGTCATAATTTTGGGGTCTAGGAATAGAGTTCTGCTTTGTGCTCCCTGCTCAGTATAGAGTCTACTTGTCCCTCTGCCCCTCCCCTCACTCATACTCTCTCTCTCACAGATAAACAAATAAAATTTTTTAAAATATTATATTAAAATATTTTTCATTTTGTTCTCTGAGTTTTGTGGCAGCTCCTCAAATTTTTTCATCCAGATGAGTGCCTTTTATCTCACCTTAGTCTTAGTGAAGCTCTGACCTCCGAATGTTGATGAGTATGGCAATGGGTAACTACTGAGATTAGGCATTTAGAGACCTGTTGTGGAGCTGCTTTCCCTTTTGTACCTATGCCATCACCCTGAAAAGAGCATATCCTAGATAGCCTGTTGGCTCCAAGAGGAGAAAGGCATGTGGATTGGGTTTATCCCTGAAGAACTATAGCATGAAGCAGAGCTTTCCAGGAACTCCAGCCTGAAAAAGAAAGCCTGACTTGCAACTCCATGAGAATGCATGATTTATGGTCCAAGATACTGACTTTGGGGTAGATTTTATTCAGTATTATTGAGGAATTAGAAACTAATTCAGGCTTTGTTTCTGAAACTTTGACCCATTCTTTAAAGCATGGTAATCTTTTGTACCAATTACTGTATTAGATCTGCCTTCCATACTAATACAAATGAAATCAGCAATGCTAAACCAAACAAATGTATTGCAGTCTGTGTATATATATATAATATCTTTGTTTGGTATAAACAAACTTTGCCTTTGTTGGATAAACAACCCATACCTGTCCACCTACCTGGAAAGCTGTCTTCAGATAGTTCCCTTACATGGTGATAGCTTTCTCTTTTCCTTACCCTCTTAGCAGGATAGAGACTATCTCCATTTGTGGGGGCTCCAATGGTTTATATAAAGGATAGGTGAGAAGTATTGGTATGTCAACCAATAAGGGGCAAGTGCTTGTAGAAACAACATTTGCCACTTTATAGGACAGTCCTAAGTGGAGATTCTATACTATGTCTCAGATTTTGAAGTGGAGTTAAGCCCTAGTTTCTCCTAACACTAATCTCTCTTGTATAATTTTCAGAACTTTCTCACTTACCCACTCAGCCTTTGTTCTTTCTGGGATCACTTCCTAAATAAAGTATGTGTACAATTGTCTCAGTAACTTCTTTGGAAAGATCCAAAACTAAGAGAGTTTGTACTAAGAAGTGAGATCATATTTTAAGGATGACAGATAAGTAGGTAAAATCCAAGGTTAGAGGGAGTCAATATATTTTTAAAAGTTGATTAAATTCACACTGCAGAAGAGTTATAGCCCTGACAGGGAAGATATAGAATCCTGGGAATTGAGATGGGAACATTCAAACTTCCTGTTTCCCCTAGGTTTAGAGCCTMRACCCKATGTTTAGAGCCTAGAAGSKGTCCCTTTCACCTTGCTATAGSARASYRSTYTSCTATAGCAAGGTGAAAGGGACMSCTTCTAGGCTCTAAACATMGGGTYKAGGCTCTAAACCTAGGGGAAACAGGAAGTTTGAATGTTCCCATCTCAATTCCCAGGATTCTATATCTTCCCTGTCAGGTGAAGATATAGGTCTCCCATTGCCAGGAAACCATGAAAAGGCCTCAAAAGATTATGTTTATCCTCCTCAAAATATAACTTTGCCTCCATGGTGCTTCTAGACACAAAATTAAGCCAGTATAAGCATAGCCTTGGCAGTGAAGAAACATTTCCTAAAATAAGGAGAAATGGATTTTTACCTCACCTCCCAAAAGAGAGATAGAGAGAGAGAAAGAGAAAGAGAGCACACATACATGTGTGGGAGACAAATAGAAAGAAAGAAAAAGAGAGAGAGAGAAGGAAGGTGGGACAGGAGGAAGGAAGAAAGAAGGAAAAAATATGTATTAAAAATAAAAATAGAGAAGAGCAACAGAATTAGATTACAAGTTACCAATAGGAACCAGAAGAATATATGTGGGCGTGGAGCTTGCAAGTTTTAAGCTAGGTCATAGGAAAGGCTAGACAGTAGAGATTCATTGATATGAGATCATTATCCCATAACTCAGGAACCTGACTTACTATGTTGCTAGAATGGCTCTCGAAGCTGAAAAACAATAATGGCACTTGGTAAATGAGATAAAGATGTGGAACTGCTGGGCAGAGTTTTAAGGCAGGGTTGAAAACCTCAGAAATGTTGACAAAGAAAAATGTATTTATTACATAAAAACAGTGAAGCATCAGATAAATATATTCCCCCAAAGTGCCCAGAGGACATGCTTTCATTAAGGTGATACAACAACAACAGCAACAACAAAGCTTAACATAAATCAGTCCCTCATTGGTGGTAACCCAAAGCTATACGGGAAAAGATTCCACCAGTTTGAATTAAAAGGGACTGGTGGCTGTTAGAAAGTAAAAATACTTTTAGGTCCTGATTTTCTATATATAGAAATCATGCTGACAGAACTGTTCAGTCACCAGGGAGGGTATATTCTCTAACATCTATTATGATTTGCCAAAGGAAGATGATAGCAAATGAAGGATTTCTCAGAAACACAATCAAGAACCACGAAGAAGGGGCACCTGGGTGGCTCAGCGGGTTAAAGCCTCTGCCTTCGGCTCGGGTCATGATCCCAGGGTCCTGGGATCGAGCCCCATATCGGGCTCTCTGCTCCACAGGGAGTCTGCTTCCTCTTCTCTCTCTGCCTGCCTCTCTGCCTACTTGTGATTTCTGTCTGTCAAATAAATAAATAAAATCTTAAAAAAAAAAAAAAGAACCATTAAGAACAAAGGTCTAGATGATACTCTCAGGGAACAAATGTGGGTTAATATGGAAAAATCCATATTAGCTCCAGCATAATGGGACCTCAGAATAGTAGCCAGAGGCTTTCAAAATTGCTTTGCACCACTGAATAATGTGATTTCTACTGTGGTGTTCTTTTTAACCACCATTTTAAGTTGAGTGTAGAGAGAGTATATATATATGTGTGTGTATATATAATTTTAATCTCATGAGTATTGGATGAAGAGAATTCTTATCTAACCCTATGAAGATTATAAGATTCTAGACCTCAAGCCTGATGAGATATGACTTTGTGGGTGTCCTGTGGATGGAACGAGTTAATTGACATGTGGAAGAAATATGCATAATTTTTATCAAGACAGTGGATTGTGGTAGATTGGAATACTCGTCTCAATTTCTTACTTTGTTACTCTTTGTATGTGACTGTGCCATGAACCAGAGTGCAAAGGCTCAGACATATTAATACTGGCCCATTGAAATGAGGGTTAAAGTGACAGTAGATTGAGCCTATGCCCAAAGACACATGTTTTTCTGTCCACCCACATGATCTACAATCACCATAAGAACATGTTCCAAGTAAGCACTAATCCAAGAAAAAATGTGGGTGAACGCTAAAGACACTAAAGACCCAGTTAAATGCTCATTACCAAGCCCAGCCAACCTCCAATGTGTAGTGTAGCCATCCCAGCTGAACTGCACACCAGCAAGAGAAAAAAATAAACATTCATTTTTGTACAACGTTAAATTTTTCAGTGGTATCTTAATGTAGCATAGCATGGTAAGAATAATTAGTATGCAAGAGTTAATAGTAAAATAATATTCTATGAAACTGTATTTGATGATATCTATGATTATAAGGTTCTGGAAGGGTTAGACCAGGTGGCAGCACATAACTGTCAATGGCAAGATGGGTAGAATTAAAATGGACAGCAAGGTTGAATGGCTACCCTCTAGCCATGGCATGCAGGGATGAGGAGTGTGGGTAATAGAACATAATGTTCCCAGTAGAAGGCAAATTGCTAGTCAGTGAAGATAGTGCTTGCATACATAATTAAAAAATCAAGAGCTATTGATGAGAAGGTTGATGTTCATGCTTTCAAAAATAATTATCTTTCACCCACTCTCTAGAACTGAGCCAGTTTTCAGGCTAAGAAACCATCAGTTGAAGAGGAGGCATCTCCTCGAGGAAGGAAACTGAATATTCACAGGAAGAATCTATGATAATTTGTTTTCTGTTTCCCAAAAGGGTCTACAGTCGTTTATCAGAAACATTATATACTTGGTTAAGATAATATCTGGACCTTATTAGAGCAGTTGATTAGAGGATAAGTTTATAATGATACCAGGGGACTCAAAATTCAATTACATCTCCTCTGTTAGAGCAGGGTAAAATGAGGTTGTTGGGTGGATGATGGACTTATGCCATCTCACAGTGGGTCCAGTAATTACATGGAGATATTTTTCTGTCTTTTCTCTGGTCTTTCTTCACACAGTATGGAAATACACACACAGACACAGAGCATGGCGGGCAGAATTCTCATGGTTGTTCTATGCCTTATATAGTAAATGGGATTATGGTAAGAGAAGAAAAGTTAAAGACCTAGAAACTATTCCCTTTTAGTCAAGGGATCAAATGGAAAAAGGAAAAGCACCTTAGATTTTATAGCACTTCCAAGTCAAAAGTGGAACTTATTCTTAAGGCCCTGCAGAATGGTAGGAAGTAAACCTCACAAAATTATAGGACCTATGATAATAGGGACATTTTAACATCTAGTGGTTTGGTGACATGCCCTCCAGAGTATAGAATAATTTGTTGCATGTTGCAATCCTTATCATGCAGAAGGAGGAACATTACATGATGTCAAATCACTTTATATTTTGTAGACAGTGCATAGTACAATTGAGAATATTGCTCCAACAGAGGACTCAGAAGGCTGCCATGTTGAATGGGGTCCAACAAAAGAGAGATCTTTTCAGCAAATTCAGCCTTTTTTTACAAGCTGCACTGCAATCTGACCTAGCCTACTTTAAAGTGCTAGAGTTATCTGTGATAGATAAGGATGGCATATGGTGTCTCTGGCAAGTTCCAGGATGAAAGACATTATGCGGATCCCTAGGGTTCTGGAATAAGACCATCTGCAGCAGATGACAATTGTCCGCTCAAAAAGCAATATCTGATAGGCTATTGAGCCTAATCTTCTTTACATCAAGAAGCTGTGTGACCAGAGGCCATTCGTCTATGCTGGATGGATCATCATGGCATTGGTTTGGGTAAGCACTACAATCATATATACATACATTTAGGAGCAGGCTCAGTCAAGTGTGCAAAGCACATACATGCACACAATCCACAAAGAGAGACTTTATGTAACTGTGGATGGTGTTATCAGTTGGAATATGTCTGGTAAACATTCATTAAGTTGAGTTCTAATGCCCAGTACCTCAGAATGTGAACTTTTTAGAAACAGTTATTGCATATGTGTTTAGTTAAGACCAGATCATAATGGAGTGGGATGGTCTCTAATCCAATATGACTGGTATGTTTACAGAGGAGAAATTTGGACATATATACGTACATAGGGAGAAAACCATGAGAACTACAAATTGAAGAATACCCCAGCTTCCTTGGCTTTGGGGCAACAATATTAAGGAGTGTTCTCCACAGTCTCTGAAAGAGACCACTGTGGGATTATCAGGTTCTTAAAGCTGTAACCAATCTGTTAGCACATTCTTTATTGATTTTCTTCCCTTCCTTTCTACATTTTTTCATAATTCACCATGTTACATCTGGGCAAGGAAGCATAATGAAACATTCCAGTAAATCCCCTAAGTTTGAGACATATTCCTCCTTATCCCTTGATATTTCTTGCGTTCATTCATTAAATAAAATACTTGTAACCAAGTCTTTGTATCAGGATGTGTCTTTGAGGAACTCAAACTAAACATTGGATGGTTGAAAGTTTAGCTGGAAAACAAAATTATTAATATGACCATTATTGCCCAAGATAAGTAGATATGTGCAGTCATGGCTTTCTGGAAGTATCTTTCTTTCTTTCCTTCTTTTTTAAAAGATTTTATTTATTTATTTGAGACCAAGAGACTGGGGTTGGGGGGGCATTGGAGATGGGAGGAACAGAGGGAGAGGGATAAGCAGACTCCTACTGTCTGAGCGTGGGGCCTGACTTAAGACTTGGTCTCACTCACAACCCTGAGGTCATGACCTGAGCTGAAATCAGGAGTCAGATACTAAACCAACAGAGTCACCCAGGGACTCCTGAAAATATCTTTCTAAACAGCTACAGCATACAGCTGAATTAGCCCTGAAATACGTTCAGCTATTTTAAGAAAATGACCAGAACCGGTGGATAGCCCTTCTAATTATTGAAATTCAAATGAGAAGCAGTGCTTTTACATCTATTTCCACTATCCAATTTACCAAAACAAATAAAATATCTAATAATAGTGGGGAATGGGGAAAAACACCTTCATATACTTCTAGAAAGATAATCAATTGATTTATCATTTTAGAAAAGCAATCTAACCTAAACCCCTCAGTGATGGTCATCATCAATCCTCCTCAAAATTTTGTGTACCTATTTTGTCTGTTAGGTCTCAACTCTACTTCCATCCTTCTCTGCTCTGTCAGAAGCCTGAAAACTACATTTCTTGATAGATTCTCCCAGTGGAAAGCATTAGAACTGAGAAAAGGAAGAAAGGAAAAAGTCACGTGCCCCTCTCCCTTGGCTTCTGGATGTGCCTCCAACAGTATCAGGAACCAGCGTGGTTCCTCTCAGGTTGTGTGGCTCAGGTTGTGTGGATAGGCACTGACAGAGGCAGAGCGTTGCCATAACAACCTTGGTAGTGTCGACCTTATCAAGGGATCTGGTTTTGCCTGGGGCCACAACATCAGTGAGAGCCTTTAAGTTTCCCAGCTACCGTAGTATATAAAGTGGTGTGGGCTTCTGGATTTTTCGAAGGCTGTGGTGGTGTGGCAAAGGCAGCGGAGGACACGGTGGGATCTTTTGCCGCTTCAGAGGCAGAGCAGTTTTGCAATATATGCAACACATTTTGTTTTATCAGCCTAGGGATGGTAGAGGTTTATTGAAATTATTAATCTCAGAACAATGTCAGCTTTAGATTTTTGTTCTCCTTTCCCTTATCAGACGCTTATAAACCAATCCTCTCCTTCAGACCCTCCCCGTTTGAAATACAGAGAGTGGTTCTGTTTTCCTGAACAGGGATGCCAGACATCCCTTCCATGTTTCCCCTTCATCCTTCTCTCATGTGTTGGCCCACTCTTTTATTCTGCTTTCTCTACAATTGCTTATTCTCTCAATTTGCTTTCTTTGGAGATGAATCACTGGCTTGCTTTTTTATGCTATGCATGTGTACCCAAAGTGATGGAATTTCCTCTGTTGCCTGAATGCCAAATATTCCACCGTATCTTTATCTCATAGGAAACCTCACTATGAGAGCGGAGCTGTCCACTGAAGATCTCCTCTTGGCATTATAAATATAATTATTCAAATTGATGCTATCATCTCCGCAGTGTGCTGTTGGCATGTTTGTTCTGTCTTTTCAGCTAGTTTCTCCACATCTGTCCAGTTTCTTAAGTTCTATACTACATTTCTTTCTTTGCAATTCCCTCTCTCGTATTCTTTCAAATGTTCTTTCCCTAGTTCCACGGTTTCTAGTTTCTGAATATGTTTTAAATAGCCTTCCCTGCGGCTTTGTTATTTCACTCTTGATTTGTAACAACGTGTTTCAGAATTCACTGTTAACCCCTCTAATCACCTTCAGCATTTTTACCACAGTAATTTTAGAAATAAGGTATGTAATTGCATACCTCTCTTCGTAAAAAGTTTTATTGAGCGGCCAAAGTTCTCCAGGCAAAGCTCAAAGCTTTGTTGAAAGGCAGGAAAGACAATCAGGAGCACAGCATGCATTTATACCTTGTCTGGCTTCATCACTAGCCGCTGCCTCCTTTGTACTTTTAAGTCCAGTTTCATTGAATCATTTGATTTTCTGCTAATGTGTTATGACCACTCTTCCCTGGTGTCCAATTTATCTTTTTTTATCTTTTGCCCGGACTATCTTTCTCTACTTCATTTTCCTGGCTAACTTTCAGTCACCCTAGATCATCTTGGGCATCTAAGTCTCTAGGAAGATATTCCTAGAAGAACTATACATTGCTTCTATGTGTATAATAACTCTTGATGCATAGGTTTCTCATAGTCCTTGTTTTATTCACTGGCTTACTGATCTGCCTCTGCTTATAAACTGTAAATTCATTGGGGATTTCAGAGTCCCCAGGACAATGCAGAATTTCATTGCAGACATTTAATAAAACTCTTTCCAGGGCACCTGGGTGGCTCAGTCAGTTAAACATCTGACTTGTGATTTCAGCTCAGGTCATGATCTCAGTGTCATTATATGGAGATGCACATTGGGCTCCCCACTCAGCAGGGAGTCTGCTTGAGATTCTTCCTCTCCCTCTGCCCCTTCCCCCCTGTTCTTTCTCTTTCTCTCTCTCTCTGGAATAAATAAATAAACCCCAAAAACAAAACAAAACAAAACTCTCCTATTGCTATTTTCTATATTTCAACCAAATGTCTACATTTTCTCTTTTAAAGTATTATTTTTTATCATGATTATTAATTAACTTCCCATTTTAATAAATTCATTTTTCTGGGGTGCCTAGGTGGCTCAGTCAGTTAAACATCGGGCTCTTGGTTTTGGCTCAGGTCACGCGTGATCTCTTGGACACTGGAACAGAGCCCCACATCTTGCTCCATGCTCACTGGGGAGTCTGCTTGAAAGGTTCTTTCCCTCTGCACGTCCCCCCAAAATAAATAAATAAATCTTTAAAAAAGTAAGTTTATTTTGCAAACTGATATATATTCTTTAAAACCAGGATTGGGGTTTGTGTGTGTGCCTATTCATGTGTACATATCACTGTATATTGAATAATAATTTCGTAGTAAATATTTTAAGTATTCTGGAGATTCAGAAAGAAAAAATAACGTGATTTCTTACATCTTATAATCTAGCCTTGATTACGTTATTCATGTGACAATAACAATAAGATAATTAATAGCTTATTTATGAATTAAGAGTAACAGGTTCACAAGGAGCACAGAAAGGAATCCTTTTTTTTTTTTTTTAAGATTTTATTTATTTGTTTGACAGAGAGAGATGTCACAAGTAGGTAGAGAGGTAGGCAGAAAGAGAGTGGGGGAAGCAGGCTCCCTGTTGAGCAGAGAGCCCGATGCGGAACTCGATCCTAGGACCCGGAGATCATGACCTGAGCCGAAAGCAGAGGCTTAACCCACTGAGCCACCCAGGCACCCCAGGAAGGAATCTTTGTAGTCGAGCCATCAAAGCCAAATTCAAATCCTACCATGTAGTAGATGTTAGACCTAAGGAATATTATATAACTTCTTTCAATCTGGGTTTCCTCACCTGTGAAATGGTAATAATTATTATGACCTTCTCAGGATTTTATGAAGATTAAAATAAGGCACCGTACATGAACCACTTAGCCCATTTGGGCATTCAGTAAAAATAATGAGCATTCAGTAAAAATTGTTATTCTTATAGAAGTTGTGGCTTGCAGGGGCCTTTAAAAATGAGTAAGGATTATTATGGATTAGCCACAGGAAAGAAAAGAACTTTGAAGAATGAAATTGACTTCTGCAAATAAAAGCCCTCAAAAAAGAGACAGTAATTCTAGTAGAGTGTGTAACTGGAGGAGAGGGAATTAATAAACAGAGAAGTGAGGTAACCCAGTTTGGGACATACAAGAAAGCTGAATCAGAATGTTTAGATTTCATAAAATTGGCATTAGTCACCAGCATATATATATATTTTTTAAGATTTTTATTTATTTATTTGACAGACAGAGATCACAAGTAGGCAGAGAGGCAGGCAGAGAGAGACTGAGAAGTAGGCTCCCTGCTGAGCAGAGAGCCCGATGTGGGACTGGATCCCAGGACCCTGGGATCATGACCTGAGCTGAAGGCAGAGGCTTTGACCCACTGAGCCACCCAGGCGCCCCACCAGCATATTTTTTGAGCTAAGAAATAAAATAATAAGATTTGGAGCACCTGGGTTGCTCAGTGGTTAAGTTTCTGACTCTTGATTTCAGCTCAGGTCATAATCTCAGGGTCGTGATATCGAGGCTCACATTGGACTCTGCACTCAGCTCCGAGTTTGCTTGTGTCTCTTCCTCTCCTGACTTGCATGTGGTGTCTCTCTCTCTCAAATAAATAAATAAAACCTTAAATAGTAAAATATTAAGACTTAAGGTAGGTTACCCTGGTATTATAAAGCAAGTTTGTGTATTCCTCAGTATAAGAGAGAAAGAGAAAGAGAGAGAAAGAAAGAGAGAAAGGAAGAGAGAGAAAGGAAGAAAGAGAAGGTAAGGCTTGAGTAACTGGTACAGACAATTTTTTTAAGAAAGCAGCTATGCCATTCACCCCGAATCATGAGTCCCTTAATTCTGGGTTGTGACTTTGTGCTAAAGGGCAGACTGGTATGTTTCCTCCTTAACTGTGAAATTCTTCACTTTTATTGTTTCTCGCTTGCACTTAAAACCCTGTAAATGTTGTATTATTACACTATTATGTAGCACAATAGCTGTTATCTCTCACTTCTCTATGCAAGGCACCTTCTGTCAAATAAGTCAAGACCTCTTGCCAGATGAGAGTGATTCATCTAAACTGCGGAGCATTTTCATAATCATCATTCTCACAATGTATTACAAAAGACCATTAGCAGCCTTTAATTTTCCAGGTTTGGTGCAGCATAACAACTTCAGTTTATGTTTCATTGCTTCTCTTTGTAAAGAAATCAATGATTTTAAAACTAAACTACTCATGACAAACATGTTAGATTCATTAGCATCTGCCCTGGTTGTCTGTGTGAAGGTTAAATTGCAAACCTGATTTGCATTTTTATCTGCAAGGAGCACAGGGTTTGAATTGCCTAAATGTTTACTTAATTATTGCTCCCATTCTCTTCCACACCCATTCACCTCAAGCCCTCCACAAGCAGAAAGCAAGACTAATTAGTGTCTAATTGATATTTTTTCAATAGTGCAATAGAATCTCTCTCAATACAAAGAAAGTAATTTCATTATACACTGCAGAGAACACTTAATCAGTCATAATAGCAAATATGGGAGTATTTGTTAGGTTTTCAAAGTGATGTATTTTAAATAAGAAGCACCTGGTTGTCTCTAGTAGATTTTACTGTTTAAATAGGAAGAGATTATAACACTCATTTATTTTTTCACACATTTCCTGGAATATTACTATCTAATCACTGAGCTAGACATTGTGGATACAAAATGAGTAAGATAAGATTTCTCTCAAGAAACCCATAGTCTATGGGGCAAACAGAATAAAAAAAAAATCATTTAGGTATATGGGATGATAGATTTGTACAGAGTACCATGGAATCACAGAAAAGGGCACACCAATTCAGTCTAAACTGTTCAAGGATGGACTCCTAGAGATGACACATGAGGCAAAGAGAATGAAGCAAATTAGCCATCAATTTGGTGAGGCAAAAGGCATTCCAAACAAAGAAGAAATCACCAGCAAAGGTGGCACTGTGAGAAACATATTCCAAAGTTCTATTGCTGAATATGTTTCATATTCATGAAATACACTCAAGTCTGATAGTAATTTTTCAACACATCTTTAGCAAAAGAAAATTCTCCCATATTTTTATATTAAAAACATCTATGTGCTAAGTAAAATGAAGAACATATTTTACCTTTTGATGTATGTCACCTGTGAACAAATGTTGCAAATGTTTCACATGAACTTCATTCTGTTGTAAATAAATTTTTATGCTCCCTTAAGGTCAAATAACACCTTCCCAACTCAGCTTGCATGCCCTGCATATCAGCGGACTCAGGGGACTTTGACAAAACTGAGTAAACAGTGAAGAACTGCACTGATTCTGTAGACGATAATATTGGAAAACAGAGGAAAAAAATTTGGAGAGTTGTGGGTATTACAGATCTGCATATACAGGAAAAATACATTGAAATTATTAGATTTGAGATTATTTGACAATTGGTAGCCGAAATATTTTCTTGAGGTATATATCCCAATGAAGCTTAATGGTTTTGTCTCTTTATTGACATATCATTTGTTTGTTTTTATTTTTTTCAAATAGTGAATGTAAGAGTAACTAAAATCAATGAATTTCTTTAAAGCTCCTCAAAAAGTATTGTCTTAAAAAAGAGCTCACCAGCCACAGACCATTAAGAACACTCTTGAATTCATAGTTAGGCTTATTTAGATTTTAGCAGCAAGAGAATATGAAAACCAGGGCTGTCTTGATAAAAGAGAGTTGTGAGGGGCCTTTTATAGGATTTGGGATTGAGCTGGTTGATTTTAAAAGGGGGTTTAAGGAAACTAAGGATACTTCTGGATTGAGTGCTGGCAGGAGGCAGGGACTTAGGTTATTGGGCATACTCTGAGATTTTATCTGGAAGGTGAGAGGAAGCTTGGCTACTGTTGTATAAAAGAAGTAGCCACAAAATGAAGACTGCATAGTCATCGTTTTAAATATGTAGTATCTTTGTATCTCTCTTATTTTAGAAATTGCCAGAAAGTGGTCACAGAGAGGCCTTGTTTAATCTTTGTGTATATTCTGTGAGTGTTGCTTCTGATGGCCTACCTACTTATTGCTCCTACTTTATGCTAGAGAACCTCATTCCATGCTTTTTTTTTTCTTCATTCCATGCTTTTTTAGAATTGTGTTGAGAAGTTGAACTAGAATAATTAGCTCATGTGTTTTGACTGCAAGATGTGTTGTTTAATCATGTTCTGTGACAATGCTTGCACAGTAGCATTTAGGCCTCTAGACAGAATGTATTGGCCAATTGCAATACAGGTGATTTGCATTTGCAAAATAATTATAAGTCTTAATAATCTCTGAAAGCAGAAACCTAGAATAACAAACACATACCAGGAAGGCATATCTCAAAGAATAACTAGGCTTCCTCTAGAAAGCCAAGTGCTCATTTTCACTACACTATTCATTTATTGTTTTACCTGATCCTTGTTTTTCATTTTTAAGTGCAACAAAAAGTGTTTGCTATAGCACAAGTTCCCATTGACTAGCAAAAAAAAACTCAGGGCCCCCCAAATTATCTAAAACAACACTAGTTCTTGGATTTAAACTACTGAGTTGGCCTCCAGAGCATATTTATGGTCATTTGTGGTTAAAAACAAATCAGAAACAAAATTGGTAAGTCTTTTTTAGTTACATTATTCCATAATTGGATTGCAGTTCACACAAGATACAAGAAGGAATATTATTATTCCTCAAGGACACTTGTCTAAATTAAACACACTTACCTTCCTTTAGAGTTCTTTGCGTAACCTGTACCCTGTAGATGAGCATGATATAGACAATGGGTATTTTAAATCAAAGCAAGGATATGCAAAATTCTTTAGTGCTAGCCCCAAAGACATTGTATCCTTAACACTGAAAAGGTATGTTGGAATTCCCCAGTTGAGGAGCACAAAAAAGCTATCTTTGTTTTTTGTTACTATTAAAACAGTAGCTCACTGGCAAGGACAAGCCTCAATCAGTCTATCATGAAAATGATGTAACAATGACCAGATCACACTTATAGTTCACTCCTGAGGGTAGTTGGTTTGGTTAATGGTGGCTTTTGTGGTCATCAGCTAAGACATTCTGCAATTCTAAGCCAGTGCTTTGACATTCCACTTTTCTGATGCCTACTAATGTAACAGCAAGTCATCTAAAATTCATTTTAATTAGGTTGTTCTATTTTTATGGGCGATCCTATAGAGGTCAGGAAGATTCTTTTGCCAAATCATTCAAAATGATCAAGGCACACCCCAAAAGCATACCTACCATGTGTATAAATACTTGTTTTTTATCTTTTGATAACTGGGAAGCTTGGATAAGAATGAGCAATTTAGTCATTTGAGTTTATTTAATTTTTGGGAGACATTTGTATTTTAATGGTGAATTTATGTCTATATACTGTCATCATCTTTACACCTGTTTGCTATGAATCATTGACACAAAACATTAAATTGGGATTATTCAAAGGAGTTTTTATAAGGTCTGTATTGGGCATGAATACTTTTTTAATACAGTGAGTGAGTTTAGGGTCTTACATTGATGGATAACGATGTGAAGAAAGTGATAAGGAAGACATTAGCAAATCTCCTGAGACTTTAATTTACCCTGTGAAGTGTATTGTGGATGTAAATGATTGACAAGAGTATTTCTCAATTGTTTTTTTCATTTAAAAAATTGATTTGTTGATCGTTATTATGTCAGTCCATACATAAAACTTAAGTATGCTTCTTTTAACCTGAGAAGTATGCAGTCATTAAAACATACTCATATTAATATGTTTTAATTATACATAATTAACCTAGAATGCCTTCACTTCTTTTTCGGCATATGCTTTTTTTTTTTTTTTTTTTACCCTAGATTTGGTAAACAAAGGAGCCCTCAAAATGAGAGATAAGTAAAATCTAAAGGATGTCAAACAAACCAAACTATTCTCATTTTTTTTTTTAAGATTGTATTTATTTATTAGAGAGATGGAGAGAGAGCACAAGTAGGAAGAGCAGCAGGCAGAAGGAGAGGGAGAAGCAGGCTCTCCACTGAGCAGAGAGTCCTATGCGGGGCTCGATCCTAGGACCCTGGGATCATGACTTGAGCCGAAGACAGCCGCTTAACTGACTGAGCCACCCAGGTGCCCCTCATTTTTTTTTTTTTTTAATTAAAGTGAAGAAACAAATCTTTGTTTTGCTTTTGGCCATAGAATCTTAACAGTTTTATTAAGCTGAATTTGGGAAAAACAAAATCAAAGAGAATTTTCAGAAGGGATAAGATACGAACATATATAATACTTATATGTAAGAAATAGTTACAAGACTATTTTTTTTAAAGATTTTATTTATTTATTTGACAGACAGAGATTACAAGTAGTCAGAGAGGCAGGCAGAGAGAGAGGAAGGGAGAGATCTCTCCCTGCCAAGGAGAGAGCTTGATGCGGGGCTTGATTCCAGGACCCCAGGATCATGACCTGAGCCGAAGGCAGAGGCTTTAACCCACTGAGCCACCCAGGCACTCCACAAGACTATTTTTTAAAAGATTTTCTTTATTTATTTGTCAGAGAGAGAGCACAAGTAGGTAGGGGGAGCAGCAGGCAGAGCAGGCAGAAGGAGAAGCAGGCTCCCTGCTGAGCAGGAAGCCTGAAGTAGGACTCCATCCCAGGACCCTGGGATCATGAGCTGAGCCGAAGGTAGATGCTTAACCAACTGAACCATCCAAGCATCCCTTTACAAGACTATTTTTATTTTATTTTATTTTTTTAAGATTTTATTTATTTATTTGACAGGCAGAGATCACAAGAGGCAGAGAGGCAGGTAGGGAGAGAGAGGAGGAAGCAGGCTCCCCGCTGAGCAGAGAGCCCAATGCAGGGCTCGATCCCAGGATCCTAGGATCATGACCTGAGGTGAAGGCAGAGGCTTTAATCCACTGAGCCACCCAGGCACCCCAAGACTATTTTTAAACTCAGAAATGAATGTCAGTGGTTATTAGAAACCCTTAATATTGTCTTTCTAAAAATAAAGAACTTAAAAAAGAGATTTTAATTATGGCCAAAAATCTCCTAGAAAGTGTAAGTTTCATTATTTTATGAAATATTATCTTTTATTATATTTGTAAATTTTTAGTATAGTCTTAAGATAAATTGATATATATCTTATATGAACATAAACACTATATTGTATTTGTTATATAAATAATTATATAAAATAATGTGATATAAAATATTGTAATATTGTTTTACAATATTTTATATTATAATATAAAATAATGTAATATAAAATATGTAGGGGCACCTGGGTTGCTCAGTTGGTTAAGTGTCTGCCTTAGACTCAGGTCATGATCACAGGGTCCTGGGATCAAGCCCCACATCAGGCTTTCTGCTCTTTGAGCAGCTCCCCCTGCTTATGCTCTCTCATTCTCTCAAATAAATAAAATATTTAAAAATAAGTAAACAAACAAAAATAATTGCATAAATAAAATGTTATATATAAATTATAACAAGTATACAAGTTAATAACTAAAGATCATAGTTTAGCTTTAAAATAAAACTAACTTTATCAGTGTTTTAAATAAAACAATATAAATACATAATATTAAATATGACATCTTAAACTATACAACATACTTTCATATATATTTTAGTGACATATGCCATATACAGGCTAAATCATCTATATTAACACTGACAAAGTAACCAAAATTGATTTCTTTCAGTAACATAGAAAATAAGAAGAAAGAAAACTAAAAACTGTCCAGTTGTTTTTCTTTAAAGCACATGTTATGGGACACCAGAGTGGCTCAGTTGGTTAAGCATCTGCCTTCAACTCAGGCAATGGTCCTGGGATCGAGCCCTACATCCGTTGCTCTGCTCAACAGAGAGCCTGCTTCTCTCTCTGCCCCTCACCCCGCTTGTACTCTCTGCTTCTCTTAAATAAATAAAATATTGGAAAATAAATAAATATATAAATAAAATAAAACACATGTCATATAACCTTTACAGATTCCAAGGTGGCAAAACAAATATATATATAAAATATGTAAAAAGACTAAGAACATTCTCCTAATTTTTACTGTTCTATAATCCTATAAATATAAGAGACAGGATAATAAAAACTATAGCTCCTGAACAATGTCACTAGAAACTGTCTAAGGAGATTAAAGATTGAAGAAAACTGAGTTATTTTAAATGATTTGAAGAGAGCATAAAAGGGAAAAGGTGTTTGTGGAAGAGTAACGATGAAAAGAAAGACTGCTTTTGTTATAGTAATGATAAATTATAGGAGACAGGTATTTAGGTGAGAAGTCACCATGCATTTAATATAAAACACACTCTTTAAATTTGGTCTTTGCTATTTTTTAAATCCAGAAATTGTAATATATACCTTTTTTTGAAAGGAAGAGACTCACTCAATATCTAAAAAGGAAAAGCTGAACTTCAACTTATGGGAATACACTGTTATAAAGTTAAACTGCTGTTAAGATTTGAGGAAGCATGGGACCAGAAATTGGTACTCTTTTAGAAGCAGGTGTGTTTAGAGATTTTGAGCTTTAGCCAAGGAAGTATGTTTACTGGAGCTTGGATATTACTGGTTGGTTTCACTGTCCTTCAGAAGCTGGTAACTAATGAAGGTTGTCACTGATGGGTCAGTATTATGGACTGAATTGTGCCTCCTCCCTTCCCCAAATTCATATATTGAAGCCCTAATCCCCACAGCGATTGTATCTGGAGATAAGACCTTTAAAGAGGTAATTAAGGCTGATGTTTTTGTAAGAACAGGAAAAGACTCCAGGATTATGTATGCACAGAAAAAAGGCCCTCTGAGGACACAGCAAGAAAGTGGCCATCTACAAGCAAGGGAGAGAGGTTTCACCATAAACTAACCCAAGGCACCCCTGTCTTAGACTTACAGTCTGCAGAACAATTAGAAAATAAGTTTCTGTTATTTAAGCCATGCAGTTTGTAGTGTTGCGTTATGACCTCTCTAGGTGACCAATATAATCAAGTTGGGCTTTAAACTGGTTTTTATAGTTATTCATTTTTATGGACAAAGAATACTGAGCCTTTTCTAGCTAACTAACTATACATGTGTATGTATGATTTTTTTTCCTTATCAACAATTCCTGTAAGACACACTATTATCAATTGTCCCAATGCTCAACTATGTGTTGATTCTTCATGAAGATCAGATTCCTCTTCAGAAGACCTTTTTAGTTTGAGTCCTATAGGTGTTTGAAGTTTCATCAATAATATTTTATCCTCTTTTAATTCTTAGTCATTTGTTTAATTCTGTGCTGTCTAAAGCCATTTGAGATTCTAGACAACAGATATGTGAGACAAATAAAAATAATAGTAAGCATGCTTGGAAAGTACAGAATGCACTTGACAGCCATGATCTCTTATTGTCCAGATCTTATCAAGCCTTCATGATTCCAAGTCTACCTTAGATAGCCCAGTTACCTTTCTTTTAGATTGTAATGTTTGTGTAAAATGTTAGTCATTAGCAGTGATGTATCCTCCCTCTTGGCAAGCCAAAAACAAAGCAAAACAAAACACCTGAGCATGTTTTGTATTCTATAGCTAATTGCCTAAAATTTAAACTAGTTTGTGATATACCAAGAGCATTGGATATAAAAATATACTTAAACTGACAATGAGAAAAGACATAATCAAAAAGATAAAGAAAATAAAACATGCAAAGGAGATTGAAAAATCATTCTCCTGTTTCTAGAATTTTCTTCTAATGGTCTTGGACAGATGCTGTTTATTTTGTGCAGTAGGCTACTTGTTTTGAAGATCTTACATCTGCATTCAGCTTCTCACATTAAACAAAAAGGAACAAGATTATATCATTCAAAATCACACCAAGCAAACTTGAAAGAGATTAACATGACTAATATATAAACAAAAATACCAACTTAGTGATTTAAAATGACATATGCATCTCAAAAGCTGAAATTCGCCAGAGATTAAAACCATAAATTGGGTTATTACTCAGTGAGTATTATTACTAGTATATCTATATACCTAGTGTATCTATATATACTATATATCTAGTAGTATTACTAGAGTGAGTTTTTAAGGGATTTTTCTCCATGAAAAATATGGAAGGGGAATACATATACTACTTTAATCATATTTTTCTCTATTATTTTTTCTCTATGATCTTGAATTTTCCATTAAAAATGGAATGTTAAAAATAATTTTTCCAGTTCTGGCTATCATTATTTTATTTCTTCTGATCTATGCTGCACCTTTTCACTCTTCTTTGTGTTCACCAGTGCTAACCTGTATGGTCTATTTTGAAGCATACCCCTACCCTCTGGTTTCTAGCCAATTCTCCAGCTCAGGGCATTGACAGAGGTTTCAGGACAGAGAGGAGAATGATGTTTAGATATTTATTTCCTCCAGTTCACTTCTTACAGGGGAAGGACCTTCTCTTGGCAATTTTAGATTCATAGCTTAACTAACAGTCAGATATGTGGGTCTCTCTATTGGCCAGGGTAAATTAGCAGCTACATTGGAATGCTTCTATACAATCAGAGCAATGATGACTATGTTCAGAACCCAGGAAATTGACTGGAGTGTTATTTTTGACTCTTCTTAAATTCTGGTCAATGGTAAACCACAATAATCCAATAGATACTACAGACATTATTACAAATACTCAGTTTCCACAAAAGCAAATTTTTGTAAAGAATCCCTAAACAGGTTTGTAAAGAATCCCTAAACAGCGAGCTGCCAGCACAATGTATAAGAAAACATGGGCTTGGGCTTTAGGAATAGCTCCTGAAGTAAGGAGGGAAGCAGCCATGTTTTATTTACTTATTTTTCCTTCTTTGTTTTACACTATTTTTTATGAAGAACACTGGTAACTCACCTCTTAGATTGCATGCGTAGCAGTGATTGAATTGTCACTAACTCTTTATGATAACAATGCTAAAGAGATTTGTGTACCTTTTACCCACAGAAAGAATAAAAATACATACCAAGGGGCAAACGGGGTGCATTGTGCCCACTCTGTTAGGTTTCTCTTTTGAATCACTCTCTGACTTTGATTTCTATGCTTGGATGTCTGGGATGTGTGCACAAAATAAAAATTGGCTATTTCTGCCTTCTGGCTCTTGTCAAACAGCCATTCAACACACCCTTCTCTGTCTCAAATTGAGGTAATTCCTCTCTCCCTTTGTGTTTCAGGGACTGCAGTGGTAGTGAAGCACATGTTATTACATCCAGTATTCTATCCCTTGTAATCTCATTATACATGATTCAGATCCATAACCTTGTATATAGGCTTATAAACGTGTATTATGTAAATATAAGCTTCCCCCCCCCCTTTTTTTTCCCCTACTAGGGCCATGTTTGGTAAGCTCCCCAATGTTTGCAAGTGTGCTGACTTGGTAATACTATTCAGTATTGTTTTACCTATAAGTTACTATAAAGTTTTTGGAAGACAGTTTAATCATACATATTAAAAGTCCTCAAATGTGGGGTGCCTGGGTGGCTCAGTGGGTTAATCCTCTGCCTTTGGCTCAGGTCATGATCTCAGGGTCCTGGGATCGAGCCCCGCGTCGGGCTCTCTGCTCAGTGGGGAGCCTGCTTCCCCCTCTCTCTCTGCCTCTCCACCTACTTGTGATCTCTGTCTGTCAAATAAATAAATAAAATCTTTTAAAAAAAATTCTCAAATGTTATTAGTTTAGGTAGGTTAACCTGTGGTATAAAAAAATACTCTGAATTTATAGTAGTTTCTCTCTCTCTCTCTCAAATAAATAAATAAATATTTTAAAATGGAGGGAAGGTATTCCGGGGTAGCACAGTCAGTTGAGAGCTACCGACTCTTGATTTAGCTCAGGTCATGAGATTGAGCCCCATATAGGCTACACGCTCAGCAGCAGAGTCTGCTTGAAATTCTCTTATTTTTCCTCTCCCCTCCTGCTAGTGCCCTCTCTCTCTCTCTCTCTGTGTCTCTAAAATAAATTTAAAAATCTTTAAAAAGTAAATAAATAGATAAAGTTACAGTAGCTTAAAGAACAAGATGTCTGTTTCTCAAGTTAACAGTCCCGAGCAAGTATTCAAGTCATCAGCAAACTTTTCTTCAGATAATTATTAAGAAGCTAAGGTCATAGCAGATATTAAATTTAACCGTTTCCAAGGGGATCTTGCCAGTCTTCCAAGATGAAAAAAGAACATGGAGTGTCATATCAAGAGATTTTACTAGGAAGATTTGGAAGCTTTAAATCTATTAACATTTGATTGGAGAAAAGTTAGCTATGTGGTCACCATAATTGTAAAGGATGATGGGAAAATAATCTAGTTTTGTCCTCAATAAATGGGAGATCATGTATCAGTTAACAGCAATATTTGTCCAATTCAAGAAAGTTTCTAAAAAAAATATTCAGGGTCACACAAATATGGGTGTACAAGGTTATATCCCATCTTGAAATTTTTATAATAAGAAATTGGAGACAATTGATAATTGATTAAAAGGTTATAGCTCTTTCATTGATGAGTTATTATGGAGACATTTAGAATTACAATTTAAGATATTTAAAACATGGCTTGCTGCTATATATTTGTATATTCTAATTTTTAAAATACTGGTATGTATTTTTTTAAGGGTGGCAAAGAAAAAAAATATGAACTGTGGTGATCTCTCTGTATGGATTTTTATATTTCTTTAAATGTTTCTATGTTTCTAAATGGCTCTACAATAATTATGTGTAATTTTTATAATCAAAATAAAAAGTACAGAATTATTTGAAATAGTTATACGAGGATGTCATTTGAACTACTTTAAATACAAATAGGTAGCAAATTATTTTTACAATGAAAATATATTTCCCACATTCTCACTTGCTGGAAAAAGGGAACAGATTTTCCTCCCACATGTGAGAAAAAAATCACCTAGGGAAAGAGGCAAAACATGCGACACTTTAATGCAAACCGAGACTTTTTCAGAATCATGTCAGGTTCTGAAAACAGAAGTTTATAATAGAAACTGTTTAGTAACATTAATCATAGCATTTGGTACCATCTTGCCCATAACGTCTAAACATTTATTTAAAGCTTTTGTTAGGGTTATAAAAGTACCTACATACAGAGTGTTTATTGAATTTCATATTGAAATATCAAAATATTTTGGTTTTTTTAATGTCTAATTATTAGGTGATTTTAATGGTTTTTAGTTTGTCAATAATTATATTAAAACTAGATCTAAATTAAAATATATTCACCTTGATAATAAAAATATAGAGTTATCTTAAAAGTTGTGGGAAAAAATTTTTAATGTAGCATACATCCCTTTCAAACTGTATGGGATTATAATATTCTCACTGGGGACAAAAGTTCAGTTTTAATTTTTAAACTTTATAACAGAATTTCTTAAATAGCCAATTTAAATTATTTTGGTTCCTCCTCAAAGTTTATGAAATATTCAAGGTCAAAAGGAAAAGAACTAACTAGATGTATGTCTCTCTTTTTTTTTTTTTTAAAGATTTTATTTATTTATTTGACAGACAGAGATCACCAGTAGGCAGAGAGGCAGGCAGAGAGAGAGAGAGAGAGAGGAAGAAGCAGGCTCCCCGCTAAGCAGAGAGCCCGATCCGGGGCTCGATCCTAGGACCCTGGGATCATGACCCGAGCCGAAGGCAGAGGCTTTAACCCACTGAGCCACCCAGGTGCCCCTAGATGTATGTCTGTGAGTATATATGTGTATGTGTATACATGAACATTGCAAAAACCATAATTCAACTGAGTAAATTCGAAGACCTAATTGGCTTTATTCAGTGATTCATGAATTGGGCACCATCCCGTCTAGTGAATAGAAAGGATCCCCATCCAGTGAGCTGTACAAAATGGAAGATGTTTATAGAGAGAAGTGGGCAAAGAATGTATTGTTTCAAACAAGGTCGCCCCTGTTTAGGGGATAAAAAGGGCCTGTCTGTCGGTTTACCTCACTAGTGCTGATCAGAAAATTCCAGACTGACTACTTAAGGTTAGTTTCCTGGAAGGGGCTGAAAATGCAGTTAGGTTAGGTGTTAAATCTTGGTTTGCTGACATGAGGCTTAGCACCAGTGACTCCATTGTGGGCCTGTTATTTCTTTAAAAAAAAAATTATACATATGCATGCAAAATAATAGAATGACTATTGCTATAACTCATTGTCACACCCTACTGAGTGCCACAGTGGTGATACTGTCTGATATATTAAGCATAATCTAATTTCTTTCTCAGTTAACTACTGCTACATGGCTCTAATACTCAAGAATGCCATCAGCATAAAATTCTAAGGAAATTCACTTAAATCACAGTCTCTCCCAACTTCATCTTCAGCCCTAAGAAACTAATAACACTTTTTTCTTCTTCTATAAACACATTACTGTATATCACAAGTGGATAAGGATTTCACTATAATACTGTTAGCACACCAAAGAGTTTAAAAATAATTCATTCATACCATGTATTACGGTCTATATTCTTTTTTAAGAGTATCAAAAATATAGCTTTGCTGGGGTTTTGTTGCTGTTTTTAATGTTTGAATCAAGATCGAAATATGGACCATTTTTAAATTTATTGCAGCTTCTCCCTCAGTTTATCTCTTTGTGCTGATTATAGTTGACCGTTGAACTACATGGGGATTAGGGATCCCAACTCCTGTGAAATTGAAAATCTGTGTATAACTTTATATCCCCCCCCCAAATTTAACTACTCAAAGACAATTGTTGACTGGAAGCCTTACAGATAACATAAACAGTTAAAACATAATGTGTATGCTGCATATCTTATATACTGTATTCTTACAATAAAATAAGCTAGAGAAAAGAAAAATATTTTTTCAAGTTTTTATTTGAATTCCAGTTAGTTAACATACAGTGTAAGATTAGTTTCAGGTGTACAATATAGTGATTCAACACTTCCATACAAGACCCAGTGCTCATCACAAGTGCACACTTTAATCCCCATCACCTATTTCACCCATTCCCTCCCACCTCCCCTTCAGTAAGCATCAGGTTGTGTTTTCTATAGTTAAGCGTTTGTTTCTTGGTCTGTCTCTATCTCTCTGAAAAGCAAATATTAGGAAAATCATAAGGAAGAGAAAATACATTTACAGTGCTCTACTGCATTTATATATATGGACCTGTATGGTCAAATCTGTGTTGTTCAAGGGTCAACTATTTAAATTCATTATTTAAATGTGGTCACTTATACTATAGAATTTCTCCCTTTCTGGATTTGGGTTATTTCATTCTCATGGTGTCATATAATATCTTGCTTTATGGCCTAAGTTTTCTGTGGAAGGCAAGTTAGATTTTGACACTTAATAAATTCCAGTAAGGTAATTTTGAGTTACTTAGATAAGGGAGAATGAGTTAACTAATTGAGTTAACTAATTATCTCACAGGGGTGAGCTGTAATAAAAATGGAAACTCAATGAATATTCTTTGAAAATTTTCAAATGGAATATGGATTGATGGGAAGAGACAAATTTATTTCTGATTTACTTAACCAGGGATTCAGTAATTGCTTGCACAGAGAACAAGTAAATGAATATAAATTAGTATGGCTTCCCTCGTCCTCCTCTTTCTCTCTAGGGACATGCATGTGTTGTTAGAGTTGAAAACACAGACACATTATTGTCTTTCAATAATCTTTTTATATTCCAGGTTGCAGCATCTTCTTAAAAGATTTACATTGCTAATCTCTGCACTTCTCTTAAAATAAATGCTTTTATAAGTATTGTCCCTTGGTAACTAAAACACAGCCTCAGCCAGACTATCTCATCATAGCAAAGCCAGCAGGATCGCTTTCCAGGTGGCCCTGAATAAACTCTACCTTTCCAGGAATACTGATACCACATTTTTACACAAAATTTCTTCAAAGGCGTGGGGTTAGGGGTAGTAACATTAGGTACATACAGACTGAATGTAGCTATACAGGTTGATAACCCAAGGCTGTTGTATAGTATTTTAAAGAACTAAACAAGACTATGATGGACGAGAAATTCATTTACATAATACATTATGATAAAAATTTTTCTTTCTAATAAAGATAGCAGGTCAATTCAACTTGGTACCTGAGAAATAAAATGCCAAGAAATAAAATAATGATGTTAGCTTTACATACACTAGTGTTCAGAACTTGTGATTCCTGTCTGTACAACACATTTATTAGGTTACAGTTGAACATTCTATTAATCTTACTAAAACTTCTGGGTAAAACTGAATTTTCTTTAAACTCTGATTATAGTTTTATAAATAAAATGTGGTAGTTATTAATATGTTAGTGTATGACTTCAGTTTAAATATAAAAATAACAACCATTACCACATATTCTACACACTGTACATGAGGTCATGAATGAGGCATTTGCATATAAGATTCTTGTTGAGTTAGATGACTTCTATGCTTTTTTTCTAATTGTAGGATTCTATGAATATATTATTCCTGAGAAGATCTAAATTTATCTTCAGATTGGGGACCCTGGGTGGCTCAGTTGGTTCAGTTCAGGTCACGATCCCAAGGTCCTAGGATAGAGCTCCCATGTGGGGCTCCCCACTCAGTAGGGAGTCTGCTTCTCCCTCTCCCTCTCCCCTTTCCCCTGTTCTTTCTCTCTCAAATAAATTAAAAAATCTTAAAAAAAATTAAAAAATACATAAATAATCTTCACAGATTTGGGTATGTATCAGTAAGTCAGATACCTTTACATCCCTTTAACTCTACAAGTTACCTATAACATACAGTAATCTAATTCTAATTCTACTTTTATATACATAATGAAATATAGCATCTTTAAGCATAGTATTTTCCATTGCATTTTTTAATCAATGATTTGGCCTATCAATTTAATTTTATACATATATATATATATATATATATATATATATTTTTTTTTTTTGGAGAAGATAAGGATGATTTTAAAAACCAGTTACTTAAATGTAACTGACTGAATTATTATTTGGTAAAATTGAAAAGGTATATATTTCTCTATTTTCATCTTGTAAAGAACAACTGTTTATATTCTGGGAAGTTTGGTTTTTTGAGCCTCTCCAGTATCTTTGTCTCTATTCCCTCATTTGGCTATAAAAGCAAGTCTATATTCCTTTGTGAAACCATCCATCTTAATTCTCACTGAAACTGAACAATGTTGATCTCCCTAACCACCCCAAATTCAAAAATGGATATGTCTGGTCCATTAGAGAACCAAACCTCTCTGAAAAATGATCGGGAAAGGAAACATGTGACAGAAACAATCGTATTTCATTTCCTCCTTTCTGGACTTATAGGGAAGTGTATTTTCCAAGCTCCCCTTCACTCAGGTGAGTGCATGTGATTAAATTCTTGGCAAGTCAGTTCAGAGTGCTTTTTTGGTGTTTTCTGTCTCTTCCCCTGCTATAGAGATTTTAAAATCATAGGTTAGAAATGGCATGACTAAAGGATGGGAAAGAGCCTTTTGATCTACATCAGTCATGGCTTGAGCAACAAATAAGACTTTCTTGTGTAAAACTGCCATTACAGTGTATATTTATGACTGCAGCAAGTCTTAAACCCAGTCTGACTAACAGGGTTGGGTATGCAACCCCAGGTCAATGAGACTTAGTCTAGAATTGTTGGTGGAGCTATTTTAAGTGTAATCAATCTATTTCTATTAATGTTGCCAAAAAAATAGAAAGTAAGGTTAGTACTGCTGGAGATCAACTCATATGGTGGGGAAGTCCAGTTGAATTTAAAGTGGAGATATAAAAGAAAGGGCCTGACCATCTGAATGTTCATCTATAACCATATTGGAACATTTGAGTTACTTAAGCTAATAAGCACTCTTTTTTTCTTAAGCCAATATGTGTTTTCTGTCATTTGTATTTTGAAGAGCTGAGATTGATAACAGCCGTAGAATTCCAGTATGTTTTTTACAAACTTGCAATGCCCATATTTCGACCTTTGAAGATGAGGATTTTTATTTGATTGATTTCTTCTGTGAATATTGGAATGACAGCGAATAGGAAAGCTTCTTTTTTAAATCTCCCTTATTGGACGTTCTACTAGAAAGCCAGCATCATTGTTACACTAAAATGATTCTGTGTTTTGCCTGTCCATGCAACTTAATTGAAATTAACTTCCGGATAGCTTCTGTTCATTGTATTTTGTGTTAAAACATACAAACATCTACATATGCACACACGTACACACACACTTACATAACCTCTCTAAAAAGTATAATTTAAAATGACAGATCCCGATTCTGTAGACAATTATAACAACCAAGCTCATGTTGAATTCATCTTTGTTTTTTGAATAATATTTTTAGCTATGAAAGTATCTTAATCCCATCACATACCTGCTGAGCTCTAGAAAATCTCTACTCTATAAAAATCAATTTCACAAACTTAATTTTTCTTGTTTTCCCAATTTTATTAGGCTAAATCTTATAAGCTCTGTGTTAAAATTAAACTAGAAAAACTTCCTGAATCTTATTTTTATTGACTTTTCCAGACACAGCTTTAAAAGTGGCTACTAGATAAACACTACAGAAGAATTTTGTCCTATATATGAAGACTCTGAGGATTATTTATATTTAGGATTATCTATGTGAATTTGAATTATAAATGTCCCAGTTTAATTTAGTGGACTGTATTTAAGACTTTTTGTGTGTGTTAAATCACAAATCATGGGGTGCTTGGATGGTTCAGTGGGTTAAAGCCTCTGCCTTCAGCTCAGGTCATGATCCCAGGGTCCTGGGATCGAGCCCCACATTGGGCTCTCTGCTCAGCAGGGAGCCTGCTTCCCCCACCCCCTCTCTTTCTGCCTGCCTCTCTGCCTACTTGTGATCTCTGTCTGTCAAATAAATAAATAAAATCTTTTAAAAAAGAGTCACAAATCAGTTGGTTCTAATATTATGGCATATTTGTTCAAGTTTTATTATTCTGGGACTTCAATATTGGTTTACATACAGAGATGTAAATTACTATTATATAGAATATTAAAATGTAAAATAAAAATAATATACTTTAGAAAAGTACTTAATTTATTTTAAGGAGAAGATTTTAAAAATATAGGTTGATCTTTTACAATGATAACCTTATTGTAAACTAATAGTTTTACCTTTCTTCTCCCCTTGACTTATAAGTTTTCCAGTCCTCTCATAAGGGCTGTGTTAATTAATTTATTGATTGATTTAATAATTATGTATTGCTACTGGATTTACTGTAAACTATAGATCTTACTCATAAAAGGTTGCCTTCAGACTAAACTCAACATTTTTGAAATATTTCAATAATTTAAGAGTGTTGTTATTTTTTATCCTTACGTCTGAATACTGTTAGCTGAATAATGTAAATAAGCCTGATTAGTTATTTCAGGAAGCAGAGTTATAAAAAAAATGAACTAAAATTCTAAGACCTTTTGTTTACACGGGCTGCTTATTTTCCAAAAATTCTGTCTGCTAAATTTTCTCCCCTGGATGCTGGCCAAGGTGTCTAGTCCAATGCAACTACATAAAATAGTCAAATTAGTTATCACAAATAACTTAGAACCTCTGCCAATATAATAAAATCAAACTCCATATCTTCATGCTTGTTGTTGAAAAATAGTGTAGAGAGAGAAAAAAGTGAAGAACTTCATGTAATGATGACATTTGAAATTGGTCCATTATTCAATAGTTTTTCAACTAAAAGAATACCTTCGAAATATGAACATGATCTGGTGTACATGTGAGATACAAGCTTCTTAAAATACTCTCTGAAATCCTTTATCTACAGTAAATACTCACTATACCTTGACTATAGGTAAGTCTACTTAAATAAGATGAATTCACTGAGGCTCATGCAAAAATAAGATTTTATTAAAGACTTCATCATTGGGAGGCCACACTGTTCTGGGCTCAGAGAAAGCCAAAGAACACTTAAAAAATATCCAACAGCTATACCATATGTCGGAGTGGATCAGTGACCTAAATGGCTATAGTGGACTTTTAGACATCAGAGCCTCCCCATGACTTGCTTATGGAATTTGTAATTTTCCTTTAGATTATATAAGAGATAAGGACTACAAATACAAATGCGCAAGAGGACAGATTTTTGAATTATTCAAGGGCAGAAAAAAAAATCTAGTTATTAAAAAATATGAGATTTCCCAGTTGAAAATGTTGCCTATATTAGTTTTGGAAGCAACAATTTTCATTCTAAACAAAATACATTAAACAAGACTTTGCTAACACTTGAGTGACCAGAGTGTGATTTAAGTGCCCAAGGGCCTTGAATAAAACAATGGAGATAAAAGGGAAGAAACAGTATGTAAAAATGTGCTCCTGGCAATTTGTTTCCCTCATTTTGACTAAGTTTTAAACACTTCTATCTGACTCTAGACTCTGACCTTTTTTCTTAGAGAATTTACTCTAGAAAACATGTAAACTCTTTCTCTTTTTTAGGAGATGTAAATCTCCTAAAAAGCCTCTCACCAGTTTTACAACCCAGAAGTGTCCTCAAGTTCCTGGGAGCCATTCCTTTAAAATGTAATCATCAAGGAAAACAGCACCCCTATCTGCCTGTCTCAGTAAGAAGGCAAGAGACTAACTGTGACGAGCACTAATGAGCAAATGCAAGCTACCTAATCAAAAAGAAAGAACTTGTTGGGGTGCCTGGGGGGCTCAGATGGTTGAACCTATCTATACCTTCAGCTCAGGTCATGATCTCTGGGTCCAGGGACAGAGCCCCATGTTGGGCTTCCAGCTCAGCAGAAGTCTGCTTCTCCTTCTCCCTCTGCCTCTCTCCCTTATTCATGAGCTTTCTCACTCTCTTTGTTTCAAATGAATAAACAAACAAACAAACAAAAAAGAACTTGCAAACTCAGGAAGAACTGAATGCATCTGGCACAGCCCATCCATCAATCCCCGCCCCTTTGAAGTCCTCTAGTACTTTTCTACTAGCTTACTCCAGTGCATAACTGCCCTCCCACCTTTTGTCTGAATGGAATTGCGTTCAAAGTGAGTTCTGTCCCCTCTCCACTATTGCAAAAGCCTTGCAGAAAGTCTTCCTTGAATGTTGAACTTTGTTCAGTGCAATTTTTGTTTTGACAGTATGTGTCAACATTTTAAACTTCATTTACAGAAGTAGGAAGATCATAATTATACTCCAGACATGTTAGACTCATTTGTTCAAGTTATACACTGCAATTACCTGTGGTCTATGGATCTTACACATTGGACAGGTTTCTAGGCAAGAGTGGTTTAGTTTTCTACTGTGACTAGAAGGGTATTCAACCAATAATAGACACTCACTACATGTGTTTTGAGTGAGGTAAGTGTGACATAGAGAAATAGCTCTGTCCAAGCCACTAAACTAGTTACTCTATGGGCGGGGGGGGGATAAAATAAAAGGATTTAAAAACGAGAAGAGTCAGAAGTGGTATAACCAGACAGAAATGTAGAATTTTTAGTAAGCTGGAAGTTATTTTGAACATAGTTGCATTCATTTATCAGTTATATGGTCACAGATCAAAGAAATAGTTATCTGCTTTCACCAAAATATATTTATGTATAAATTGGGGAGACAGTAGCAACATTATCAGATATTACAGGGAGGGCTTTTGATATTTAGTAGTTTTTGATAACCTTGTCAAATAATAGTTACTATATATGGCTTATTATCTTAAAATTTTCCTCTAAAATAATCACTCTAAACAACATTATACTGATTAATAATGGAATAATATGTAATTATTTGGGAAAAATATTGAGTAGAAATATTAGGAGTTATAATCATTTGAAACTCATCCTGTTTTAATCCTATTAGGCCTTTTGTTTTTGTTGTTATTCAAACAACTGTCATATTTTTTCCCTACTATGTGAATTCCCATTAATACTTCCAGAAAATTTTCAAGGATTATGTTGACTATCATATGTCTGCTCAGTCAATAATTGGGTCGGTCACTCTCATTTAGTGTCTTTTATATATTCCATATAAGAAACACATTTTACTGCACTGTACTTGTGTATATTTGACTAAACTGAGACTCTCTTCATGTAGAAAATATGACTATTTCATTGTTATTTCTTGGAGGCCTATCATCTGTGTCCAGCACATAATACATACTCAATATTCAGTTGTTGATTGGTTGGCTGTCTGGCTGGCTGAGGCCATTTTTCTCAATTTTTGTTCCAAAGTGAATAAAACATGGGGAATTAAGAGAAAACCTTAAGAATGAAAGCAAAATTACTTTTAGCCCCTTCCTAAAATAACAATAATGGCAAAGATAAATAGGTCAAAATAATAGGTTTTGGTTGACTTAAAACCACATGAATATATGAAAAACACTTTATTGTTGTCACTCAGACTTATCTTTATTTATTGTTAATGGGGCTGACAGATACAAAGGAGAGAATACACATACACACATCACACTTATATTGTCTCACTTGTGCTGTTGTTTGACAAAATAAATTCTTCAAATGTAAAATTATAAAAATGTCAGGAATACTATAATAATGTCTATTTGGTTTCACAAATTATCGTTTACAAAGACAGACTGCTTCATGGTTTCAAATAGACACAAAAATGAATTGCTTTAAAAATGCTACCATTTTTTGTTATTTTTCCATGCTGGGCACTGGCAACATATTTTCTATTTCATTTGATCTACACATTAATCCTTTATAGTGATTACTATTGGGTTTCCTTATTTCTGGAAAGACCCTCATCATTAGAGAATGACTTTGCCTAAGTTCCCTCAGCTAACATGAGTTAAAATCCAAATTTGTGTATAAGGATGTATGATCCAAAGCTCCTTTTTAAGGTATTGTAGTATGTTCCATTTGTACAGAAACACCTGCATAGACTCTTCAAACCTTTGCAATTTAAATAGAGGTCCTTAATGAAAGGCTGAATACATTTGCATTGTGTGATAACCTTAGCTTTAGCAGAGTACAGGGATGGAACCCATGTATCTAAAGTGTAGGTATTATGCTAAAAGATTACTCTGGTGTGAAAATATGTCTCGAGTATTCTTTCCTCCAGTGGAGGCCAAACTTAGGAATAATTCAGATTGGAAGAGAGAATAATAACTTTTCTTAAAGAGCAGAAAGGGATAGCATTCTTGTACCCAAGGCTTCGTAAATACCATGTTTGCACAGATAACAAAAAATTTTAAGGAAACCTTTTCATTTTTACAGCTAACAGATAATTTCATGTGGATTCATTACTTTATAAAGAAGAGAAAGTAAGTGAGAAGAAAAAGACTAAGAAAACACATTTTATGATACCCATTATGTGCAACCAAGTTAATGATGAAACTTCATTTTCTGTAACACTCCAAAGAACTAGAAGCATAGAAATACAAATCACACCTTCTTAATTAGAACAAATTAATTACTAAAAATGATGAAAACAATTTGCAATCATTTTATTTTCTCTAAAATTACATATTAGTTTCTATATGCATTTCTATCTTGAAGTAGAATTTTTGTTTATTAACATTTGTTACCAAGTACAGTATACCATCCATAATTCTGGGTTATTAAATTCCTGAAGCATGCAATAGAGCAAATTTAATAGATTTTATGCAAATTGTTATATAACAAAATAAGAGCAGATGGGACTCATCACATCAGAATCTTCCAATAAAAGTTTCCTATTTTTATTAAAATTAAACAAAACATACAGATATCTCTGTGGCTTTCAACTTACTTTAAACCATCCCTCCTAACTGTTTTTTAGCCATTCTCAGAACCTTTTACACCACATTATGATAACATTTCTGTTTTAACATTCTTTTGATGTTGTTACTATATTTATCTTGTTACTAAGATCTATGGGATAATTTATGCATACCAACATTTTCACTTCAAAATAATTTATGGATAAATAGAGGACAAAATTTAGCTTAGGGTATAGTTGAACAGTTAAAGTACAAATAACATAAAAATGTGAAGTTGCTATTGTTGTATTTATTTTTATTAATATATAAAATAAGCATATAAACACATTCACACAAATATTATGCATTTATAACCCATGTCTTTTGTGTTTTCTTTCTAAACTCAAGAAATACAATACAGAAATAATTATCTCAAGAACAATTACATGTAGATATTTAATCTGAATGCAATACACTTTAATTCTATATTTTTACAGGTCTTTTTACACAGGCAGTACATTGCATTTCATAATTACACTGCCACTTTGTAAAATGGACTTCAGAGTTATAATAGTGCAAATAAAGTAATGATTTGGTGAGATATTCACATACACTTTTATTTAAATTTAGAAAACTATACGGGACAAATGTTCATTTTGGGCATTGGAAAAGGAATCAAACAAGTTAGCATCGATAGCTGAAGAAAGTTTGAGGAAGGTCATTTTGTCAGTCCCTTGATTCAGGGAAGTTCATGAAAGAGCATGAAAAGATGTCTGTGTCAAGCTTAACACAGTAATTCTTTTCTTTATACAATGAAGCATTTAATTTGAGATGTAATAGAGCAAAACAAGGAAAGAAGCATATATATCTTTATAGGACACAAAAGAGACAAAAGAGTACATTCATTTATTGTATTTCTCAGTGCAGAGATATAAGGGGATCTTCCATTGTGCCTGTACTGAGGCACTTCAGCACAATTTTTTTTTTTTTTAATTGAAATGATTGTGGGAACTGAAAAACGAACAAGGGAGCAAACAGGTGTCACAAGTTAACAGGTGAAATAAACAGGTCAAACTGTTTTGTAGAGTATGTTAAAAAATATTTTCCCTTAGATTATTAATAAAGTTGGCATTATCACAGCATAGTAAAATAATAAAGTATTAATAAAATATTTAAACTACATAACCACTTAAAAATTAGGTGAACCTCAAGATACCTACTTGATCAAGTGGAAAATTGTTTAGTTTTTAGAGAGTACTTGGAAAATAATTTAAAATCCTATAGGTTATGGTTGAAATTCTCCCAGAAATATATCATAATTTTGTTATTTTTATTGAGAATAATTGAAAATAAATGGACAGAATATGGTTATTTATTCATTTATGAGTTTACTATTCAGAAATAAATGCTCTCATCAATATTGACAGTAACCACAGGAGAAGAAAATTAAAGATACTTTAAAAAATAATAATCAAAATTATACCATAATTCAATAATAAATTAACAATAAATAAACAAGGTTTATAGGTTAAAAATATCTTGAATGGGGCGCTTGGGTGGCTCAGTTGGTTAAGCGACTGCCTTCATTCAGCTCAGGTCATGATCCTGGAGTCCAGGGATCGAGTCCCACATCGAGCTTCCTGCTTGGCAGGTGGTCTGCTTCTCCCTCTGACCATCCCCTTCTCATGCTCTCTCTCTCTCACACACACTCTCTCTCTCTCAAATAAATAAGTAAAATCTTTAAAAAATATATCTTGAATATGTACCAAAATTATTAAATGATATAATAAGTGGCTGAAACATCAGATTTCTTCAACTTATGTATCATTTATGTATCATATGTAATTTTACTTTAAATTGTAGATTTCCTCATAACAAAAAATTTACTTTAAAATTTGTACAGAAAATGAAATGCATAAAAATAGGATAGTATGTATATTGTTGCTGTAAATGATATAAAATTATTGTAAAACTACCCTGATTAAATAATAGTGATGTTGGTCCAGCAACAAGATATTCAGATCAATGAGCAGAACACAAAGTTATTAATTAAAGAAGAAGTTTTTTAAATAAAACCAGCATTACAAATTAGAGGGGCGATGTGTGGATTATTCAGTAAATGACATGATTAACAACTGCTAATCATGCAGTTGCTACTTCTGACCTGTCAGCTTTCTTTTGAAATAGTGATGTGACCCTGTTCTTAATGCCTAGAATATTTTTCATTATTTTGAAAATCTCTTCTTGAAAAGCCTTCCTATGCATGTAATGGTGAGAATTCAGTTTTAATTATGGTGTATTTCTTTTGATCATTTTAAGCCTTTTGCCCAATTTGAGTGTTGTAATATAGATAATTCTGAGTATCAACAGTGTCTGCTATCTCCTTAAATATGATTCACATTAAACTTAATTACTTTTAGTTTTAAGAATACATTTGAGAATAAGAATGTGTTAAGTAGTCATATACATATATATCACTATATCATATAGAATTTTTTGTTATGACCTTGGTTTTTTTTCCCTTAAGGTCCTAAAGATATTTCATTTTAAATATCAAAAATATAAACAATTACCTAGGGGAAAGAAAAAGCAATGGATTGAGACATCTTGAAATATTAATTGTTTGGAAATTTTAATATAAAGTCCCTAAAAATAGATGTTATCTTACATTCCCACTACTTTTTATATGTAGTAATAATTATATAAATGCATATATCAAGTTTATGAACCATGCCTGAGTTTTTAGTAACATATCAGTCAACTCTAGATAATTATGAAAATGAAACAAGTTCTCTGAAACGTGAGCCTTGGGATCTTTTAATATATTGGTCAAGTAGTATTATAGGACAGTATGGCTTAGCTCAGCATACAAGAAAATATGAATTGAAGCAGTGCTATTACTGCTACCACCCAGATATTTTGATAAAAGGTCAAGAGCAATTAACTGACTTTTAAGAAGTTTGATTATAAAAAAATTGTATTATTTACTATATTAAATACTACCACACAGTATATATGATACCTCTTGGGAATTAAATAAACAAAAATTTTACTAACACGAAAATTAACCTCAATCTATTATTCATAAAATATATAAACATTAGCACAAAAGGGATCAAAGCCTTAAATATAAAGCATAAAATTATAAAACTTCTAAGATGAACCACATGAGAATATATTTGGAACCTTGACTAAGGCACAGACTCCTTAGAAAACCAAAGAATAATATGTAAAAAATGAGTTGATAAATTGGTTTGCATAAAAAGTAATAACTTCTGATATTCAAAGTTTAAGAAAATGAAAAGACAAGTCACAGATTGTGAAAACTTAATAAAGAAATATGTCTGAGATACATTATAAATTTTTAAGTTCGATAATAAGAAAGCAAACAATGACAAAAAGGAGCTCAAAATATTTGAACAAAACTACAACAAAGTAGAATTATGGATAAAAAATAAGCACGTCAAAAAATGCTCAACATCATTAGGCATTAGAGAAATGCCAGTTAATACCAAAATGAAATGCTACTACATACTTAACCACAGGAATGTAAAATTGAAGCAAACAAATAAAATTGATCATACCAAGCACTTGTGGATATAGGGAGAGCAATGAGAAATCCTATACATTGTTGAATGAACTGTAAAATTTCATAATCATCCTAGAAAATAGCCTGGTCAGTCCTCACAAATTTAAATATATCCTAACAATTTGAACTACAGATTCCTCCCAGGTATTTACTCCAGAGAAATTAACAATTTATGTTTGCACACAGCCTTTACGCAAAAGGCTTATCATAGCTTTACTCGTAACCAGTGAAAAGTATAACCAACCCAATTGTCCCTAAATCAGAAAATGGACAAAATCTATTTATCCATACAATGAAAGTAATAAAAAGGGAAAATTTACAGATACATGCAACAAGAATGAATCAACCACACTATGCTAAGAGAAAAGTAGAGAAATTCAAAAGCTTATGCAAATATTCCCCATATTAGCAAATCATATCCAGCAATGTTTAAAAATAATTATATTCTATGACTACTTTGAAAATATTCCAGACAGACAAGGGTTGTTTCTCATTTGAAAATTAATAAATAAAATAAAAACTAATAAATAATAAATACTTAATAAATATAATATACCACATCCCCCAGTGGATGCCTGAAACCACAGATAGTACTGAAACCTATATTTCTTTTTCCCCTATATGTACATACTTATGATAAAGTTTAATTTACAAATTAGACACAGTAAGAGATGATTAACAAGATAGCTAATAATAAAATAGAACAACTATAATAATATATCATAATAGATGTGATCAGAAATCTTAGTTCAGCATATGATTTTTTTTTCTTTTCTCATTAAGTTGAGAACTTTCAACTCTTTCATTTAAAGGAAGCACTGTACACCTTCTCTTTGGCATATCTGAACTGAATCACTATTCTTGCGCTTTGGGGCCATTATTAAGTAAAATACTTGAACACAGGCACTACAGTACTCCAACAATTTATCTGATAACCAAGATGGCTACTAAGTGACTCACAGGTGGTTAGTATGTACAATGTGGATATACTGGACAAAGGGAGGATTCAAGTCCTGGGCAGGACAGAGGGGGACTATGAGACTCTATCACACTACTCAGAATGGCACAAAATTTAAAACTTATAAATTACTTATTTCTGGAATTTTCTATTTAATATTTCCCTGGTTGACTGAGCGTAACTGAAACCACAGAAAGTGAAACCATGGAACAGGGGCAGGACTATTCTATGGGCAAAAGGATAAATACATAAAGCAATGGAACAAAATAGAGAACTCAGAGATAGATCCATGCAGATAAATACGCCCAAATGTTTCTTGACAAAGATACAAAAGCAATTCAATTGAGGAGGCTAGCTTTTTCAAAAAATTGTACTGGAGTAATTGGGACATCCACAGGCAAAAACAAAACAAAACAAAAAAACAAAACGGAACCTCAACCTATGACCTAAACCTCACACGTTGTGTATAAAGACTAACTCAAAATGCATGTTGGATTTAAATGTAAAAGCTTCTAGAAAAAATGAGGGGAAATATTTGGGATCCAGGCCTACATGAGTAGTTCTTAGATTTGATATCCAAAGTACAACTGAAAAAATAAAAAATTGGGTGGCTCAGTCGGTTAAGCCTCTGCCTTCCTTTCAGGTCATGATCTAGGGTCCTGGAATTGAGTCCCACATTGGCAGGGTGGAGGGGGTGGGGGGTTGCTTGCTCAGCAGAAAGCCTACTTCTTTCTCTGCCTTTGCCTGCCACTCTGCCTGCTTGTGCTTTCTCTCTCTCTCTTTCTGACAAATATTGACAAAGAAATAAATAAAATCTTAAAAAAAGGAAAAAGAAAAAAAATGATAAATTGGACCTTATCAAATTAAAACTGCTGCTATGATTAAAGGTAAAAGAAAAAAGAAGAATGAACAGAAGTTACAGATCAGGGAGAAATTATTTATAAACAACATACCTGTCAAAGGACTTGCATCTGGAATATATAAAGAACTCTAAAAACTCAATAGTAAAAGAATAATAGTATGTTGAAAAAATATGTAGGGTATATGCACTAATATTTCAATGGAAAGGATATATGGATGGAAAATTACACATGAAATTATAGTCGGTATTATTAATCATAAGGAAATGTAAACTAAAACCACAAAGAGATATTGCACAATTACTAAAATGACTAAAATAAAAAATAGTGAAAACAAAAAATGCTAGCAAGAATGCAGAGAAAGAAAAAAAAAAAAAAGAGTAAACCAAGTCCAGAGCTAGAAGAAGGAAGGAAATACTTAATATTAGATTGTAGATAAAACAAACAGTAGAAAAATAATAGAATCAATAAAACAAAAGTGTTTTTTTAAATATTTATATTGTAGAGAGAAAAAGAAAGAAAGCAAGGGCAGAAGGGCAGAGAAAAAGGAGAAGGAGAATCTCAAGCAGACTCCCCATTGAGTGCAAACCTACCATTCAGGGCTTGATCTCAGGACCCTGAGATCATGATCAGGGGGTGAAACCAAGAGCCTTATGGTTAACTGACTGAGCCATCCAGGCACCCCCCCTTCTTTTTTAAAGGTGTGTTTATTTATAAATGTTGGTTTTTTTTAAGATTAATAAAATTGAAAACTTTAGCCAACTGACCATGAGTAAAAAGGATTCAAATTACAAATAAATGAAAGTAAGGAAAATATTATAACCCTTACAGAAATAAAAATAATTTTAAAAGAATACTATGAAAAATTGTGCACCAATAAATTAGATCAACTAGATGAAATGGACAAGTTTTTAGAAACATACTAACCACCAAACTGACTCAAAAACACACAAAAAAGTAATAATAATGACACCTACAACATGAGAATGAATTAATAATCAAACACTGAGCAAAGAAAAGCCCAGAGCCAGACAGCTTCACTGGTGAATTCCACCAAATATTTGAAAAGTTAAAACCCATTTTTATAAAGTTCTTCTGAGAAACAGAAGAGGAAGAATAGTTCTCAACTTATTTTGTGAAGCAAATGTACCCTGATAGCAAAACCAGACAAAGAATTCACAAGTAAAGAAAACAACAGACAAATGTCCCATGTATATGATGAATATAGATATAAAAATCCTCCACAAATTAGGTATCTAACAGCATGTTAGAAGTATTATATGCCATAAATATTTAACATCAATCTTTAAAAAATTCTTCCAAAAACTAGAAGAGTAAGAAACATTTCTCAACTCATTCTAGGAGGCTAGTATTAACATTGTTATGAAGCCAGACAAAGATGCCATGGAGAAGAAAACTAAAGGTTAATATCTCTTAAGAAGACAAATGCAATCAGTCTTTGATAATATACTAGCAAAAAAAAAAAATCCAGTGGTATATTAAAAGATTTGTACACTGACTGTGGAATTGATAAAACAATTGAAAAATGTAGGAATAGATGAGATTTCCTTCAAACAAAAAGCTCACTGCTAACATAATATATAATGGTGAAAAATAAGATGCTTTCCCATTGACATCTAAAACAAGACAAATGTGTTCACTCTCATCAATTCTATTTACATTATACCGCCAGTGTTAGAGGGCTATTAGGGAAAGAAATGAAATAAAACACATCCAGATTAGAAAGGGAGGAGGAAACTATCTCTATTTGCATATGACATTATATTATGTGTAAAATCCTGAGGAATCCAAAATACCTTTTAGAGCTAATAAATAATTTCAGCAAGTTTATAAGATACAAGAGCAGTATACAAAAGTCAGTTTCATTTCTGATTTGAATAAATATCCAAAATGAAAATGGAAAAAAAACTCCATTTACACTATCATAACACAGTCTAAATACTTGGGAGTAAGTTTAACAAAAGAAGCAGAAGACTGCTACCGCTGAAAATTACAAAACACTATTTAAAGGTATTAAAGATGACTTGAATAAATGGAACAGCATTTCAAGTTCTTGGGTAAGAACTAGTCCATAAATGATGTATAGATCCAGTGCAATACTATCAAAATTCCCGGTGGCTTTTTGTAGAGTTTATAATCTGATTTTAAAGTTAATATGCAAGGGACACCTGGGTGGCTCAGTTGGTTAAGTGTCTGACTTTGGCTCAGGTCACGGTCTCAGGTCCTGGAGTCAGGCAGCATCTGGTTCCCTGCTCAATGGGGAGTCTGCCGCTTCCACTGCCTCTCCTTCCCACTCATATTCTTCCTTTCTCTCTCAAATAAATAAATAAAATCATGAAAAAAAATATGCATATTCAAGGAAACCCTAATATTTAAACAGTCATGATAGTAGAGTAGGAAAACTCACTCTTTTTGATTACAGAAGTTACTATGAAGGTAACATATTTTCTGTCTAGGTTTCCAGCATGCGGTCCTACCCTACAAATTTCAGACTCATGATTGCCACTTCTACTCTTGCCTGAGTCTCCAGGTGGCTGGTTTGCTGTGTAGATTTCAGACTCATTAGACTCTACAACTGTGTGAGCAGGATGGAAACTGGACAAGATATTCATGTTACAGTCTTTTTTTTTTTAAGATTTTTTATTTATTGACTCGATACAGAGAGAGATCACAAGTAGGCAGAGAGGCAGGCAGAGAAGGGGGAAGCAGGTTCCTTGCTGAACAGAGAGCCTGATGCGGGGCTTGATCCCAGGACCCTGAGACCATGACCCGAGTCAAAGGCAGAGGCTTAACTCACGGAGCCACCCAGGAGCCCCTCATGTTACAGTCTTAAGCAGAATTCCTTTCTCTGAGGGAAACTTGTTTCTTCTCAAAAGGCCTTCAAGTGATTAGATGAGACTCACCCACATTACAAGGAACTTTTTTTTTTTTTTTTGGTTAAAATTAACTCATTGCAGATATTATTCACAAAATTCTTTCATCACAACACCTAAACTATCATTTGACCAAACCAACCACCATATTATGGCCAAGTTTATACTTCTAAATGTATGCTTAAAAATTTATGTTTCGGTAAAAATGTATGCTTACCAAATTGATACTTTTGACTACTTTCTGATGTTCAAAAATGATTTGCTTGTTGCAGAGTTTACAAGACAAATAGATGAAATAATGCAGGAAGATGGAAAGATCAAGAGAGGTGGTAACATTTGATCAAGTGTGACTAACTCTATTTTAAAACAGTTTGTAAAAAACAATAATAAAGGAACAGAGATGAATGGAAGATAGGACTAAAAAAGTTCATGATGCTAAAATGGAAATAAAAAATTAATGATAAAAATATATTAGCCCTAAGAAATAAGCAAAAGGAAAATTTTGAAGTCATAACAAAAACAATGATAATTATAATAAAACTACTTTCTATTATTTAAGTTATTTGAATATTCTTATATTCCTTTAAACAATGATTAATTTTTGTTGTTTCTCTCTAAAGTTCTATATATAAAGCTGCCCTGCATATAAGTAGTTTAAAACCATTGTTTCTATTAAAAATACTGACTTCCTATTTTCTCATTTGTATGCAAATATTATATTTATTGTTTATTTTCTAAAAAATAATAATTTTCCATTTGCTAATTATGCCCCTAAAAAAGAAAGATCTTAGAGCTAAAACGGGGCAATAATTTGAAGCTAAAATAATAATTATAAATAATAATTATAAACCCCAAGAAGCATAATTTAAAAGTTAGATTACAGTGTTCACCCGCAAGGCTTTTAATTGATACATAAGGAGACCAACGACAGCAAAAAAATCCCACGTGACTTTATTATGATTCAAATTTTTCTACTTAAAAGTTGTAGCTATTCTTATATATGAGAGCAATGATATATTAAAAAAGTGCTCAGCCCACATTCTATAATAACTTTAAATTGAACAAAAATAAAAAACTTGTTTGATTAAACAAAACAAGCTAATATAGTCTCAATTTCTAATGAATATCAGTTATTTATTAATTATTGCTCATCTAACTGGATTAGTTGAATTAGTTTTTGGTTATCCACACTGAACTACTTTTGCTGTTCAAATACTCAAGCAGTCTTTGTTACCTCCTTTAAATGTGATGAGGTAGTAAACTAGCATGAAAACAGTCTATTTTTTATGTGTAGTCATGACATACCAAATTGATGAGTAATCTTAAATTTTTCATTCTTAACTACTTTTCCACAATTTAATGCATGTAAGCCTGATTGTTTTGAAAACTTCCAGCAATATTTACAGTAAAATGGAATTACTATTTTAGGTACTAGTTTTACAAATACTGTGTAACTAGCAGAAGCAGGTTAAGATACAAGAAGGAGCCTTGCAATGAGAACTTAGGTAACAGGACATAAGACACTTCATATTCTTTAGTTTCCATGTCCATAGTGGTTAAAGAAACTGTTGCGTTTGATAAGCAATTCCTAAAATGTAATTCTATGGAGATATTCAATATGACTTTAAGCAGCACATGGATGAAATTTAAAAATTGTTACATCTATAGCTTAACGTGAAATAGAAAGCTCAAGCTACTTTCTCACATTCAACTACAACTACTGAACATAATCAAACAGTGAAAACTACTTTATCCCTGAAACATGATGCTAAATATTGTTTTGCATATGTAGATAATTCATTATGGATAGAAAGAGAAAAATCACTTTAACTGACAGTATAAAAATCATTGACTGTTAGGTCCGTTATTAAACGAAATGAGACTGAGACAAAGTGGAAGTTATTTAAAGCTTTATTTTATGATAAGTATTAGAAGTCAGACTGATTGGCTATGGGAACGAGACTGAAACAAGGTGAAAGTTATGCAAAACTCCATTCTATGCTAAGCATTAGAAATCAGACGGACCAGCCAGGCTGTCTCTGAAGAATGCGGCCACCCCCAGCTTACAGATTTAAGAGTTGACTGACTGACTGGTCAGGGCTGCCTCCGAAGAGAGCGACCCCTCCCCATCTTAAATCCTCAAGAATTGATTGACTGACCGGTCAGGGTCGTCTCCAAAGAGAGCGACCCCTCCCAGCCTCACAGACTAACTTTTACAGAGCAAAATCCTGGCCACACATAGGTGGCCAATGAGACTGTAACATTGCATAGTCATGTTAGGCCACACGCAGGTGGCCAGCTGAATTACAGTTTACCCTATAGTAGCTGTTTGACCCGACCTATTACTCTGGTCAGAATTGGTGCTCAAGGTTGGCGCCCAAACAATGAAGTTTACATTCTTTGGTGGTTAGGGAAAAAGTATGTGTGTTTCTTACTGACTGGACGTCTCCACCTGGCCCAACTCATCCTTGTACTCTGGGCTCTGTTATCAGGAACTGGCCGGCCTGGCCTTGTATTCTGGGCTCTGTTATTAGGAACTAGTTGACCATATTTTACTGGTTTCTCAGACTTGCTTCTAAGTACGTCTCTCTGGGGGAAGGGGGGCAGGGTCAGTTTAAGTTTTACTGCACAAACAACAAAATGGCTTTTAACCAAGATGGAGTCGCTCTGGCTACATAGGTCCTTACATTGACCATAAATGAAAAAAAAAAAAAATATTGGTCCAAACCCAGTTGAAATGGCCAATGAATTCTCTCAGTAGTGGCCTTACATTTTAAATATTTCTTCAGAAATACAACTTTATGGTATCCTAAACTGAATATCACTCATCATTTGCAAAAGAAAGGAGAATTGATTTTGCTAAATAAGTGTGAATATCAGTGACTAAAAAAGATATGCAGGTGAATCCACATAAAACCAGAATGAAATAGCAAAACCCTAGAATTTTTATAGTGATTTAAACAATCATGTTCTCTATAATGCAAAAGAGGGCCAAAATATATGCTTGCAAAGGTTAAGTCTTTGGAAAATATATAATATTTATTTGACAATATTTTATCTATTTAGCTCTGTTTGAAAATGGGTTACATTAGTAAATAAGGAATTAGTTTAATACTCTTTTCTAAAATTCACTGAGTTTAAAATTTCTTTTTCACTATTAAATAAAACTAGAAGCTAAATGAACATTTATTGCAAATATTCCCTAACATAAATAAATATATACAACCCCGAAAATTTTCTTGTAACACAGGAGTCAGCAAACTTTCGTAAGATGTCAGATAGTAAATATTTTAAGTTTTGTGGGCAATTCATTCTATATGGAAAATCCTTAAGTCAAAAAAAAAATTATAGAAAGAAAATTTATAGAAAACAGCCAAAGTTTATATAAAGAATGGGGATGGCTTTTTTTCGAATAAAAGGTTATTTACAAAAGCAGGTCACAGGTCACATTTGGACTTCTGGATGGATTTAGTCCACAGGTTGTAGTTTACTGACCCGTTATAATGCAACTGGGGATGTAGTATTAAAAATTATATTTATGAATACTATATTAGCTATTCCCTATACAATATCAACTATTAAGTTAATAAATTCAATGTATTATTTTCCTAATTTTATACAATCTCTGTTTAAGAATAGCCATAATGATCTCTATAAAATGCAACACATTTTAATTAAGTTTGATGAAAAAATAAGAATATTTTCAAACTTTTAGAAGTTTTATTTGGGTTATGTAAGCCTGAAGGGAGAATAGAGAAAGCTAATTGCAAACAATAAAAAATGTAAATGCAGATAATATGATTTAATACTAGCTACAGATCATTCAATGACATTTAAATTATTAGAACCTAAGTTTATTATCTTCAAGTGTAAAAACAGTACTTCAGAAAAATCTTTTATATTAGAAACTTGGTTTTGAAAAAGGTGAGCTGTAACTAATGTTGGGTTTAATTGTCAACCTCCCATATGGATAATTACATGAGAATCTCTATTAACACATTTCCTCCTAATTATTCATTCTCTTATTGAAATATCACAATAAAAGAAACTCAAATCTAAATTTCTCTTGGACTTTTTTTAAGACCATAGTGAATCAGTTTATCCTACCTGAAAACAGAAAAAAAAAAAAAAATCAGCTGCAAAATTGATCCAATCACTGACTAGTAGAGGGAGAAATCACACAACAGTAGGGGAAGAAAAAAAAAAAAGTTTCACTTAATACTTTAGGAGAATAAATGCTAAAATTTGCAACCTATTGTAGCCAGAAATGTGCTAATTGAGGGCATGTTCAGGAGGAATTTTGCTAAAGGTAAGGCTCTATATATTTTTTAAAAGTTTGCTTTCTTTTTAATATAATTTAAAAATGTTACATCTAACACAGTATTATGAGTGGCTTTGGATTCTTTTTTGACCAATATTCACATAACTGCTTCTATGACCTGTAAAAAGACAAATACAAATGAATCTCCTTTAGAAAACTGAGTTGTTAACTGCTGGGAAGAAATGGTGAGCACTATAGATAGATCTATTTGAGTTAAGTTGGAGGAATACGGAAACATGAACTATAGGAGAATAAGAGGATCTGTGGCATGCCTTGATGGACACACAAAGGGAAAGCGTCACGACCCCAAAAACATAGATTTCAAATTCAACTTATTTACTAGCAATGCATACTGCCTGGGAAGCAAAGGTGAGTAAGCCATTTACCATCCCCTTGAAGGTCTCAGTAAGGTAAATTAATCATCACTGTCATACTACTATACAACAGAACATAGTAGATGGGCCCAAAAGAAAACTTTTGTTGTATAGATAGGGAAAGAGGAATTATGTCTATAATCAGGGTACTCCCACAATAAATACTTTTTTGAACTGAGATGAGGTTACATTATGAAGTTTCACATGGTGACATCTAGAGTGCATTGTTATGTCCAGCAGTTTTATATGAGATAAAAAAGGGGGAAAACAAAAAAGAGAAGAACATAAAACATGGAATGAAAAAAAAAAAAAAAAGTTCCACCAAGGGAAAAAAGGGGGCAAAACAGAACAAACTTATTTTTCAGATACTATTTTTAAGGAGTATTGGCTGGTTACTTTGTAGAATGTTCCTTAATTTAGCTTTATCTCATGTTTTCTCATCCTTAAGTTCAGATAATCCATTTTGGCCAGAATATCACAGAAATGCTGATGTGTCCTTCTCAGTGCATTATATTAAGAGACATTTGACATCTCATTATTGGTGTTGATAACTTTTACCACTTGGTTAAGGTGTCTGTTAAGATTCACTGTTGTAAGGTTGCTATTTTAACTCTTTTGCACCAATAAGTATCTACAGGAAATGATTTGGGATCCTGGAAATATCTTATTTTTCACCATATTTTTTGACTGATAGCTTTAGCATCCATTGATGATTTTTGCCATTATCTTTTTTAACTATTGCATTTGCGAAATTGTGACATTCCATTTGCATTCCTGCTTCTGCGTGTTTTTTTTTTTTTAAGGTTTAATTTATTTATTCGAGAGAAAGAAAGAGGGAGAGAGAGAGAGAACAAGCTGGCGGAGGGGCAGAGGGAGAGGGAGAAACAGGCTCACTGCTGAGCAGGGAGCCCGAAGCGGGGCTTGATCCCAGGACCCTGGGATCATGACCTGAGCCAAAGGCAGATGCTTAACTGGTTGATCCACCCAGGGACCCCACCTGCTTCTGCATTTTGGGGTTGAAATTATGCTATAAGGAGAAGCTTTCCCTTTTTATTTACTAATTTGTATATATATCAGTATGGACTCATGAGTTCTTATTTTATGAATGCGTTATAATCAGTTACTGCCATTATTCGTGTGATGATCAAATAGCCCCCAGTTCAGCTAATCAGAGTACTTCGAGCTGACCCCTATTTTCATTTCACACATCTTTACCATTCTTTGGTCACTTCCTTATTGGCATGCACTCCTAGAAAATGTCAAGATCATGAAAGATAAAAATAAAAAAAAGGATTGAAAGACAATTCTAGATTAAATTAAAAATTGATAACAACTGGATGTGGCATACGTTCATGGGTTGAATCCACAAACTGAATTTTCTTTTACTGCAAAATAAATTAGCAAACAATAGATATAGCTTGAATATAGAAGAAATAATATCATAACACTATAAACTACCTGGCTTTTAAAATCACAGTGTGCATATATATAAGACATTCTTGTTTTTTAGGGTACGCATATTGACACATTTAGAGGTAATGGGGCATTATGTCTAAACTTACTCTTAAGTATTTCAACATTTCAGAAAGAGGCACAGAGCAAGAATTTCTTTTTTAATGTGGGAAATAGTTAACATTTAGTGATTCTGTGTGAAGAGTACATGGTGATACTTTGTACTATTTTGGAAATTATTTAAGTGTGAAACAATGCTAAAATAAAACACTAATTTTTTTTTAAATACAAGTTCAGAGATAAGCCAAGCTGCTATGTGCAAAAGTCTATATACATCCATATGCACATATGTTCATTCGGTTACAGTACTTGGAGACTGAACGGTTTATGCTCAATTATGACTTCGTAGAGTACACCTACCTCTGGAGACAAGAAATATGATATTGATGTTTTATTTATTTACTTACTTACTTATTTACTTACATACTTATTAGTTTTGATTTACTCCAGGCTTTCGAAAGAAATGAAATAACCTCTTAACTCTATTCATGTTTGGGGTGGGGGAGAGGGATGAGCTTTCTGAATGGTAATAAAAGTTTAATGTCCAGCCTAGAGCTATCATAGATAAATTAATTAACAGCTCTCAAGCCCAAATTCTGTATAATACATTAAGAAGTAATATATTTTGTTACTTGTGAGTACTATAAAGATTAGAGTGATAGAGATTCATTGTAATGATGAGACAATTAATATTCCATAAGTTATACTGCTTTGAGCATGAACATTAAGTAAATAAAGGAACAGATTGAGTTAAAACAGGATACACTGGGGCGCCTGGGTGGCTCAGTGGGTTAAAGCCTCTTCCTTCGGCTCAGGTCATGATCCCAGTGTCCTGGGATCGAGCCCTGCATCGGGCTCTCTGCTCGGCAGGGAGCCTGCATCCCTTCCTCTCTCTCTCTACCTACTTGTGATCTCTGTCTGTCAAATAAATAAATATATTCTTTAAAAAATTTTTCTAAAAAAAAATAAGACAGGATACATTTACTTTACCTTTAATTTTAAATTCTTGAATTTATATTTATATTTATATTCCTAAACTACTTTGTTTTCTGGAGCTTAATTATATCTTTCAAAAGTTTAACTTTCCTTGACAAAATTTGGATCATGCTATTTACTAATGACTTTCACACATATATTTTGATAAAAATATAGATTGCTTGGCAACTATCATTTTTAAGGTAACTATCAAAAATGACATTGTCTAACATTTAAAATTATTCTACCCTTTAAGAAATAAGGCAAGACCATTCAAATTAGAAAGTTGAAAGCAAAAAAAAGAACAGTTGAAAGTCAAACATGTAAACAGAAACGTAGTGTAAATAGTACTCAATTATCAGTCACAGAACCAGAGGTAAATTGTCTATCGTTAGATTTCAAGGGTAGGTTCCAAGGTCATTAAGAAAGATGTTTCATTTTAAACCTGTTTATAAATTTAACATTTACTCTAAAGACTTCATAATCTGAAACATAAGAATAACTTGCCCATGGTTTATATTCAAGAAACTTGAAAATCTTTTGAATTTGGATGTAAAATATTTTTGTGCATATGTAATTTATCACTTAATTTCACCCACGGGTAGAAGAGGTATAGCTTTTATTAGATTCTCAAGTGGGGCTGTGGTAAAGATGTACATTATACGGTCAATTCATGTTTTTATCACAATGGATTCCTCAAAGTCTTCTCTGAAGTTTATCATTTAGAAGCAGATTGTATAGTCTCATAAGAATAAATTAATTGAGATTGCTTGCCTTGTCAAAGATTTAGTAATCAGCAAACCATGTATACAACCATCAGACAACATAAAGTTTAAGATACACCCAATTTAAAAGCCTCTAAATCTTACAATTAGAGAACAGTTTCAAGATCAATAAAATTACATATCACCTTCTTTTTAACTACACTAGGGTCACTGGATGGTATAGAGTGTGCCCATAGCACATAAAAAAATAACTTGAATGCCACATAAAATTGCCCTGAAACATATGCTAGTTCTAGCAACATATTGTTAGGCATCTCAATTCAGTGGGATGAGCACTAATATTATAGGTATGAGCCCTGAGATAAACATTAAAAAATTTTATGTTATAAGTAGGGCAAAAAACATGACTTTTGTAGCTTATAAATCAAAAAATAACAAACGGCAACCAGAAAAGGTAATGAATATTTGAGTTTCAACATAAGTGAGATTCTATATGACTACATATGAGGACAGGCTAAAGCATACAGCTGATGCCCAATAAGGCCTCAGAAAGACGCCTAAAAAAGGATGATTTCAGTAATAATTCTCAGATTAAGCCATAAGAAACCAGTCCTCCAAAGCAGGTGACACACAAAGAGACAACAAAAAACAAACACCATCCTTCTTTAAGATAAGAACAAAGATTTATAAGGTGGTGACAGCTTCTGTCTCCCTTTTAATACAATGGAGAAAAATACAGTTTGGGTATTGAGGAATTACAAAAATTTTGCAAGTATGTTATTTATGGAGTCTCTGACTGGGGAACATCTCTGAGTCTGGCAAACTGTTGACTTGTGGAAAATAAAGGGCTAAAATAAATAATCTAAGCACAAACTTTTTTCTGCCTTCAACATTGCCTTCTGCATGCATTGCTACATATTTCCTGCAAATAGGTGGTCAAAAAAAGATCTCATATAATTAAAAAATGTTTGATCGTCATAATATACCTTGCACAAGACAGGAAAAATATCTATAAGAACATAAGGGGAAAGAAATAGAAAACAAAAATGGCAAACAAACTTGCTTGCCACCTCCCCTCCCCCCTGACTTGCCACCAAAAAAAAAAAAAAAAAAAAAGATTGCTGGGAGCTCAGATGACATATATAAAAACTCAAGGGAGAACTATGAAAACATCTGAAGGAGAGGGTTATGGGTTAACAAAACTTAAGAAGAAATTACAAAAGGGGCCCCGGGGTGGCTCAGTCAGTTAAGCATCTGCCTTCAGTTCAGGTCATGATTCTGGGTTCCTGGGATGGAGCCCCACCCATGTCAGGCTGCCATGCTCAGTGGGGAGTCTGCTTCCCCCTCAGTCCTTCCTCACAGCTCATTCTCTTATTTGTTCTCTCTCTCTTCCTCTCTCTCTGAAATGAAATTTTTTAAAAAAATCTTTAAAAAAGAAGAAATTACAAGGAAAAATTAAATGGTTACATTCTAAAGTATGAATAAGGAAAATAGTGCCAAAAACATTGAAAGTATTGTAACTATACTAACATGTGTGAGGTAGATGATAGCTCACTGTAGTTTTGATTTGTATCTCCCTGAAAATTAGCAATGTTGAGCATATTTTCATACACTTGTAAGCCATTTTATGTCTTCTTTCAAGAAATATCTATTCAACTACTTTTTGATTTTTAATTAGATTTTTTGTTATTAAGGTATGATTGATGAGTGGAATTTAACATTTTGAGATGAAAGCAAAGGGCATGTCTGCTATGCAGTTTTAATAATTCAGTAATCAAACAAGTACTTTATTTTTTATTACTTTAACACTGGGTAAATTAGACAAGAATTATAGAAAGCTGACAAGTAACAGTATGTGATGAATTTCCTGTCTTCCTGATTACATGGCTGTTGTACTTCCAATTATTTAGGATTACCCTTTTGTTTTCTGAAGCAAGCTAGAAGAAATATATTTAATGCCTTAATTTATAAAAAAAGGACTTGGAGTATTTCTTTTAGTACCTATATTTCAAGTTTTTAAGTTTTTCCTCAAGTTTTGTTTCCATTAAGACACAAAGAGGGACTCTGTTCAATAAAGTTGTAAACTATACTGATGGAATCTACACAGGTCACGCCACATTCACCAACTAGGAGACAGTAAAACTTTCTTGGAAAGCAGCACACTTCATTTCTCTTATTTCACTGGACAAAGTCAGATTGACATGCCTGACTTCAAAGAGATCAGAGAAGGCTAAGGTTATACTCTGTGTAGAAAATAAAATATTTACCTGCAGTTCTAATGGTTACCACATAATTTATTTCAAAATAAATAAATAGAAGGCTCCCAAAAGATTTTTAAATATTTCAAACACACTAAGACCATTCCAAAAAATTATTTGATATAATGCTTAATTAATATCTAAAAAAATGTTTCAGTTTTTACTTAAATAAACCAAATACTTATCATTAATTATCTTATTGATAATCAGTTCATTATATATGCATGGGTTTACTTTGGAGCTTTCTATTCTGTTCCATTTTTCTTATGTTGATTTTTGTGCCTGTACCATACTGTTTGGATTACTATAACTTTGTGTTATATTTTGAAATCAGGAATTGTGATGTTTCTAGCTTTGTTGTTTTTGCCTAAAATTGCTGTGGATATTTTGGGGTCTTTTTTGATTCCAGGCAAAATATTTTAGGTTTATTTTTTCTACTTCTCTAAAAACATCTTTGGGATTCTGATAGGGACTGCATTGAATCAAGATTGCTTTAGTTAGATGGATATTTTAACAATGTTAATGCTTCCAATCCATAAACACAGGGTATCTTTCCATTTATTTGTATCTACCTTTATTTCTTTCATTAGTGTTTTATAGTTTTCACTCTATAGATTTTTCACTTCCTTGTTTAGGTTTCTTCCTAAATATTTTTATTGGGGGGGTGCTATTGTAAATTAAATTGTTTTCTTATTTTCTTCTTTGAATATTTCATCAATGATATGTAGAAATACAACTGATTTTTGTATATTAACTTTGTATCCTGCAATTTTTCTAACAGTGTTTTATAAAATTTTAGAATTTTCTACACATGAGATCTGCTATCTGTAAACAGAGATAATTTTGCTTCTGACATTCTGATTTAGATGTTTTTTTCTTTGTTTTTCTTGTCAAATTGCTGTGGTTACGAGTTCTAGTATTATGTTGGATAGTAGTGAAAATAATAGGTATCCTTGCCTCATTCTGGATTAGAAGAAAAATCTTTCAGTTTCCACCATTAAGTTTAATATTAGCTATGGGTTTTCATATATGGCTTTTATTGTGTTGTACTTTTCTGTGCATAATTTGTTGAGAATTTTTGTCATGAAATGGTGTTCAGTTTTGTCATATGCTTATTCTGCAGCTATGAGCTGATTATGTGATTTTTGTCCTTCATTCTATTAATGTGGTGTACCTAATTAATTGATTTTAGTATGTTGAATTATCCTTGTATCCCACTGACAAATTCCACTTGGTCATGATGTATGAATATGTTAATATACTGTTAAGTTTGTTTCGGTAATATTTTGTTGAGGATTTTTGCATTCATGGTCATCATCTTGTAGTGTCCTTGTCTAGCTTTCATATCCAGGATGACATTGGCCTCATAAATTGAGTGTGGGACCTTTCTGCTTCTACTTGTTGCAAAGTTTAAGAAGGTTTGGCATAAATTCTCCTTTAAATATTTGGTAGATTTCATCTGTGAAGTCATCTAGTTCTGAGCTTTTCCTTGTTGGGAGATTTTTGGTTATTGATTCAGTCTCTTTATTTGTTATTGGTTCATTGCTTTTGATTCACTCTTGAAGGTTGTGTGTTTCTAGGAATTTATCTATTTCTTCTAAATTGTTCAATTTGTGGTCACATAATTATTCATATTATTTCTTATGATCATTTTTTTGTATCTATGGCATTGGTTGTAATGTCTTCATTTTTTCATTTTAGTTATTTGAGTCTTCTCTTTTTATCTTAGACTAGTTTAGTTTATTGATTTTGCTTTATTTTTTTTCAAAAATGGCCCTAATCAATTTTGCCATTTTTTTTCCTATTCTCTATTTCATTTATTTTTACTATTAATCTTTATTATTTCTTATCTTCTGCTAAATTGGGGCTTAGTTCCTCTTTTTCTAAAGATAATAAAATTTGGTTATTTGCTTGAAATCTTTCTACTTAATTATTTTTTAAATTTTATTGTTTTAATCAAAAATTGCATATAGGGCTCCTGGGTGGCTCAGTTGGTTCAGCATGCAACTCTTAATTTTGGTTCAAGTCTTGATTTATGGGTTATAAGTTCAAGCCCTGCGTTGGGCTCCAAGCTGGATGTGGAATTTACTTAAAAACAAAACAAAACTGTAGGGCTCCTGCATGGCTCAGTCAATTAAGCATCTGCCTTTGGCTCAGGTTATGATCCTAGGGTCCTGGGATTGAGCCCCAAGCCCCGCATTGGGCTCCCTGCTCAGCAGGAAGACTGTCTCTCCCTTTTCCACTCTTGTATTCCCTCTCTCAGTTGTGTCTCTGTCAAATGAATAAATAAAATCTTTAAAAAAAATCTAAAAAAATTGTATATATTAAAGTGTACAACATGATCTTTTTATATACATATATATAATGAAATGATTATTATAGTCAAGCTTACTAACATATCCATCTTTTTACATAATTACCATATGTGTGTGTGTGTAACAAAAGCACATAACATCTACTCTCTTAATAATATAATAGCCATTGTCATCATGCTATGCATTAAATATCTACATTTATTCATGTAGATATTCTTAGTGCTGACTTTGCAATGTCTCATAAGATCTAGCATGAAATGTGTTTTCATTTTCTTTTCTTCCTAGATATTTTCCAATTTCTCTTTTGAAATTTTCCTTGACCCAATAGTTCTTTTAGAATGTGTTGTTTAATTTCTGAGCATTTGTGAGTTCTTCCAACTTTTTTTCATTATTGATTTCTAATTTAATTCCATTGTGGCTTGAAAAAAAATGGAATTATTTCCATTTTCTTATATTTATAAGATTTATTTTGTGACCTAGCATGTGATTTATTCTAGAGAATGTTCCATGTATGCTTGAAAAGAATGTATATTCTGCTGGTGTTGGGCTGAATGTTCTGTATATGTCTGTCAGGTCCATTTTGTTTATAACATTGTTCAAGACTGTTGTGTCCTTATTGAATTTCTTTCGGGATGAGTTATCCATTATTGAAAGTGAGCTATTGAAGTATCCTACTATTATTGTATTTCTATTTCTCCCTTCAGATCAATCAATGCTTGCTTTATATATTTAGGCGCATTGATTTTGGATGCATATATATTTATAATTTTACATCTTACTTTTTGAATTGCCTCCTTTATTATTATGTAATCACCTAGCTCCTCTCTTGTGACAAATTTTGATATATAGTCTATTTTGTCTGACATAAGTACAACTACCCTGCTCTTTTTTTTATTACATTTGTGTGGAGTATCTTTTCCTATACCCTCACTTTCAGCTTATGTGTTGTCCTTAAATCTAAGTGCATCTCATCCAGACATTACATAGTTGCCTTTTTAAAATACTTTTAACTTTTTAAAATAAAAATTATTTACATTTAAGGTGTACAACATGATTTGATATGCATATACATAGTAAAATGGTTATTACAGTCAAGCTAATTAACATATCCACCTCCTTAGATAGTTACCTTTGCTTGTATGTGTGTGTGTTGAGAATAGCTGAGATTTATTTTCTAAGTAATTTTCCAGAATACAATGCAACATTGTTAATTATATTTACCCTGATGTACACTAGAATTTAGAATTTACTAATCCTGCAAAGTGGCATTTTTGTATCCTTTAACCAAGATCACCCAGAGTAACCTCTGCTTCTATAAATTCAGCTTCTATAAATTCTATAAATTTGGATTCTATATATACTTACAGTGAGATCATGCAGTATTTTTTTTTATGTGTCTGGTTTATTTTCCTTAGCATAATGTCCCGTAGCCTTATTTATGTTGTCACAAACAGTAGGATCTACTTATTTTTTAAGGCTGAATAATATCCCCTTATATATATGAACACTTAAGTTGTTTCCATATCTTGAGTATTATGAATAATGCTGCAATGAACAGGGGAACACAGGTATATCTTTATGGTACTAATATAATTTCCTTTGGATATATACCCAGAAAGGTCATGGTGGTGAGTCTTTTTTTAATACAATCACCCACTGTCTTCTTTTTCCAGCTCTATTGAAATATAACTGACATATAATGTTGTATAAGTGATTTGATTACACATACATATTGTTAAATAATTACCACAGTAGGCTTATTTAGCACCTTTATCGTCTCACATAATTATCATTTCCTTTTTTTGTAGTGAAAACATCTAAGATCTACTCTCTTAGTAACTTTTAAGTATATAATACAGTATTGTAAATTATAATCATCATGCTATACATTCAATCTTCAGAACTTATTTATGTTGTAACTAGGGATTTGTACCCTTTGGTCCACATTTCCCTATTTCCCCTACCCCCAGTTCTTAGCAACTACCATTTTACTATAAGAGTTCAGCTTATTTATTTATTTATTTGTTTATTTTTAAAGATTTTATTTATTTATTTAACAGATAGAGATCACAAGTAGACAGAGAGGCAGGCAGAGAGAGAGAGAGGAGGAAGCAGGCTCCCTGCTGAGCAGAGAGCCCGATGCAGGGCTCCATCCCAGGACCCTGGGATCATGACCTGAGCTGAAGGCAGAGACTTTAACTCACTGAGCCACCCAGGCACCCCAAGAGTTCAGCTTTTTTAGACTCCATATATAAGTGATATAGTATTTGTCATACTCTATCTGACTTATTTCCTTAAGTATAAGGTTCTCAACTTTCATCCCTGTTGTCACAAATTGTAGAATTTCCTTCTTTATCATGCCTGAACTAATATTGCATTGTAAATATATATACCATTATTCTGTGTTCATTCATAATGGGCACCTATGTTATGCCCATATCTTTGTTACTGTGAATAATGCTGCAGTGAACCAGAAGGTACATATATATCTTCAAGATCTCTTGATTTCATTTCATTTGGTTATAAACCCAGAATGGGATTGCTGGATTTTATGGTAGTTGTGTTTTTAACTGTTAGGGGAACTTAAGTAATGTTTTCCATACTGGCTGTACTTATTTACATTCCCCCCAATAGAGCACAAGAGATCCCTTTTCTTCACATCTTCACCAACACTTGTTATCTCTCATCTTTTTTATAATAAGTAGGAGGTAATATCTTATTGTGGTTTTATGCTGATAACAGGTTAACTTTGATCACATACAAAAACTTTATCCGTTTATTCCCCCACTTTTATGTTTTGATATTATAATTTACCTCTTTATATATTTTGTATTCATTAACAAATTATTGTAGCTGTAGATGTTTTTCACATTTTTGTTTCTTAACCTTTATGCTAGAGTTAAGTGGTTAACACACCATGATGTGATAATATTAGAGTATTCTGGTATACTTAACCTTTACCAGTGTGTTGTATATTTTCATGTTTTTATAGTATTAATTAGTGTACTTTCAGTATTTCTTCTAAGTCGGGTCTAGTGGTAATGAAATTCTTCAGCTTTTGTCTGTCTGGGAAGGTCTTTATGTATCCTTTGTTTCTGAGGGGCAGCTTTGACAGACAGAGTAGTCCTAGTTGACAGGGGTTTTTTGTTTGTTTGTTTATTTGTTTCAGCACTTTGAATACCTCACTCTCCTAGGGTTGCAAAGTTTTTGCTGAGAAATACCCTGTAAGCCTCATGAGAGTTCCCTTGTAAGTTACAAACTTCTTTCCCCTTGCTGCTTTTAAGATTCTTCTTTGTCTTTGATTTTTGACATTTATATCTTAATGAGTCTTAGAAAAGATCACTTTATGTTAATTTTGTTCAGTATTCTCTGAGCTTCAGAACAGACATATAAATTTCTCCCCAGATTTGGAAAGCTCTCAGCCATTATTCTTTAAGCCTTCTTTTCCCTTTTCCCTTTCTTCTTTTTCTGGGACTTTAATAATTCCCTGCTTGTTTCTGCTTGCGTCTTTAGATGGTATTCTATAGATTATATAGTTTTTTTTTTTTTTACTTTTTTTCTGTAAAACTTGAATTTATTCATAGAAGTCATGTCTGATGTTTATGTTGTTTTCCCATCTAGATTCCTAGAGGAAACCATTTATTAAATAACCTGATCCATTTCCCACTGTTAGAATGCTACTTTTTTTTTTTTTTTAGATTTTATTTATTTATTTGACAGAGAAAATGAGAGAGCACAAGTAGGAAGAGCAGCAGAGGGAGAAGGAGAAGCAGGTTCCCCACTGACCAGGGAGCCTGATATGGGGCTTGATCCCAGGACTCTGGGATCATGACCTGAGCCGAAGGCAGACACTTAATGACTGAGCCACCCAAGCACCCCTAAAATCCTACCTTTCTTAAATATGAACTTCCCATACATTTTTAGATATATTACTATTCTTTCTATCATTTTCTATTAATTTGTCTATTCTCAGACCAATGCTATCTTTTCTAAATATAGTTACTTTATTATAAACTTTAATAACTGGTAGGTCATATCTTCTATAACTATATTTTCCTTTAAGTAGACCTAATTTTATCACAAATTTTCTTTGATAAGTATTTAAGAATGATTTTGCTAGGCAAAATTATAAAATAAAATTAGTAACAAAACTCAATACATTGTAATTCTAAATGAAACTGCACTATATTTACATAGTAATCTAAAATTACAGTGGACACTTAGTTTCTCCATTAATCCAATATATTCCTTTAACAAAATGGCTTGTTTTGGTCATTGAAATATTTTACATTTATTTAAAAATAATTTTACTTACTATAAGGTACTGCTTTCTTTATAAATAAAATTTATTTCCATTTATATTAGTAATGTTTAAACTATTAGAAAGAATTTTGGATGTATATTTAAAATCTCCAAACACTTTAGGAAATTATTCTATTAAATAGTTATAGCATATGTACAGATATGTGCATATACACACATGTATCTGTTATTTTAGCCTCTGAATTTTCAGGTATACAATAGCATCTTCACCTCAAAATTCTGTCTCTGCTTTTCAAATATTTATACTATCAAGATTTTTAAACATAGCTTATCAGTTTTTAAACTCCACAAATAGCTAAATTGTGATGTAGTTGCAGCAGCCAAGTACTTTGTCTTTTCCAGTATTTTTTCAGTATTTTGGCATTCTTGAAATTAGATGGAATTTTCTTTCCTATTTAATTAATACAACTACCATTATTAGGAGCCTGCCTTGGCAGTTAACCCACATGGTCATCATTGCCAGCTACAAGCTCGTTTTTTGTTTGTTTGTTTTTGTTTTTGTTTTTTTTTTTAAACCATGACCAATAGCCCTGTTAGGCACTGTGAAACCTCAGTAGTCCACACCCCACTAAAAGTGCATCATTATCTACCCTCACTTCAGTCTGTTACTATGAAATTCTGGATATCCTTGATAGTTTCAAGTTCCAGGTGCCTCTGGGAAATTAGGGAGCAAGTAGCCAGGCTGGATCGGGAATGGTCCGATTGTTTTGCTCTATTAAATGACAAAATGACTGAGTGCTCCATGTTTTCTGCTTGCTTTGCAGTCTCTGCACTCTCTCTAATGAGCACGAGTTCCCCAGTTAGACTCTACTATAGCAATACCATTTTACTTTGCTACACAGTGGAAGTGAGGTTACAGGTGAGTGTCAATAAGGTGCTGAGTGTGTTACTGGTGAGCTCCAGAATCATTCAGTCCGCCCAACCTCTTACAACTTGATATATTTCTTTTTGTCTTCATGTTCTAATAGTTCCAGAAGTGACAGAACCTCGTTGTTTTATTTCACGTTATATGAAGAATGCTTACAGATCAATTAAGTAAAGAAACCTAACAACGCAATATAAAATATGAAAAAAAAATGTGAACAAGGACTTCACAAAAGATATTGAAAAGACCAGTAAACATGTAAAAAAATAAAAACGTCACCCATAATGAAAATGGAAATTAAATCCACAAAGAGATATCACACACATTCATAAAATTCCTCAAAATAAAAGATTGATGAGCATTGCCAAAGATGTGAGCAACCCATTTGCCCATACACTGCAGGTGGGGGTGAAACCACTTTCTTTTTTTCTTTTTTTAAGATTTTATTTATTTATTTGACAGACAGAGATCACAAGTAGGCCGAGAGGCAGGCAGAGAGAGAGAGGAAGGGAAGCAGGCTCCCTGTCGAGCAGAGAGCCAGATGCGGGGCGTGGGATCATGAGATCATGACCTGAGCTGAAGGCAGAGGCTTTAACCCACTGAGCCACCCAGGCGCCCTGAAACCACTTTTAAGGACTGTTTGGCAATGTCTAAAATGAAATACACACTCACTCTACACTTTAGCAATCTTCCTTCTTTGCATATACGTGTGAGAAGTGCATGGTTATATTCTGTAAATGACAGCTACTAGTATGCTTTTGTATGCCATGAGTATGTTCACAGCAGTTTTATTTACATAGTCAAAAACTGAAGACTATCAGATGTCCAACAATAGCAGAATGGACAAATAAAATCTTCACGTCCTTTTTTACTATACAATAATAAAAAGAGTAACCTGCAATAACATGGATACATTTCGAAGTCTGTATGCTGAATGAAGGAAGTCAGTCAGTTGCAAAAGGGAACGTACTTCATCAACCATTTATATGATGAGAAATCAAAAGCACAAAGAAGCAGACTACCGTAAGGTGATAGATAGATACCCTAAGATGATAGTTGATAGAATGCTGGGTATCTCTGGAGGCAACGGTGTCTAAGAAGGATCATAAAGACACTGTCGTAAATGTTTTAAATCTTGATTTGGGCAGTAATTAGGTGGTATGCAAAAATTAATGGAACAATGCAGTAAAATTAGCACAGTTTATGTACTCTACTTGAGGTATCTCAATTTAAAAGAAGTTAAGCGTGTGTGCTGTGTACGATTCAAATAATGATTGAGGAGTATAGCTCCTGGTTCAAAACCTATTTGTGATCCTTCAGGCCCAATTACAAAGGTTTCAGCTGGAGGCTTCACATGGGCCAGTCCATGCACTGCAGCCTCGAAGGGAGATGCACTCAAGGAGCTTCCTGGGGGGAAGGGAGAGTGGGCTGTCAAATTAAAGATCCAAAAGAAGATTTCTAACAAAGCCAGGGAAGCAATTTCCTGGCTACTGCCTACTGTTTGGCAGCATGGGACCAGAAGTCATCAGACTGTACCCCTCAGAGTTGTACAGGTGACTTTTATTGGTTCCAAGCAGGTCACTGGTACCAAAGGGCAGCCTGCAGCGAGCTATTGAGAATTACGCTCTTAATGAGAAAGTATATAGAGCCCTTCAGATTACTTTGCCTAGTAACCTGAAGAGAGTCTAGAAACTTGGCTAATTCACCTCCAGAATGAAGGAGATAATCTTATTTAACTTAATAAGAGAGAATTGCATCTTGTGAGGTAGGTCCCTACAGACCTTGACAACGGCCAGGGTGCCTTAACAATGTTGACTTTGCCTAAGGAGGAGAAGGGAGAGGGGGTGGATGAGAGGGTATGAAGAAGAGAGGGTCCATTGATTTGTGATTTCTTTGCTCATCAGTTTTTGTCCTGTAAAGCAGATTTTCATCAGCTATTATATGCATTTTTTTTAAAGTTTCAAGTGTTATTTCAAGACTCCTTTCTTTTTTTTTCTTTTTCTTTTTTCTTTCTTTCTTTATTTTTTTTTTTTAAGTAACTTTTCCAATCTGGACCTATTTTTGTGCATAAACAGGTGGAAGAATTATTTTTGTTCCTATCTATATTTATTTAGATGTTACTTAAGGTGTTATGAGAAAACTTGGATCTTATCTTGGAGGATTTGTTGTTTTCATAAGGACAAGCCACTTTGCAGGGATGTGGATTCTATAATTGAGTGGTTTGCTATCCTATGAAGAAATTCCCAAGTCTCACTCTCATTTTATGTAATTGTGAAGAGTGAGCCGTGGTCATTGACATTCTGAGTCTATGGCTGTCATGTTGTTTTTCCAGTTTGAGCCTGTTGCTACCGTACCCCCTTCCACAGGATTTGCTCTTTGTAGTTTTGCTAGAGGATATAGTTACAGAATAAGTGCATAACCACAAAGGTGAAAAAAGGATTAAAAGTACAAAATGTTTTAACAGTGCTTGTAGATGAAATCTTCCAATGACCTTTGTCTTCACCATTCCATTGTCTTTCTACTTCTTAAGCTTTTCCCTGGGCCTTTTTAAGTAGAAAGTACTCCTGGGGCTTACTGGTTACCTGGTTACTATTCTAAACATCTAGACCTACAAAAGGCCATTTTTAAAAATATTATTATGAGTTAATCAATGGAAAGACCGAAAAGAACATTATCAAATTTAACACAATAATCTAAAATTGAAGTTTAATGTCTCAGACACTAAAAGGCACCTGTGTGTTATCTACAATGCAAAGTGCTATATGTACCAATTCAGACTTTTTGGCAGGGTGGGGGGAGTTTTGGATTTATTATTGTGAAAAATCTTTTATTTTTAGTTGTTGAGGTTACCATTCATCCCTATTCTGAATATATTTCTATCTCACTGCTTTACTTTTTTTGGGGAGGTGGGGGTCCTCAATAATTATCTCAAGCCTTTATTCTATGTCAGTAATTCTCTTTCTGTTTGTCCCTTGGTATTACCAATTTATTTATGAATTAGTTTCTGATGTTGTTTTAATCCTCCATAATTTTCCCTTAAGTTTTCTAATTCTTTTTATTTATCTTGGCTCTGATTTTATTAGCATGCTTAGTAATTTGCTTTATCCTGAAAGCACTTAGACAAACTCCCTTCTGTGTCTTGAGTAGAGCTTACTTCCAAATCCATTTCTTTATTTCCTTTATGCTATGCTCTTCTTTCTGTTTTTGTTATTTGGTTTTAGTTTTGGTTTTCCCATCTGAAGTATATTTCCATAATTTCTGTACCTTTAATACCTTTCTCATATTCTGGAAGCTTTGGGCCTTTCCATTTGTTTTTAAGCTGTTAAAGATTGCTTTAGTTCTTCCACACCACAGTGAAACCATTTTGTGGTCCAGATAAGATACAGTTGTTTCTGTCTACTATCTTATGTAATCTGAGAGAAGTTAGAGCTCACTGAGCCAGCAAGCAATATTCCAGTGGACATTCTCTGCCTCTCCTACTCAGGTTTGCTTTGTTCCCTTCATATATGTATGTATTTATTAAGATTTTTATTTATTTATTTGTCAGAGAGAGAGAGGGTGAGCGAGAGAGAGCGCACAAGCAGGGGAGTGGCAGGCAGAGACAGAGGGAGAGGCCGACTTCCCACTGAACAAGGAGACTGATGCGGGACTCAGTGGCTCCCAGGACCCTGCGATCATGACCTGAGCTGAAGGCAGCTACTTAATCTGCTGAGCCATCCAGGCATCTCTCCCTTAACATATTTATTCCATGTAACCCAATACAAAGTGGATAAGCTCATAGGCTTAAGATACATCACATACTCAGTGTGTATAAAAGGGAAGTTTATTTGTGAAAAAGAGTGGTTTTGTTTTCCACTTCTGTTTTCATGCATTTCTCTACAGTTTTTATTCCCACTATCATTAACCCCAACATCACTTCCTTCCTGGTTAACCAATATCACCAATTCTGATAACCTCCCACCAGGTTCAGGGATATCCCTGAGAATTTTAAGGATATTGAGATTCAATATTTGTTTTTGAGGGCTGGGTATAATTTTAGAAGCTCATTATGCTATCTACACAATTCAAGAACTTTCTCATTAACTTATTCATATCTATAATTCAAGGATTATAGCATTATGTTTTCTTTTTCAGTTGCTACTAGTAAATGTCTATCTGGATTTTTCTTTTCTTGACCTTTCTTTCCTTTTTGATTTTTTAAGATATGAGAAAGAAGAGAATGTTATGGCTTCTCTTACTTGACACAAAAGTCCAATTCATATTTTTAAATTATATGTAATCCAACAAAACTATAACATATTGTTTATTTCTGTATACTTGAAGCAGATATTTCTTTAGTTTAATAGAAATTTCCTTGATACTAATGCACTATTTACAGAACTTTTCTAAGATTTAAGTTCTTATTTCCTTAAGAACTTAAATAGAATTACCACATACCAGCAGGTTTAATGTATTTGAATTTTTTTCTGGTCATGTAATGTGGCCAGGCTATTAAAAAGATTTAGTTTTGATACACAGTGAACATTTTTAAATACAAGTGAATCTTTATGCAAACGCTATAAACTAAAAACCTCTCAGAGAATACGTTAATGCCACCAAAATTCAAGAAGTAAAACTATAGGTTAGTATATTTAAGCAAAATGTATTCAAATTTATTTGTGTTCAAAAAAAAATCCTAGATTTTAAAAACTTCGTATTTCCACACTCTAGTCAATGAGGCCAAATAATTGACGACTTGCTCATCACCCTTAGAGAGTCTCACAAGGCATACTGTAGCTTTTAACCCACCAGGAATTCAATATACTTTTAGCCCCATAGATTACTATAATTCACATATTATTCACCTATAGATTATATACTTTACAACTTCACTGATACTAATTAAAGAAGAGATTTGAGATACTTGCTGTAGTGCCTGAAATACAAACCATAATTTAAGTAATGAAGTATCATTATTTCATATGTGCAACAATTAAAGCTGGACATAAAATATAGCAGTCACAGTATTTAGATTACAAAGATTTTAAAACTAAAATATAAGTAAGGTTTAAACAGATTAAAATAATAGAAAAAATAATGGAAAAAATAATAGAAGAAATAATAGAAAACCTGTTTAAACTGAGAACCAGCAGTTCCATGCAATACATGGGTTTTATCTGAGAGGTTGCCTGGATGGCTTAGTCAGTTAAGCTTCTGTTTTTGGCTCGGGTCATGATCTCAGGGTCCTGGGATCTAGTCCTACATTGGGCTCTCTGCTCAGCAGGGAGCCTGCTTCTCCCTTTCACTCTCCCTTCGTGCTTGCTCTCTCTCAAATAAATAAAATCTTAAACAAAAAATTTCTTATGGAGTTACCTCAGGTGAGGTAATTCTATTCAACCTCTAATTTCCAATCAAGTCTTAGTTTATAAGTCCTTTGACCTGGCTCTCTGGTATGAAGGCAGTCTTACATTTTTTATCAAAATGGGCAGAGCCTTCCTCAAATGGATTAAACTCTCTCTTTTTTTTCTTCCATTCTTTTTCCTTCTTTTCTTCCGTCCTTCCTCTCTTCCTTTCTTCCTTTTCTCTCTTTCTTCTTTTTCTATCTTTCTCTTTCTTTTCCTTCCTTCCTCCCTCCCTCTTTCTTTCTTTCTTTCTTTCTTTCTTTCTTTCTTTCTTTCTTTCTTT